>NW_027423757.1:2197500-2512500 GCF_013202065.1 Cotesia typhae | reverse complement strand
TATAAGATGCTTCTAATTCTACAGCCTACATCAATATATTATTCTCGGCGGAAGGTACAAATAGTTTGAATTCATTTAAGTTTCAATTCCACCAGTTGAAACTAATAAGCTTTAACTACAGAAAACAATTTCCAAAGTTCATCTAACCCCACGCAGGATCCGGAAATATGTAGCAAGTTTCAATGTCAGGTCACAATGAGTGTTTCTGTATCATGCTAGATAATTACATCAAGATATTTACTTTTCATAAAAATTATTACAACTGTCTTTACGGTCAATCATTAATACTTTTTACATTATCATTTATCATAAACAAAAAAATATATAGTTTTTTGTACTGCACTTTTGTAGAGAAAAAATATTCGATATAATTTTTTTCTATTTAATCCACTGAGTTTAGAAATTTATAATTTACGGAAAAAATTATTCAAAAATCATTTAAAATTGATGAATTGATATTTAAAAAATTTTTTTAAATACGTAATGGCTTGAAAAGAATTTTATTGTAAAAATTTTAAGCAAAAATGAGTATTCTCGATGTTCATAAATTAAATTTACTTCAAGAAAATTTTTGATGGCTAAAAATACCGATCGGTAGAGTCGCAATTCTAAACAACTATTTTTGTGTTTTTAATTGAAGACTTTTTTTAATAACGTAAAAAAGAATAAATTATAAATTTTGAAATAATGGACCTAAAAATAATAAAGAACCCGTGAGATTTTATTTATCAATTTAAAACCGTAGGAATAAAAGATAACAGAAACAATTTTATATCCGCTGTTTAAAAATACTTTGACGTAAACTCATTGTCGTTTCAAAGTTAAACTTTATATAAGTTATTTAAGTGAAGAGTTTCTCGTAAAGTGGAGACAGAAATACCAATTCGCGGCATCGTTGAAACGTTGATAGGAAATCTTGAGTTCAATCGATTGAAGTCTAAAAAATAGGACAGCAACTGATTAACAAATTAAAAAACCAATCTCATCTGTAAAGTGAAAGTAGATAGACAAATACATTTTTTAGTGCATATGTATAAAAATAAAAGGACAAAAGTTAAATTTTAAAGTTAGGTAGTGTAGAAACGAAGACCTGCAAGTCGAGATGATACCTTGATTATTTAGGCACCAATGCGCCGACGTATCGATTTCATTGGAACCCGCGCTGTTAACGGGTTTCTTTAACGATCTCCTCAGTTTACTATTCTTCCGAATAGAACCTTCATACGATAATAGTGACGAGCAATAAAAACTTTTTTCGATGCTTATTGCTCAACTGGACGAAATACAATTTAATAAGTTTCCTTTTTTTTTAACACCATTTTCTTATCTTTTTCTATTTCAGGCTTAATAAAGTTACGAGAGTTGGTGAAATCACCAAAGTTTCAAGAACTTGAAGTATATATGAGACAAACTGATCCTAATTCGTATAAGGATGTCTTGGCTGATATCAAAACCAAAGAAATTCACAATTTCATTATCGACACTAAGTCAGAACATATGCATCACTTCTTACGAACGGTACTTTTTTTCAGTATATTTAATAAAGAAAAATCTTTTTTTTTTTAAATCGTCAATTAAAAAACAGCTTTTCTAGTAAACTGTAAAAATCAACGAGTAAATTTTACGATAAAATTTTTGTCTCTCTGAATTACCGATACAAAGTTCGAAAAAAATCACTCCACGTAAAAAAAAATAAAACTAAAGTTTCTATTGGGTTACTGCTAAGCATGTTAAGATATAAAACTTTTTTTATAGTTTTTAAATCAAATATTTCGCAAACGGCAATAACTTTTGTGAAATAGCAATAAAATGAGACATGATCTTAAAAAAATAGCTGTCTATACCAATTGACGGGTAGGGTCTTTTATTTGTGACAGCTCATTTATACAGGAAGACCCTGGATGATGTGAGACAACATTATTAATCGAGCCAAAAATATTTTTCTTATTCGATATTTATTTACGGTTTTCATGGAAACATAAGATCATTTTATGACTTTAGACAATGTAACTACTTTTCAATTATCAAAACTTTTTCAATCCTCTAGTTGTTTTCTTCAATTGATAAAAAAAAAGTAACGCTAAAAAAAAATTTTTGTTTAATTCGAGCCATAGATATGTAATTAAATAGTCAGTTTATCTCTGGTATTGATAAACATGATCAATCATAGATAAATGATTATCTCTTTGAACCCATGAAAAATTCTAATATCATCTTGAAACAATTTTGAATATTTCTTTATTCCTTCTTTTCCCAGTTTCAAAAGAGTATTTTCTAGGGTCGCGATTTTAAAACTTTCCTCAACTTTAAAAGTACCAAAAATAACATTGCATAAAAAAAATTAATCCATTAAATGTCTTTAGACATTTATAACAAAAATGTGGAATTTAGAGTGCCTCATTTTCTCATTTGTTGACAATTTTTTTAATAAAAACTGAAATTTTTGTTTTTATGATAAATTCAAATTCAATCATTTCTGATAACAAAATAAATCCAAGAATAAATTGAATTGACACTCAATAAAAGACACATAATAAAAAATTCTGCTAGTAAACTGTAAAATCATTCGTTATATTATTTAGAATTTCGATTAGAATATTCACAAATTTTCTGACAATAAAATCAATTTGTTATTAAATACAAAAAACGAATCACAGTAATGCATACACCGTATAACAATGATAGAAATTGTAATTTCAAAAATACTTCAGAATGAAGCAACGTTTTTACAGTGTACGATTTATATCATTACTTATATTAATTAATATATCCTGATATTTATTTTCTAGATACTACAACTACAAATGAACGATTATAAATACCATTACCTTTTTACCACTTTTGTAAGTAATAAAAAATGAAATCAATAGCTTGAAAAAAAAAAAAATATATGTAGACATCGAAAAAAAAAATTTTTTAACAAAAAGTTAATATTTCATTGCAGGATATTGAAACCTTCGATCTAGAAGACTTCAAGTACAATTACGTTAATATCACTGCCTTTCGATTAGTCGACGCGGACGACGCAGCAGTACGAGGAATTCTACGTGACATGGAACGCTTTCAGCCATCCGGAAATACAATCCTCAATAAATCACACGTTATTCAGGTGAACTTACCATTAATTATTATTTTAATTTATCAAACTGTTAATGATAATTGAAGTTAAGCCTAGTTTAATTCTTCGTACGCTGATAGTTGTCCAAGTATTTCAAATAATACTATTCACTAATTTAAATTTATGCTAAACAACTAGTAGCATTTATTGCCAATTAAAACCACATGGGTTTAATAAATAAAAATTTTCAACGCTCCGTTGAAATGCTCACTGAGTAAATACAATGAACAACGTGCGGCTGAATTGCTTTCAGTAAATGTCACCACTATATAGCTTGTTATACATGATTTTTGAATCAATAGCTTTATTTCGTATGGAGTATTATCTTTTTGTAAATACAAGTATCTAGACAGCAATATTTCATAAGAGCTAACGTATAAAAAAATGTAGACATATATGATGATCATATCAAAGCAAAAATATTATACATAGACATATCAGACCATATGAGAAAATTTTTTCTCCGTAAATTGTTAAATAAAAAATATCAACTTGAAAAATAATTTTGATACAAAATATTTTTAACTTATGCTTGTTAAATAATTTAATAATAAAATCAATACAAAAATATTGTAACTAAAAATCAAAATTTAATTTGTCTCAAATTTCAAACTCTTTATTAAGCATTAAAGAGTCATTTAAAGAACGTAAGGCTCATCACGGCTTGTGTAATAAATTAGTTTTTATGATCACAAAATAAAAATAGAATTTTTTTTTATAACAGTTAACTTTGTTTGCTAAATAAATAAATTTAATGTGTATCTCCATAAACTCTGTTTATTTCCGCAAAGAATATTCGCTTTAGCTTATTCAATCAGGAGATCGTGAACCGAAATTATGTCAACATACACAAGCATGGTAAACAACCAAACTTAGACCTCATATTCGTAAAAAAAAAAAAAAAAAAATAAGAAACGCTTGTATTCGAAACATCGGCATCTGTTGAAAAAAACGACTCCCGAAAGTATACTCTGAGCAAATGACAACGAATAATTTTGTTTTTTTTTATTTCCACCGCAGAAAGTTTAAGCCATTTATCTCTAGCTTGTACTATAACTTCTCTTTGTCTCTTAACACAATGCTTGAAAATATTTTGTTCGAGTACTTGAAGTTTCAATGCTTGAATAGCCGGTGAAGTGAACTAATTTCAAACCAATGCACAGACAACCAAAATTGTTTGACTGTAATTGCAGGTTAATTCACAAAATTGTAGTTTAACTACTACTATTTCAATATAGTAAACCACACACTGAAAAAAGAGTTTTTTTTCCACCTAGAATACAAAATATTTTTATCCAAGTTTTTTTATATCCAATATACGTTTCTTAATATAAAAAAAACTGGTATTTTTCGCCTGAGAATACCTAAGTTTCTTCTAGAGCCAAAACTTTATGCTGAGTTGCCATTACAACCGCAGCGGTGGCCACCAATTCTCTGATTTCCCTTCAATTTCACAGTCTCGGCGTATTTGTTTACATAATTGAAAAGTTGTACTAATTTATTATTTATTGAACAATTACCTAGCTGTATTACAATTGATATGATAATTTGGATGAATCCTTGGGTACGAAAAAAGTATGATAAACACATCATTTGCATCTGTGTCAAATGAGATTAAGTCGGCCATATTTTTATTTTGGTATTTTACTGAGAAAGAAACCGAGTTTTTTAAAAAATCACTATACTTTTTAGTGTAGAGAAAAATCTTCGGGATTCTCCACACAGGTATGCCAGTTTCTGTATTGAAAGCAAAAACTTCCTCGGTGGATAAAAACTTTTTCATATAACCTGCATTGAAAATGCGAGTTTCAATGCCTGTTGAGCTAACCGAAACTAGTCAGTTTCAGACCAATGACGATTTTCTGCCCGCGAGATGAAGTTGCAGCTTTATTTTCAATCCTATTAGAGGATCTTTTGTTTATTTTATATCTTTCTAATTGTCATTCTAACCGTTAATTGTACTGACATATTATAATTCTGTGATTAAGCATATAAATAAAAATGACAGAAGAAAACTATTCAATTTATGTGTAATGTTTAGTCAAAAATAAACCATTACTTTCTTGAATTGTAGTTTTTAATTTTCTTAACAAGTTATATAATAAAGTGGTATTTTCGCTATTCGTCTGAAACTATCTAGTTCCAGTTGGCTCCAGACATTGCAACTAGCATTTTCAATGCAACTTATATGAAAAATGTAATGTGTGACGCAGGATGAAACACAATTTCAGACCGAGTGATGCCAACAGCCCTCGCTTCACTCGGGCAGGCAACTTCACTCTGATCTGAAAACATTTTGTTTCATCCCTAGTCATACAATATACTATTTTAAGTACATATTTTTTTTTTTTTTATAAAAATTGAATAGTAATCATGACCGTAGACGTCTGACCTGCAAATTTACATTAGCTAATTTATTTTTTTCCAATTACTTTTTCTCAAAAAACCAATTTTCTTCAAATTTACTATTCAAACATTATATTTATGAATTTATTAGAGTTAATTTATTTGTTTTAATTAAAATAAAAATACAAGTGTCAATAACTGAGTCTTTTACCTTACAGCAAATAAACGTTGATAACATTGATGCTGAAGTCTATTCATTTTTTTGAACCGAAAAAAAAAATTTTACTCGAATTAATACATAATAGATTTACTTCGAATATAGTTAAGAAGCTTATCAATAAAATGAAGTTAACGGGTCTATTGTAGACCGGATATTACTCAAGATGAATGAATACAATTGTTGAATTATAACATGTGTATTCCAATCTCAGACTGATGGAAGATAAAAAAATATAGAAAGATTTTTATGTCAGCCTGATAAACAAGATCCGAAATGTTGAACTAATGATCAGTACATTAGCATTCATAACTAAATCAGTATATTGAGGTTTCAATCAATGCTTAATTGCTATGACAAGACCACATTAAAGTTAAGGGAAGATCACAGGAAATCAGAAAATTTTTATCAGTCTGATGATTAAAGCGGTTCCGCACGTTTTCATCCCCCGACAAAATACCCCTCAACAAAACACCCCCCGACAAAACATCCCACGCACGGGAAATTTGGTTTTTGATCAAAACTTCCCAGCAAATATATCCCAAGCATATATAAATAATTTAAAATTTACCGGACGTAATGATAATAATAAATATTATTAAATTTTCAACGCTTAGCTACGATAAAAATGTAACTCAGTAATCTAAACTACCTATTATATATTTATTTTCCAATATCTGTCATAGTCATAATGAGATAACAACCTTTAAATGTAGTACCTCAGAGTAATTTTTCTACTGCTTATTCTTCCGAATATAATGGGACATGGGTGAACTTTTTTCTACTTTTTTCAAACCAACCTGAGTTAAACAAGCGTGTTAGCCGCCGGAAATGATAGAAAAAATTGCGGTCACAATCAGCAAGGGATACTTGCGGAAAGAGTAGCAGTTGCTGGTATAAAAAAACTAAAGTTGGCAAACCATGCTCGAAGGACATACATGCGGTTGCGGATCTGGAGTTTGGTGACAGGTTACTGAAGGATACACTATCATCTTCCGGAAATTTCGCTATAAAGAAAAATGTTTCTCAACGAATGTCAAATAAGACGTTAAAATTTATGATTAACACGTGACGTTCAGTACAGATCTATAAATTTTCCTATAAAATTTTTGACAGTTGTAAATAACCTTCACGTTTAATTTATGGATTATATGAAAATAAATTATGCTAACTCAAAGATACTATGATACATATTTAGATGTAATTTCTTTTTTTCTTAAAGTGGAGCGTAAAAGTTGAGTTTTTCGAAATCATAAAATTTTAATATCTTTTTAAGTTTAATCTAAAATTTTAAAAAAATTTCACGATCATGACAAAAATAATTTAATTGTTTGAAAACAATTCAAGTAAAAATAACAAAGTTTTAACGTAACTACACTGAGGGTAAATAACAATTAAGAAAATTTTTATAATATTCTCAGTAAATAATTTCACTTTCAATTTTTGCATTTAGTTTGATTCTAAATATTTTAAATAATTAATTAAATAAATACTTTTGAATTGGACCGTCGTTTTAGTAAAAATAATATTGAATTTGTCCATGATTACTTTGGTATGATTGATAAATAAAAATAGAATCTGAAACAAAATGATAATGGTCTGACACATGCAAAAAAAAAAAAACAAACGAAACTTTGTTTTATTAATGGTAAATTTTATTTATATACAATTGAGAGGGCATATCGTGGAAATTAAAAACTAAAAGCTTATTTTATTGTTTATTTATGAAATTACAAACATCAATTAAAAACACTACAACGTATTTTCCATTAAAAATAACAGAATCCAGTATTTAATATATACAATTTATAGTTGTATATTTATATTATTTAAGACTATTCGGCCGTCTAAATAAACTTTTAAAAAAAGTTTAAAGCTAGTAAAAAAATACATACAAAAATAAAAAACACAATACAAAACTTCCTTGTTACTACGCTACGAAATAATGAGCTGCATACTGATTTAGTTTAACTTCTTTAGCATGTACATAGCCTCTCTTGCATTCACCTCACTTTTCTGATAAGTTATACAGAAAAAAAAATTAGATGACAGCAGAAACTTAATTTTAAAAAATATACAATATAAAATATTCACAACTTGATTAATAATGAGAAAAATCAAATAGTACGATGAAATATAATAAAAATATTCAACAGTTGGAGTAGAACAATATTATAAATTAATAATTTAGATAAAAATTTTTCTTAATATATAATAAATATCTTTTATATTTACCTAACGAAGTTCTGTTCGTTGAATGAATTTGATTTACTTGAAATTCATGAATATTTTTTTAGAAAGGAACTTTTCAATCAGGATTTTTAAATATTTAAAAACTGAAGACATAAATAATAAACAATTACTAACAAAAACAACGATAAAAATTGTTAAGCTCATTAATTAAAAATGCTAATCAAGAAAATACAGTTGAGTAGATAAAAAAAAGTGATTAAGAGTCACTTAGAACCAGCGGACTAAATCTACAGTAACACTACTTGTGATGCAGACACAACTACCAATGAATCACCGAATTTCCTCTCGAGTCGGTGGATAACCTCTGGGCATTTGCATCGTAAATCACACTATCTCATACTCTAACCACCGGTTTTATTATTTTATTTGCCACGGTAGGTATGTACTCATCCGGAGAATAGTCGACTATGGATGATACAAAGTAAAAGAGGTTACAAGATATCATGCGCGTATGACTTGGCAGCGAAACACTGTTCTGAAGTTGTACAGATTTTAGACTTTGTTAGTCAGTTTATACATATACTGTTGCATAGACTATAAATATATGTAGGTAGGCTCCATAAATTAAACTCGTACACACTGCTCTCGAAATTTTATGATCTATTTTCGATTTATTTCTATTTCAGTGTTTAATTTTCTTGTATTGAGTAATAAAGATGACGTATTCAAATTTGTTTTAAGTACAAGAGTTAAGTCAGCGAGAGAATTTGATTCAGATTATCATAAATTATCTGTAACAAGTAAATTAAACTAGTGATATGTATTCAATCAATGAAAAAGTAAAAATTTCCGTAGGATTTGTTCACTGCTATTAGTATTTCGTTCTAAATGGTAATTTTTCCTTAGTATGATGTGTACAGAAGAAAAGTATAAAGATAAAAACAGTAAAAAGTGAATTCTTATGATATGTATATCTTGGAAGCACCTAAACAAATAACATACTTCAAACATGATATCTATCAAGTGATAAGACAAAATCTGCTGGAAATCAAATGAAATTGAAAATTTAAAAACAAATCTACTTGGATTTTGAAACTACCCGTAGAGATGAAATTTCAATGTAAATAAGTACTGTTTGTGCATGCTTGTCAAAGAATACTAAAATTATAAACATAAAAAAGAGTAAATCTGAATGTAGATGTTGTTCGTGGATTTATTTCATACTCATGTATTTTTTAGAACAGTGCAAATTTCTTGAAATTGAGTTTTTAACAGTGTACACTGAAGAATTACATTTATTTTATAATAATAATTCTTGTCTTACTTTTAGGTAAGAAAATAAGCATTTTTATACCATCCTAGATTCAATTTTCTACATACTAAATCTTAAAAAGTAGTTAAAGTGTACTTAGAAGAAAAAATACTCATTTTTACAAGATTTAAGTCGTCTTACTTACATGTGTTTAAATTTACATTAATTCCTTCAGTAGAATACCCAAAAAAGAATTTTAATTGACATGACAGGCAAATGTATCATTAGCATTTATTTCAATTCAATTAAAATTTTTAAGTGTTTCATTTAAATCTATATTTATTCAAATTAAAATTGAATAATTTTTGATATCAGTCAATTGCTAAACAATTTCTTTTTAAATTATTTTCAGCCCCTGAAATTAAATCAGTAGCAAATAACTGAAATTAGTGACAGAATACTGAATGCACCTACTAAGCTTTTCATTGATTTTATTTAAATGAGAAAATAAAATGTCGAAAAAAAAAAGTACAGATAATGCGATTTCTCTAACACCAATTTCATGAAATCTGAAAGGTAAATCATAAAATTTTTTTCCAAAACTACATCTCCTGAACCCATCAATTGATTTCAATCATGTTTTCCACTGCAACACAATTTTTATATCATGTTATTTGATTGCAAAGTCGTTCTGTAAAATATTACGAATTACATTTCAAAGTGGTTTAGATTATTGAATACATTACGAGGCAATGTCAGTATCTGTAGTATAATATCTCATGCAGTTTCAACCCAGAGAGCATGCATTTTATGAGTACCATTTTATATACGCCTTTTTCACGAGGTGCTTATTACTGACACAAAATACGTCAAAACTACATGAAATGAAATATTATTTATCAACAATCCTATTATCAATAATTTGAAATCTATTGGAAAAGACAGAATATAACATTAAACCAATTGCTTATTTGTCATTGTGTCCTTAGGCTTAAATTTATCTATAACTCTCATAATGGAGATTCGTTTTTGCTGACCTGCAATAATTATCAATGTACACACCGAAACCTCCATGTTAATTGAAAGCCACTTATTTATATAATAAAACCTTTAGTTTGCGATAGGAACCCTGCATTTAGACTGTCATGCCCACTGATCATAAAAACGTATAAAATTCGGTCAAAAATTTTAAACCTCCACATGTCAACTAACGTGATTTATTTTGATTTAAATAAATCTATAAATTTTTCAAAATTTTTGAAGTGAAACTTTTTTATCGACGTATGAGAGAAATTTATAGCAAGTAAAAAAAATCATCACGATTTTCAGTTACGCACCATATTGTTTTTTTTTTTATATCAAAGTTCAGTATAGCGACGTAAAGGATAAATCTAGTAAACATTATTAATTCTAAAAACAATTAATAAAATAAATCAAATAATAATATAAAAATAAAATAAAACACAATTAAAAAATAAAAATATGTAGACGTACATCTTTTTTAATTATTCGTTTCTAATGATTTATTTATTCATTTTGAATTTTATAAAATCATTGCATGTCTACAAGATTAACTCTCATCATTTAATTGTATTACTTTGAATAGATAATTCTAATTATTTAGTCATAACTTGTGTAATTGAGTAAGTTATTAAATATCTGCTTTGAATTATTTTTACTAAGTTATGACATGAAATATGAATATTAAAGTTCGTTATATAATTTTTATAAATTGATTAACTAATTTTTAGATTAAATAATGACAGTCTAAATAATGACAACAATAGTAATAATGATGCGATCAGAATTGATAAAATACAATAATTATAATAAGATCAATAATAAAATGAATTAGTCATATTATTTGTATGCATGTCTATAAATTAAAATAGCTTTAATTTGATACGGAAAAATTTTTTTTTCTGAAGCCTTATCTACCCAATTTCTGAAAAGTTGTGAATAGTAAAAAAATGATATGTCATAAAGAAGTTTCACTTCTTACCTGGGTACTCTAGTATACACACATATTTTTTTTCAACTATGAAGTCTTGTTATGTCATAACATATATAAATACATCAAATCGGAAACGTCAAATTGATCAACGTGAAATTTTATTATTATTCGCTTAGTACTAGTGGTATTCCATAGAGCAATGACAAACATATGACGTGTGTCGTGTTTAGAGGCGAAATTGAACTGTGAAGGTTATGTTTACATATTTGACTTAATAATGCTGAATTTCTTCCATTAAATTTAATGTACACAGCCTCTAAATTATTTTTTACCCTTCTGAATTGTCCTTACTTTGAATACGACCGATTATTACTGGTTGAAAAGCATATTTTGTTAATTTTTTAATATTCTTTGAATTATCCTACCGCTTGGTTCAATATTTTTGCCCGTTTTATTCATAAATTCAACAACAGAGCACGCCTATTTCGGCCAGAAGATCTGCTTTTATATTTGCCGTACGGTCCCTATAAGAACAAGTTATAATGTCATATAGTCAAATAAGTGAAATAAATCAATTTAACTGTTTTGTTCTTAATATTAAACAGTCGGTATACGAGACAGATTTTATCTACTAATATATGCAGAGGAAATAGCCGGGGAACTTTTTTAAGAACTATGGAAAATTTGTTGGTTAAGTTTGAAAACTATAACCTTAACAAGCTTAGTTAATGTTTCCTGCCAATCTAAACTAACAAACAATCTTCTTTTCTTTTTTGCTTTTTATTTTCTCTCACGGTTTCAAACCCTTTGATTGATTTGGTGAGCGCTAAAAAGTATTACGTGCAGGTTCCAAGAAATAAACTAACTATCCAATTAGTTTCTACAGTAGCGCAAAGAATTAATCGATTGAAGCTTAACGGCTAAAGAATAATAAAACAGTTTACTACGGTAAATAACTTTAGTGTTACAATTGAAATTACCAAATATTTTTACGTTGGAAGAAATTCTCACAATATTATTCAAAATTATTTTGTTAAGTAAATATCTTCAAAAATTTTATAAAAGCATAAAAACTTTTTGATAAGTCTATGTCTATTTTTAGTAGATTTAATAGAAATCTAACGATTGCATTGGTCCTCATGACGGAACTTTTGAAAAATTTTGCTATATTACGACTTAACTCGACGAACTGAGTCAGAAAATACATATGGTTCAAAAATGTATTTATGTAAATATATATACATATTTATATATATACGATATAACGCGGCTTGTCACGACGATAGCGTCGCCAATTTACAAAGGATCTTCACCAAACTCGACATACTTATTCTACAAATAGATACCGAAGTCAAATTCGAAGATGAGCTTAATTGGTCAAGTAATTTAGAAATGCCAGGATTTCAAACTACCAAAAATTCACATTTCTACACTTTCTAACTCGAATAACTTTTGAATAGAATAACGTATTGAATCTCTGTAAATTGTAACTGAAAGCTCTTTAAATAAACTTCAATTTGAGTACCACATTATTTGTGTAGTCTTGAAATTAAGTCCTATTCCGCTATGTCAATTATGAAATTTGCTGTTGGCAGTGGTTTTATGTTTAGAAGATTTTATAATTATTTATTTATTTTTTTTTTTTTGTTTTGTATACAATCCTAGTACTTTTTTTTATTTATTCTGAAATTTACTTCCATTTCGGCTGCCGAATGGTCTTTTTTAGTTTTAACTCGACTCTTGCTTCGAAGACCACTTAGCTATTTCGACTAAGTAAAGCAGTGCTTTAGATGGATAATTTATAATAACGGCATAAGTACTAAAGTAATATGACAATACATTTGCTAGACTCTTGATAAAATAAACCCCACCATACACGTCAGCTCCAAAGTTCTTTAACAATGAAAGAGAGAGTATTAAATTAATTAGTAATGATCACGATCACTAATTTTGCATACGATCAAATGAGTGACGCTGTATCGCTTAGGGTGGGTCAAAAAAATCGAATAATTTATTTTTGACTTTATACTCTGAAAAATAGGTTCGTAGACACCTAAAAAGAATTCTCTCCAAGTATAAGCTCTTAATTATAACGGGAAGGTCCTCCGCTTTGCGGGTTTCTATTTTTTTCGAATAATCAGATAAAAAAATTTATATCTCGCTTCCAACTGCTTGGAAAAATATTCCGTGGCATAGATTTTGTGAGAAATTGAATGCTTTACAAAAAAGGTCTCTTATGACTTTTTCAAAAACTCAACCGATTAAAAGATATTCATAGTTGAAGTTTGGCTATTTTAAGGAAAATATTCGTTTTTATTATGAATTTTATAAGTCGATGAAAAAAATTATTTCGGATTGCGGAACTCATGATTTTGTAGGAAATTTACTGCTCTACAAAAATGGTCTCTTATGATTTTTTGATTAAGTGAAGCCGTTACGAGATATTCATCGTCAAACATTAACGAATATCAATATTTCCAGTTTTTGATCAATAATTCGATAAATTTTAATTTAAACTATGAGTTTCAGGAAAATTTACATAAATTTGAGTTTCGATCGATAAAGAAATGTTATAAACAATTTTTTTAATATTGTTTTCAGTCTTGAGCTTGTTTGATTGCATTAAAACAAGAAATTAGAGCATTTTTTCGACATATAGCCAATGATTAGTTTAATTTGAAGTGAATGACATATTTCTTTGTCAAATTTAATATGAAAAGTATTGAATCAAGTGAGAAACAACCAGTATTTAACTTTTTTATAGATAAATTTTTTATTGAATTATCAATTGCAATATAATTGTCTATATTTTTAACATAACAGTACGCTATTACTATAAATAATTTCTTTTATTACAATTTGGGAATGTTTTTTGATGTTCTTTGACTACTTGCAATAAGTACTGGAATTGTTCTTCATTTTTGTCAAGCATTGATTATATTCACTGACTAATGCAACAGCTCGCTCTGCTGAATCATTGACAACTTTTAGTTGTTGAAAGTATTCTTTATTTTCGAGATAACTCTCATTAGTAGGCCATAATTCAACATCGACATCAAGAAAGTCATACGGTAGATCGAAGATTTTGAAAAGATTTAATGACTTTTTAGACACAAAGTCACTCAGAGTTCTCTGCGCCAATGAATTCAAATCTTTTTAGCAATTACAAATCTTTTAGCTTTAGAATCTGTACCTTCACGAGTATTAACAGCTTCAACAATACTTTTTTTACTTCTAATGGAACGCCATCGTCAAACAGTGATAAAATGGCAAGTTCATCGCTCAAATACCATAAGTGCGAAATCATTTTTTCACACGTAGCTGAAGAAATCAAAGGATTGATATGTTTGTACTCCAATAAATTTTTCATAAACTGCAAGTCATGATAAGCAGCAGTTGTTGCAGAAGTTGATGAAAACCAAGCTTTTAAATACAATGTGACTATAAAAATACAGAAATGACGAAGACCATGCAATTCTTTCTGAGAGAGTTTGAATTCATCTCTGAATAGATACATTTTCAAACTATAAATGGCCTTAGCCATCCATCTAGCATGATGAACAGCACCAGGACGTTTGAAAGAAATCTTTTCTTGAGGCATTTCTCCAAGGAAAATCAATGATAATTCCAATAATTCTTTATCTAACTTATTATAACATTTCTTTATCGATCGAAACTCAAATTTATGTAAATTTTCCTGAAACTCATAGTTTAAATTAAAATTTATCGAATTATTGATCAAAAACTGGAAATATTGATATTCGTTAATGTTTGACGATGAATATCTCGTAACGGCTTCACTTAATCAAAAATCATAAGAGACCATTTTTGTAGAGCAGTAAATTTCCTACAAAATCATGAGTTCCGCAATCCGAAATAATTTTTTTCATCGACTTATAAAATTCATAATAAAAACGAATATTTTCCTTAAAATAGCCAAACTTCAACTATGAATATCTTTTAATCGGTTGAGTTTTTGAAAAAGTCATAAGAGACCTTTTTGTAAAGCATTCAATTTCTCACAAAATCTATGCCACGGAATATTTTTCCAAGCAGTTGGAAGCGAGATATAAATTTTTTTATCTGATTATTCGAAAAAAATAGAAACCCGCAAAGCGGAGGACCTTCCCGTTATAATTAAGAGCTTATACTTGGAGAGAATTCTTTTTAGGTGTCTACGAACCTATTTTTCAGAGTATAAAATCAAAAATAAATTATTCGATTTTTTTGACCCACCCTAGTATCGCTTCTGATATTTATCGGTAAATAAGTCTGATTTCGCTGTGGGTAAAGACGAGTGATCGTCAAAATATAAGAATAGCTTATTACACCAAGAAAAGACGGATAACAAATGCAATTCCCTATCTAGTTACGTCTATTTGCGTTGTAGTAACAGAGATAAGAGAGTCAGTTACTACTTATCTTGGAGAAAAATTTGACTTAACTCTTTTGAAGATGATGTAATCTAAAATTCATCCTGCTAAAGACTGATCTATCGATATTAAATTACTTGTAATAATTATTATACTGCAATGGATAAGATAATACTAAGTGTTACACGTAAAAAGAATGATATGCAGAAAAAATTTAGAATAAAAGTTTATAACTTTGACACGAATAAATTCTTGACTCAAAAAAATTTTCTTAGACCAAGAATAATTTCTTAGCTCAAGAATTTATTCTCCTGACTCAAGAAAATCATTTTCTTCAAAATAATATTCTTGGTTCAAGAGTTTGGCTCTTGAACCAAGTCAATTTTTTTATCAGTGTGTGTGTTCGGTTGGTTCTTTAGTGAGTTATCGTTGATGAAAAAAATCGAAGAAAAATGATTTTTTCGAATTACTACAAAATTTTTGATCTGATCAATTTGTGTTTAAAAGTAAATCATAGGATTCGAAAATCTGCGTTGAGTACCAACCGCGTGAAAATCGGTTTATTCACTCAAAAGTAGTTGCAGTTTAAAAATTTAAAGAATAGTGTTTAATTAAACCACTATCAGACTCTTCAAGCTTAAGAGCATACAACAGCTGACTCTTTGAGCTCTGAGAGCTCAAAATAAGACATAGGATATACTTTTGAGCTTGAAAATCCGTAAGCTTCAAATTTTAGACTTTAGAATTTTCCAAATTTAGGGTTGTCAATAAATCCCTTAACATAGAAACCGACTCGAATTAATGAACGCGATTGTACACTAATTAAATAAATTTTTGTAAAATTCACAATATTTTAAAGTATATTTGACACAATACAAAACTTTCAATAAAGTCTATTAAATTACTATCGGTGCAAACTGTCAAAATAAAAGTGAGCATTTTTTTTCTTAATTATTTATTAAACTCGAAACATTAACAGAGATAAGTTCGGATCTCAAGACATCAAGATCTAAAAAATACTTGATTTTAAAAAATCAAACCAAAACCTATATTTTACTTTTCGATTATTAAGAACGTTAAACTTTTACCCCGGGAAGTAAAGTTGATAAAATTAATTTTTGGAATTAGCATCTTGTTCTTTATCTCGAAATCATATAACAAAGTTGTTTATATTGAATTACCAATTATGCAAAGAAATTTATTAGCTCGACATAACCACAGAGAACAGCAGACTACACAAAGACAAACCTCAAATACAGATATACAATATCGAAAGGATACTTTATGTAGAGGTTATCTTGATAGAGTAGTTTGCAATCTTGCAATTTACACAGCAAATGTACTGAGGTAATTGGTATGTCCGTGCACTTGATTTTCATCCCTCAATTTTTCTCGCTCACTTTCTTACTCTCTCATCTCTATTTCCATAACTTTCTTAGTATCACGCTTATTAAGTTTACTTGACTGGTTAAAATGAGTAAATCTTTTAGAAATAATCCATATATTTAAAAGTATAATAAAAAATGAATTTTTTTCTATTTATGCATTAATGTTTTTTCTATTTTATGCAAGTCAAAACAAATTATTACATTCACGAAAATTAAGAACTATATTAGTTTACAACTAAACAAACTGATTCTTACTGAGAAATTCTTTGAATCGTTAACGATAAATTATTACTCGTCACGAAATATATTTATTTTTTTATTTGCAGGTATCATTTAAAATTGTTTAATCTATAAATATCTTGCAAGAAAATTCGATTTCTTTATTATTATTTGTGTAAAGATCTGACTATTTGTTAATTATTTTACAGGCTGAGCCAGCTCTCATTTACGACAGTGTTCAAGTATTTGCAGTTGGGCTACGAACATTGGAGCAATCTCACGCACTGAGACCCGCCAATCTCTCCTGTGAGCTTGAGCACCCGTGGGATGGTGGTTTATCACTAATTAACTACATAAACTCGGTAAGTGTTCATATCAATTGATAATAAAATAAAATTTTGAAAATATTGAATAATGCAGAAAATAAAAAAAATTTTTTTTCGTTAAAAATTCGCCATCTAAGCTTCGTAATGCTTTTGAAGCAGTTGTTGGGATAAATTACTGTTGGATTCTTTCCAATCCGAGCGATAACCAGGGTGTTCACTCTTCTGTAAAACAGATATAGTTATATAAAGATTAGTGACAATATTAAATCGATAAGAAAATATTATTTATTTTCATAGACGCACATATTTATAATTTATAATTTTGATTGGTCATAAAAATGGTGACAAGATAAAAATAAATGAGAGAATTAATAATCAAAAAAGATGATGATAATTAAAATTAGAGACATTACAGTCTATGAAAATACGCATGGATGATTTTTTAAATAAATCAGCTTACATTACTTAGCGGAAGCTACATAGCATATACTTCTCATGCGGATTAGGTGAACCACACATAAATTGTTAAATATCCCGTAATGAATGGCACAAAAGCTGTCACCTACAGAAGCCACAAATTTTCATGTGACATCGAACAATCCTCTTACGAAATGACCTACGCACGCCTATTTTTGAACTGTTATGTTCGATTCTTCAAATGCTCAAGATCAATTTATTAAATCACTATATAATATTAATAAAATATTTATCACCATTATGAATGATCGAATTTTTACAACTTTTTTGTTTCCATTTAATTTATATGATATTTATCTTATCGCTATTTCACATCGGTAGTAAATTAAAAGTTTCATCATCGTAATCAATTTCTTGTACTTTCATTTTAAATTGGAAAATTATTTAAACTATTTTATCTCTTCATACCCGGTAAGAACAAGATTACACTGGATATCATCCTAGATTATACTGAGTGAAAAAAAATCCAGATAAAAATCTAGCTAGTATAATCCAGATTATAATGAGTATATTCCAGATATCACGCAGTATAATCTGGATTTTTAGCTGGTATCTGAAATTTTTTTTTTCATTACAGGTATCATTGAGTATAATCTGGGATGATATCCAGTGTCATCTTGTTCTTTCCTTCTAGTAACTAAGCATGCATTAAAATTAAAAAAATAAATTCCTGAAAAAACTTTGCAGTTGAATGTACGTACAATATTTTAAATAAATGAAGATTTATTAACGGCAAAATGTGAACAAATAAACGGTTAAATTCACTATAGTATTTTTTTTCTACTCGATAGTTAAACTACTTCCGAATATATTCTAAAAATTTCTTACCTTACACTAAAAAAAAAAAGTTATAACTTAATTCAAGAAAATTATTTTGAGGAATTTCATCGTTTTGAATCATGATGGTAAAATATGACAATAAATTATTGAATAACGTAAAATTTATTTAAAACAAGGAAAATTTCTTATTTGAAAAATTTTTCTATTTGAAAAAATTTTCTAGATTTAAGATTTTTTCTGTCAAAATTTTTTTTAGTATTTTTTTTCTTATAAGTCAACATTATAAAAATAAGAAAAAATAATATTTTTCATTTATTTCACGGTCTATAAAGCTCAAAGAAATATATCTCTTGTCAAATCCTCATGCTGTATACTATGCCGATAAATTAAAAAAATGAACTTGTTCCTAATAATAACTTGTTCCTAATAATTAATTTAATTGAATTAAATACTTTTCTCATTTTCTTTTAACAAATCCATTATAGAGTCTATTAATATTTCACGATCATTGAATCCTTCCGTAATAATATATAAACACACAGCAGTCGTTATTAATGAGTTTTCAAAACTTGAGTTATTCCTTTTTAGTTTTCAATAAATTAAGAATCAATCAGTCTTTATAAATAGCTTCATATCCTCATTCTACTCTATCATTGCCAGTATAATGTTTAATTCTTCAATATATCATTTTTCATTTCTGTAAGAAAAAACATACTTTTTTAAAACAAAAAAAAACTCTAGTTTGTGTATGATAATTAAAATAAAGTAGACTTTTCTCCACTTTGATTAATTTAAAGCAAAAGAGTCGCTTTATTGTACTCAAAGCTGCTGGAAGTTGTTTTCTTCAAATTAAATATATCTAGTAATCTAATATTAAATATAAAAAATATATCTAGTAATCCAATATTCTACAAACAATATGATAGCTATATTTATTTCCCTATATATATTTCCTATCCTATATTTATATTATGAATAGATTTTTCTTCTTAATACTTTTTTTTCCAATAAGTTTTTTCTCATAATCCACATGATAATAAGAATAAGGATAATTTCGTCGCCGGTGTATTTATATGATAAAAGAGGTTTTTTTTTTTTTAAGTTTAATATTATCGGAAAGGTTTTGACCTGGCGTTTTCAAGGTTTGATATTTATTTCACTGAAAGTCTTATCATCTAAATAATAAAAAAAAAACAAGGAAAATATTTTGACCGATATATTTTTGTTTTAAAAAGGATTTTTATAGTTCAAATCAATAAGGCCTTGACATAAAATTGTATATTTGCACGATTTCATATTATTTTATAGATAGTTAATTTTTTGGAGCAATCCCTACTAATATTATGAATGTGAATATAAGTTTGTTTGTTACGCTTTCACGCAAAAACTACTTAACCGATCAACATGAAACTTTGTACATATATTTTTGGAGGTATTAAAAGTAACATAGGATACTTTTTATTAAAAAAAAAATTTTTTTTCACAAAAGATAAAAAAATTGTTTATCAAAAAATTAGAATCACATTGATTCAGATCTATTAGAATGTAATGATCTTTGATATTTATTTAAGAACTTCAACGCGAGCGAAGCCGCGGGTAAAAGCCAGTTTTGAATAATTTGGTTCTACAAGTTTATTTCATGTCACATTTTCTATTAAATTGTTGGCAATGGATCCTGTCATAGCAATACTATTTTGTAAATTTATTTCAAAAGTACCTAAGTTAAGTACACAAAAAAAAAAAAATGTTCTTAAATCAAGCATATTATTTTGAAGAACTCAATTTTCTTGATTTGCTTGATTTAAAAATTTGTCGACTTGATTCAAGACAATTACCCTTTTCAAAATTATTTTCTTGGTTCAAGAATTTCTCTCGAATCAAGTTAGTTTTTTTTTCAGTATAAGGTACCGGCGGGTAATAAGACCTAGCTAAAGGAGATTTTGAAAAAAATCGAAAATATTGCATTTAATTATTGCATGCATCATTAATTTTTAAATCAATACATTAGCCATAAAATATAATGAAGTAATGGTAATTTTCACCATAAACAAATACAAAATTAAATTTTTTCAAAAACCTTGCAAATAAGCCTTATTTTACTACGGTAGGGTAATAAGGCCTGCGAGTTCTACATACTGGAAATAGTTATACTGTACTTGATAAAATTGGTATTAGAAGGTCAATTATCACTTAAATTGAGCAACAATGCTTTTTAAGATGTTGATAAAAATTAGAACAATGATTTTAAATTATTAGATATAAAATTATAAAAAATGTTTACCATTTACTCAAATTGTTTTTTAGGAATTCTCCTGCGCTACTTTAGCATATGACGGATGATGAAATATAGAAGACAAAGAACGTTTTATCGGGACTCTATAAATTTGTAGCGACATTTCTATGCTAGACGCATCTACTAGAGAAGTCTTTAGCGGAAACGGTTATTTTAAATAGCATTTCTATCACTTAGGCCTTATTACCCGCGGGTACCTTACATTATTATTAAAAAAATTGAAAACTCATGAAGCCAAAATTCTTTCATTAATAATTCATAATTTCTGGCAATCACATAATAAGTGCAGGTTGCTAGTAAGTAATAATTAAATTAGAATAGTTTATTGAATTTGGCACTGGCAGATTATCATCGTAATTTATCCGATATTATCAATAACACAATTTCGTAGCAATTGAATGAACATCTTGTCGGGTACGTGTTAGCTTTCAGGAAATAATTATAGTTACGAGTTCACACAGATGTCAAACTAGATAATGTATTCCATCGCAGTACAAACGTGTTGATCGAACGTATGGAATAGCAAAACGTGTCGGAATCTTGAGTGCGTAGCGTATAACAACCGTGATGTATAGCGAGCTCACTAAACTCCAGAAGCGTTAGTTGTGACAATTATACTATTGTACCCTTTGTATCAGCCTAACATTCATATTACTATATATCATCCAGTGTACAGTTCATACAGGGGATTATCGAGGATAACACAACTGTATCGATAGATCTTTCAGTATTAACACCGCTTTCTAATAGCTATAAATGTAGATTAGTAGTTTATAGTTTATTAAAGTTATCCAGTCTTAAGACACTTTCAATAATAACTTCTAAGTTACACAATTGTTGTACATGATTTATGTATGGAGTTTAGTGATATTATTATTTAATCCTACCTCTAACGAGGGCTCAACCATGCTTTTTCTTCATTTAGTTTTATCTCGGAATCATCTTATACGCTCATTGAAAAGGTTATTTCGAGTGCAAGAAATTCTTTATCTAAAATTAATATAACTGTACTTTAGTTACGAGGTTTGTACAAAAAAATGACAATTAACTTCTGAAAAAAGTTTCTTTTAACTTTTTATATAATCTGTATAAAATGTGAACTCTCAAAACTCAATTATTTCTAAGTAAAAATGAATACAGTCTAAAAATTGGTATTTATTAATCAAAACTTTAACTTTTTTCTTAATAAATAGTTAAAAAATTCCATAAAAATAAAATGATAGACAAAAACAAAGTAAAAAAAAAATTAGTTGGTTTTTCAATCAACTGGAAATCAGAAAGTTAGAAAAATCATTTTCTCGACATTAAAATTAATTTATTCTTTACTTTTAGCTTGTAAGACTATGTAACTCGGGTTTGAATGTAAAAGTAACATTTTCATATATATATATATATATATATATATATATATATATATATATATATATATATATATATATCATATACATTATTTCGTGTACCTTATTTATTTCGAACAAAGATATACGGAAGCGAAAAAAAAATTTAAGATAAAATGAAGTCTATAAACTTCCAGGTGAATTGATAACTATTTGAAAACCCGAAAAAAATTATTGTACCAAAATTGTGATTTATGTCATTTCGAGTTAGGTTTTTACAATAAACTTTTTTAACTAATCTCTATCAATCTTCGACCTTTCAAATATTAATCTTCTAAAACTTACGATCGTCTGATTTATTATTTCTATATTTTTCACTGCTAAGAAATATTACGTTTTACTAAACTAGCTTTCTTAATCTATTTTAATCCATTTAATCTATAGTAGTGATGACGTCAAGAAATTCAGAGCATTTCATGTACCTCATTATCAAATATTTTACTACAAATTATTATTTAATAATGACTTATAGAAAAATTTTACTATTGTATGAAGTTAGTTTGTAGTTTGTATATCAAGGAAAGTACTTCATAGAGAATTAATAGTTTTTATTGGGTTATTAAAATCCGCCCTAAATATGACTTCAAAGCATTAAAATAGCCAAATAATAAATTATTGTTCGAATAAAAAAAAAGTAATTGTTCAAAACTTATAATTAAATGAAAAACTTTAAATATTTCCAAACTCGATCTATATTTATTAATACTTTAGCACACTCGTTATGAGATTATCTCTCACGCAACAACATCTAACTTCTAAAGCGGCGTTGTAATGCAAGTGAGATACTAAAATTCTCAAGAGTTCTAAATAGTAAGGGTATGAATACGTTTAAATCATTGGCGAGTGCTCGCTCGCTTTTCTAAAAAATGAAAATAACTGCTCATTTGTGATTATTTTTAAATAAATGCATAAAATTGAAAAATGTGTGAGTCACATCAAGAGGGAGGGGTTAAAAAATCCTGAAATTCGTATGACGTAATTTACACTGAAAAAAAAAAATTAACTTGAATCAAGTGAAAAATTCTTGAACGAAGAAAATAATTTTGAAGAGTTTCATGGTCTTGAATCAAGACAAAAAATTCTTGAACTAAGTGAAATTTACTCAAACCAAAAAAATAATTCTTATTTTAAGAATTCTTCTACTCAAATCAAGAAGATGAAATTCTTCAAAATTATTTACTTTATTCAAGTAAATTTTTTTTTCTGTGTATGGATGGCCCCTAAACTGTTATACATGAAAAATAAATATTCTTTTTCAAACCCAAACAATAACAATCTACGAGTTGGCGTTGGGCAAAATTACACTGAACGATTTCGTTGCACACGAAGGTTACAGGTGAAGTTGATAAACACGTGCCAAAAGTAGTAAATAACTGATAATTATAATACACTTTGATAATAAATAATTATTAATTGACAGAATGGGGTTGTTATTGCAAAATTAATACCCCTTAATCTGCCGGCTAATTACTATAACACCCAACAATTTAATTGGGCTAATGAAGACAAATTGCTCTACAGAATGGACAACAATCCTGAAACATCTACAACGAATCCTAAGATTATTCACCAATCGTTTGTTTTATTTTATCTTTGTTAATAAAGAGCAAAAATTTATGTAAATATGAATCTAAAATAACCCAGGATATTGATCTAACCATAATAAAAG
Organism: Cotesia typhae; assembly: GCF_013202065.1. Taxonomy (NCBI): domain Eukaryota; kingdom Metazoa; phylum Arthropoda; class Insecta; order Hymenoptera; family Braconidae; genus Cotesia; species Cotesia typhae. Next base: position 2,488,498 of record NW_027423757.1, on the reverse strand, counting down.
TTAATTAACCCCGTAAACTATTAAAGGGGATAGATAGAGAAACTAAGAGGAGTATTTCTTTTACTGAAATGAATAATTATTTTTATTTAATGGTTCATGTTTAAATGCAAGGTTATAAAATCTATTGAATATTAATAATGAATAATGTCGGGTGAAATTGTATAAATCAAAGGAAAATTTTTCAGGCGTTACAGCTCACAAAATATAACAAAGAAAGATGTGCATAAAGTGTAAAAATATAAAAAAAATTAGTATTAAATTTCTTTCATCTCATTTGAATTGATAAAAGAAACTTTAGCTTTTTTCTCTCGAGAGAATGTTGAAAAACCGGCATATAGAATTCAATTATTCTTTTCCTCACAATTCATTAAAAACTTTAAGAAAACCTTTTAGAAAAAAAACATGATAAATGTGTTAAGTCAAATCTAAAGTCTCAGAACAGTGTTCGTGAATCAGTTACAGTCACATACAGTCAATTTTATTTAAATTATTCCAGTATAAGCATCAACTAATAAAAAGCATTTAATTAATATTAATAATATTGAAGGGGTTACATGGGTTTACTCCATCAGAAAAAAAGCATATTTTTAACAATTTTTATTTTTATGTAAATAATGAAATTTTTAACTCAAACTTTTTGTTAAATTGAAAATACACATTCAATAAACATCTTCTGAAACCTTCGTAAAAAAAAATTTATAACTCAGCCATCACGACGCTTCTTCAGAGATCCCTCCTTCCTTCAACAAATCAGAATGGGACTCTTATCTAAATACATAGTATTGTAATTTTGAGCATTAAAAAATTAAATGCATGACGTGGAAATATTAAATAATAAATTAATTTCAACTTTTTTTTTTATTTTTTGGACAAAATCTTAAAGTCACCTTAACGCAACGTTTATTAATCAGAAAAATTGGATACAGTGGGCAACAGTTCAATTTTAGATGATCAATATTAATAATTCTTACTAAATTTATTTTTACGTCATTTATAAATGAGTTACCAGCTTTTAGCAAAACGTTATTCTTTTATGAGATCGATTCGCAAATGTATGTTGTTTGTGAATCATGAATTACTAAAGAAATGTCAACTTCTTGTTTTACTTACACTATTGAACAAACATGTGAGATATTTGTCGTCAATGTTTTAGATTTACCATACATTAAAAGTTGCGGGAATTGCACGAATTGAATGCCGAAAATTTGGTTATAATTACTAATTATTTTTTATAAGAAATAAGTATTGAGTAAGTTTATGATACGTAAATCATATATTTAAGTTTAAGACTGTTGATACTTGACTAAAATTTGAAGAAATTAAATAAACTAGTTTTCCTAATAAGCATGAAAAATTTATTTATTTTTAATTAATTTCCTAAACTTTATATTAAAACTCAAATAATAAGTGAGTTAACACTTATTTTGTGTAAGACAAACACAATTCTATTGTTAGATACAGTCGAAACAATATTAATGTTAATTTTGATACAATGACGAAAATTAACACTAACATTGTGTCGACCGTTTTTAACATTACGATTATGTTAATTTTATACAAAAAAAAAAAAAAACATGCAATAATTCAATTTTTTTCTTTTCAATCTGTAAACTGAACTAGAATTTGTTTTTTCAATGAAATTATTATCATAATTATTATCAAAATCTTATCGATCATTATTTTTAATTCAAATATTGTGAAACTGATAATTGAGGTTTATTTATTTAGTCTGGGCAATCGAACACAAATCTTAGAGTAAACTTTGGAAACAACAACCCTGTTAAGCTCTACATTGAATGCTTCGTCAATAACTATTGTGTCTTTGTTCAGAGAATCTAAATTTAATCCAACAGTATAACTATAAGGATAGCTCACAGCACTTGACGCAATATCAAAGGGCCCGGATTCGATTACTTAATCAAACAAATATACTACCTTATCAAAAGGCGACGATTCAATTTCGCACAAACCATTATTATTTTCCCAACAAATTCTCAAGGTTTTTATTTATGAAAAAGATATCAATGTTACACGGAGAGAAAAATATCGTTAGAATGAGGATACGTATCGTTATTCTGCCTATACGCCGTATAGTCATTTTTTTTTAGAGATACGCTGTATAGCTAATTCAACAATACAGCAGATGATCATAATGACGATCCATATCATTATTTTAGCGATGCATGTAATTAATTCATCTATGCAGATCCTCATATTATCAAAACAGTTGTCTGTTTTGATGGAACTCCATATATTCACAAGAGCTATTCTCTGTATGCTTAAGTCAGACAAATGAATCCTTAAATCAGAAATCCGGATCGTTATTTTAAGGAAACGTCATTTGAGGATACGTTGGAAAGTCATTTCAATAATTTTTTTTTCCGTGTATGTTTTGATATAAATTAATGAAAATATGAGCTAAGTTTACTGTTTACTCCTTCCCGTAAAAAAAAATCCTGATTCATCATGAATTTAATATTGAAATTCATATTTTGACACAAACATAAATTAGTTTTAAGATCAATCTAAATTTGAAATTGATTTGTAGATACAAATTTGCACGCCTGTAGAGCTTCCGATCGTGCTTCAGAATTTTAATTAAAACTTAAAAATACTTTATGTATAAAATTTATACTAAATATTATTAAATCTTTATAAAAATTCTGAATCAGGATTGATGGTTCTACAGGCGTACTAATTTCTATCTATAACTCAATTTTAAATTTGGATTGATCTCAAAACTAATTCATTTTTGTGTTAAAATATGAATTTCAATCTTAAATTCATTCTGAATCAGATTTTTTTTGGCACGGGTTTTTCTGATTGCTATTACGTTACTTATTTCTTTTTCGTAAATTTTTTTCACCGATTGTCTGCCCTGGGGACTGAAACAGAGTAAAATCAACATTCTGCTGCAGAATGATTTATGGTAGTAAAACTCTTCGTTGCAAAATACTAAGATGATTTACTGTAATATGATTTAAATAAGAGATTCAGCATGAAGCAAGTGGGTTGACCACATCTTCAGAGTAGAGGCAAATGAGCTGTGTAAGTTCAGATCTTACCTGCGCTTACCTTACTCAAAGTTAACAACACCTCTTGAATGTGGATATGGACTCTGGAGAATGGGGTTTCCTTAAGTAACGTCGTCGGCTTATATATTCCAACAAGAAAAGTCTCTTAATTTATTGAAGTTGTTTTAATCTAAGTTTCAATTGCGTACCTTGCATTAATTCGTACTTCACTCGACATTCAATGCCTTAGAATAAATATACCTGTAAAAAAATTTTAAGTTATAGTCTTAAATGGTATAATCTGATTGTATATACCCATATCAGATTGTAACGAGGATCAAAAAATTATGATTTGGATTTTTTTCTACAATTTCTTCTACTTTAATCAAAATATTGTTATTATGTCCGGATTTAACTGTCAATAATACAGTTTTATTGATGTGTTGATGTTCAATTACATTTCTCGAATAACTGAAGTTATATTCCTGGATCATTGTATTTTAGTGCAGCTTTTTTATTGTGAAAAAAATTGAGCTCTGAACGTGAACACGTATGTGACATAGGTAGAAATCCGCCATGCGAATCGAATAAAAATATATAGGTGAATACATATTTATGTTTTTTTGCAGAAAAAATCATTGACCAGGTATACATCGGTAAAATCAAATCGGTACTTTTTTACGAGATATCACTCAGAAAATTATTGCCTTTCATAATTTTGATTTTAAGTATTATGAACATACTTTATATTTGCATTCAGAAATTGTTAGTGCGTTTATTTGACTCATGTGAATATCAACAAAATTTTGATTAAAAAATCCATATCAATAGCTTTGCGTGACCTCCCACTACATTTATAACAGTCAAAACAATATTGTCGTATTTTTTCATCTATAGCAAATAAAAAAACTCAAAACCTGAGCGAATGGCTTAATGGAAAAAGTTAATGCTTTTTTTATAATTCAATAATTTACATAATTAAGATTATGATGATTGAAAACCATTCTTCAACCTAAATCTCCATAATCAAAAGCGCTTAAAAGTTCTGGAGACTTAAATTTAATGATCGAATTCATAGGTATAAAATTAATTGGTTTTAATTCTAAGTAAATTGATAATAAATAAATTTACAATCGATTCATTTATCGTCAGTAATTCTTAGAAATAATTGTTTAGCTGTGCAGTAAACAATAGGCACTTTAACTAACAAGTATTTGACAACACAAACTTTCTTAAAGTTACAAATCTGACATTCTGTGTTCACCAGTAATTTGCCACAGTTACAGAGCCGTAGTACTTGTTGACCAGTCTCAGCTGTTCCATTGTTATGTACGGTTTACCGCAAGTGAGATTCCTTCAGAAGAAAGTCGTTTAAACAGAAAATAGGAGAGTATTAGCAATGTTTGGTCATCCGAATATGCCGTGAATTAGAGCATACTCGTGTATAATTGTTTCTATTTACGAATTTAAAACAGTGTAATAGAAAGATAATATTTATTTCTGAGTGTTATATAATTAAATTTTAACATTAACCCTCCCTTTACAACTTTTATCAAACGCATACTATCGAATGACAACGATACTTTTTATCTACCATTTTTTCCTATCTACAAAAAGTCAAGAATATTGAGGTCATAAATCAATCTATAAAATCAAATCAACACATTCATTGAAAAGCTACGGTTATTAACTATCGTATTTTATGACTTTTTTAGTAACGCGATAAAAAATTTTAGTAAACTAAAATTAAATCATTTAATTATTCAGAGAATATAATTCCTCAAAGTTATAATTCAAAAAAAAATTATACAAAAATAGTTGTTGAATTATGGTTCTTTCTATGAGGTTCTATCGTTTTTCGGTGATAGAAAATCAGATTAGCGATAACTTTCTTTTCTTTCATTTTTTTCCTTTTTCAAAATAATTTCACGAATCATCTGTCAAAAATTTATGTAATTCTATACTATCATTTATTTTCGCAGTTGGGAGATAAAAAAAAACACGTTCTTATCTTGTTTTTCATTAAAATTTTTAAGATATCAATTTGTAGAATATTATACTAATTTTGTCTCTTGAAGAGCATGGAAATCTAAATAAATTGTTAAAAAAAAAATGCCATGAAATATAGAATTATAAAAAAAAAAACATCATTGATCCGTCAATTTTTCAAATTCTCACAATTTTGTAGAATTTTATTTATATTTATTGTATTGAAAGATTATTTTACGTTTGTAAAGCTGGCATTGATTCGTCTAACATTGACCATCAGTACTTCGGCAATTATTCAATCAACAAAATTTATTTGTCGTTTTACATTGGTTGCTTATATGTTCCTAATTAGTTACTTTAATTAAAATTTCGTTATTTGATTACATTCCAAGCAACTATTAATATTGTCGATTAATACTAGATTGTATCAACGGTATCTTCATAGAAGTTATTTTTTGAGAAAATAAATTTCATAGAATTGAGTAAGTTTTAATAACTTAATTTTATTGATTTTTTATGGTTAAAAAACGGTAAAACTCTGTATCTAGATCATCACCTAAATAATTCTTATATAGCGTTTAAAATTCCTGATTCAAAGATTTCACTCATCATTGTTTGTTATTTTTTATCAATTCAGCTCTAACTCAACAAAATGTGATCATTAAAATTACAATCTCAATGAAAAAAAGTCAAACATATAATCTTAATAGATAACATGTAAAAGTTTTTATTTAAGAAATGTACCTATCTACCCTGCAATTAGCATTAAATTTCTCAGCGTGCTTTTCCCTTTACGTGGGTGTCAGACTATGAAGAAGATCACGTAGAACAAGTTTACATTTAAATCTAGGAAAGAAGCATACCCATCTCGGAACCCAGTTATCCCGCTCGCTCATATTCTTACCGCGTATAAAAGATATACCTTAAATAATGGAGTTAGGTGACAGGTTGCCACAAACTTGCCAAAACTTGTAACCATCTATTGTTCATAACATGTTTTTCTTGCTAATACCATTCGTGTTAACACTGCAGATACTCATTTTCCTACTCACGGAATAAACTAAAGAAATTCTTTTATCAACTTCCTTACCCATTAAAGTTTGTATGCATACTTCTCATAAAAATTTTTACTCACTCAACTGACTTGAATTCGATGTCGCTATTAAGCAAAAATTTTGGTACAAAAGTTTCGTGAGATCAAATCACTTTTTTACATGAAACTCAAATACTTTTAAACTTGGCGCATAAACTCTTTTCATCTTTCTGAGCTCACTATTGTGATGTAAAGATTATAAAATAAAATAAAAAATCGAAGAGTTTTATACGAATAAATACCAATATAATAAATGTGATGATAAAACTGCTACGAGTTTAACGTTGGCATTTATATTAAGAAGCCCGAAAATTTAACATGGAAAAGATTATGAGAAAGAAATGTGAGATAAAGACTATTAGATAAAAAAAAAAAATCTTGCACTTCTCTTAAGGTCTTATTATTGCCACAGTAGGGTCGTTCGATTCAAATTGGAGTTTCAGTCGCAGAACCCAGTGGCAATGGTGTCAGTGATAACACCATTACCTTTGCTCAGACAATAAAGGAAGTGGGAGTCTGCCTCTACTTTATCAGAACGATTATTTTATGCATATGACAATGCTTCAGCAATATCATTCTGAACAAAATAAATACACCATTGGGAATCATGATTGACTAAAATTTTACAATGAACAATTGCAATAATATTTTCATTTTGTATTTTTATTTGATTTTTTTTACCTATTGTGTTATCAAATAAAAGCTCAGTGGTTCCTTTTAGAGGAAGAATTTTATCGCTCGAAATATCTTATAAATGCACTTCTAAAAGTCATCGATATTCTGCAAGGATTCCAGGCTATATTAACCATTTTTTTTTTATAGACTTTATTCCCGTTATTGACTTCGATATGAGAGATAGAAATGTATAAGAAGGATCATCCATTGATAGCTCCTTGGTATTTCACTTACTTTTTACACTATTCGATTCTAAGTATATTAATAAATAACGGAAATATTTTTTGACAATAAGTGTATGGATAGAAAATAATCATATTTAATTATGTTTGAAACCATACAAAAAAATATCTCTTACATTTGCTAATAAAAGTATTTGATCTAATACAATGTATTAACTATCAAAAATATTTTTTCATAGTTGATAAATATTTGTTAATTGCTAATAGATATACTTACTTCTCTCTAAAAAAAAAAATCTGAAAAGCAGTTGACCTGCAGGCCATCCTTGGAAAAATGATTATTTAGAAATTATTTGAATGGCTATAATTTTTTAACATACGTCGAAAGTTGAAAATTTACTAAAAGTTAGAAAAAAAAAAGTTTAAATGCTAAACGTTGTCAGTTGTCGTAAAAAAAAAAAAAAATCGATAAAACTAAAGCTCTTTGCGTACCAGTAGTAAACGTTACATTCACGTTATTGTTCAGGATTGATGTTCAAGGTTTCAAAGAGAAAAACCCTGAATGCCATACCATGCTGCAGTAGAGGCTGAAAAAAATATTTAACTCTTTTTCTAAAGTTCCAATCTTTCAAAAATAGTAAAAAATGGCGTTTTTCATTTTCAAGATTCAAATCATTACTACCTAGTAAAAAATTTTTTAAACTAAGAAATTTTTTTTGGTTCAAGAATTTTTCGTCTTGATCCAAGACAATAAAACTCTTCAACATTATTTTCTTGGTTTAAGAATTTTTTTCTTAATTCAAATTAATTTTTTTTTCCGTGCACGTTATATTATATACTGTAATTTTTCTATTTTTCTTTTTTCCGTGTACTTACCTTAGTTCTAGTTCAAAATTAATTATCCACCGTTTTAGTAATAATATCAAACTCAATATGGTGTAACAGTTTTACCTGCTCAGGTTGGCCCCTAATCAATTTTATAAATGAATAAACAAAACTAACAACAATATAATTATCAGGGCGCCACCAGGATTTTTAATCACGGTTCCTGGAACCGGTCCAGAGCTGAGAAAACTTAATCTTAGGGTAAAGAGAGTGGAGGAATGTGCTGTTGAATAATAAAGAATTAATTAACAAGATCAATCGATATTTATTAACAACAAAAAATTAACAAATTTAACAATTTAAGCGCTCACTCACACACTATAATTAACTTATTATCTAACGAAGCGGAGAATAACTGCGAAATAAACAATATTTACAAACGAACCTTCCAAACGACGATACGATGACTAGACGGGCTTTTTCGAACAAACGGTCTCCCACACCTGGCGTAAAACTAAGCTTAAAAAGTACAAGTCCACCGGACTACCAAAACGAACTAACTTTACACACTTTTATAACTTAAAATTAAGTCCACCGGACTACCAAACTTAACACTATTAACACTCTCTATCACGCATAACCCATACAATTCTTCACACACATAACCCACACTTCGCTTAATTGAATTTTATAATCTTAAATTGAAGGAAATGATTTTAATTTAATTACAATATTATTAATTTAACTTATTCAATCATTAGTATTTAATAGTAGGATAACTTTCAATTAACAACCAATTTCAATTAACTTTGAACTAATCTCCAACTTTCAATTTTCGATTGCTAATCTTCCTTGGTTTAAAATATTAAAACAGCTTAAAATTCCTAAGTCATTATTTCGAACGAGAAGCTTAATACCTTGAATTAACTTTTGTTAAATAAATTAATCACAATATAAATCTTTACAATCAAGTTCAAAATTATTAACACAAGTTTAATTAACTAATTCTGACTAAGTTTTTACGGTAACAATTTTGACCGAATAGCTGATTTCTTGGACTTAATCTCCACGCCGATAATTATCAAGTTCAGTAATTTTAATTTGACTACTTCACGGACTTAATCCCCAAAATTTCGAAATTTATCACGACATAAAATAATTTTACAATATAAAATATTCTCGTTAAATAATTCTTAATATAAAATTCTTAATAATTTTCTACTAGTTTTTCCATTATAAAAAATTCGACACCAGTCGAAATATTCAAATTTTAATTGCTAGAACATTCTCTAGCTAAGTTTTGCTTGACCTTGGGTATTGGAATTTACTGCGACACAAAAACTGACGCTTGACCAAAATTCCATGAATAAAAATTTGTCGATTTTTTTTCAATGACAAAAATCAATCAATTTTACTAAGTTAATTATAAAAATAAATTTAACGAATTTTCAGATGTTAATTAATTGATTGATAATTTTTAGTTATTAAAATTTTCCCACAAGGTCGATTAAGTGATCCTTGGGTATAAACCCCCATGAAAATCACTAAATCCAAAACTAGCAAATGTTCCACTATTAATTTATTAATAATCGTCGATTAAACGATCTATAATAATTAAATAGGAGAAGTAACTGGGTATTCGGTAAACCGCGGTCCACTTCTTTCCCACAGAGTAATAATTGATACCTTGACGAACAAAACGATGATCTAACTCACTCGTTGAGGATGAAGTCCTAGTTGTAGTCGGTTTCCTTCGTCTCGTCACTACTCAGTCTGGCGGTCCACTACTTCTCCCTTTTCCACTGCACGGCTCACCTATTTTAACCCAAACTCACCCCCTCCTATTCTCCCTTTAGGCCCGAAGATCGAGACGCGCCAGTGCTATGTCGAATAATTATCGATATCCGGTGACTTATCGATTAAGGGTAATTTTACCCTGTTACAATGAATTCTATTTTTTTTATATCCTTAATGTTTTCCACATAACAAAGTTAAATAGAAAGAAAGCCATCAAATTCGATGCACGGTTTTTTCTCAAACATTTTTCTAAGAAAATTGAAATATTTTTACGAAAAAATTTATCATAAAATCATTATTGTTTCAAAACATGAATTTAAGAATTTATCATGAGATACCATTTTTTGCACGGGAAAATGCAAAACTTGGTATAAAAGTTTCATCAAATAAAATTGTAACCGTGGGGTTTGGCCCAGGTCCAGTTAGCTACCCCTTTCCTCTTTAGAAAGGGCGCCACTGGGATTTTAGACACGGTGTCCCAGAAACCGGGGAAGCATGAGAGGGAAAAGACAGGGTCGTGAGAAGTCCGAGAAAGGCTGTAAATAAACTGAAAAAAAAACTATTTACAAAAAATAAAATTGATTTATTCCACCAAATCCACAAACTTAATAATTTCCTTAAAACTAACTTAATTGTGAGAACCTCTCACCTACGTTGGCCCTTGCCAATTTTTCCTATAACTAAATTAACCAATTTATTCAACCTCGTCACTCCGACGGAATATCTCAATATCTTAATTTCCTCGTCAACCTGACGGAATACCATAAAATACCAACTAATTACCTCGTCAACCTGACGGAATACCATAAAATACCAACTAATTACCTCGTCAATCTGACGGAATACCAGTTAAAACCTATTCCCGACTGCGCCCCCGACTCGGGCGTCTACGCAGTGGTTTCCTAACTTAATCCGTTGTACCCCCGACTCGGGCGTCTATACAACGTTTCTAAATACTCACTAAATTCCATACAGAAATCGCCCACCGGACGCTAACTTAATACACGCTTTCTCTTATTACTCAATTTTCTTCGAATTACTAATTATCTAAATTCCTTGAATTTTACGCTTAACATTTCTTTAATACCAATTACCAAATTCACTAATTTAATTCATTACCAAATTTTATCAATCAAAATTATTCAATTAAAGTCATTAACTATTTTGTCAATAAACTAATTTACTAGATTTACTAAATTAATTAAATTCAGCCCAACGGCCTAGAATTAATTTTACAAAATTTCAAATTTCAAATTCTACAAATTTAACAAGCCTCATTAAATATTCAAACTGCATATATTCCAAAGTGACCTTGACTATCTAAATTACACAAATGCTTCTACTATTTCAACTTAATCAAATAATTTTAACTAATTAATTTCCCATAACTAAAAGGCTTGCAACAAACTAATTAATTGACATATGTGAATAAATTACTTATAAAAGAACCTACTAAATTAAAAAGTGACATCTGAGACAATAGCGATCATTAATTGACAAAATTTTATTACAGTTAATTCGGCCTCTCAATTTACAAATTCCAGCTTGGCCTGAAATAATTGTAATAATAATACCTGACTTAACTTTTCCAACTCTCCAAATGTTGAGTGATGTCCTGGTGGAAACTGGCGAAATCAGCGGCTGGTTGGTCTCTTTCTCGTCTCGAATAAACTATCTGGCTCCAAGTAAAGGGTTCCCAATTCCGGATCGTATATTGACTTCCTTCTTGAGGGTCCTAAATCTTGATGACAGAATTTACTACACAGTACTACACTGACTCACTGTTTTGCCAAAAGCCTCACTGTCTCAAAGCGTCACTGGCTTAAAGCCTGGCTCAAAAGCGTTACTTGTTCCAGGGCTTGGCTCAAAAAGCCTCGATGTTTCTTTTGTCGGACCTTTTATAACCCTTGACTCCGAGTTCTCGAACTTTCCTATTGTCAACCCCGCTTCGTTTTTAGGGACAGCAGTGGGGACTTTCGATTTGCACGCCCGGTGACAAGTCTGAACTACTTGTCAAAAACCAAACGGTAAGGGAAAACCCTCATTTATCGTGGCGTCAATAAAGTGGTCGATAACGACCATGGGAAGTTCAGTTTTCCCTGTCACAAAATATTTATTCCAGTAATGGCGCCTGAAACTTACTAGTTGCACTTGGTTGATTGCTGAATGCTCATGAACAATGTTTCAATGTTAACTTGAATAGCGATCTCAAGCAAAGTTCTCGTCGCCTCTTATGTTGTCGCACAATTATCGCAGAAAACAGCGATAAATAAAAACTCGGTGCGCGCGAGATTTATTTTCTGTCTTACTAAAGTGTACAACAAAAACTGTAAATTAATGACCCACTTACCGAACATATGTGGTAAAGTAAAATACATTTATGGTTGTGGTGTGAACTCTTCCGTTTAATGTAAACGTTTTATTCCCGATTCGGAACATGGTGGTCATTTTTCAATGCTTCTATTCCGAAGGGATTCAGAAAACTATGTCACATGCTTCAGAGTTTAGAGTTTAAATAAAATATTTGCCATGAGGGAAAATTCTGAAAAAAAAAAAATTTATTAAATTCTCGGAACATTCATGTAAATAAATGCTCATAGGAGTAGACTATACGTGAAATATTGTTCTATATAAAACATGTTATTTGGCTATTTTCACTTCACGCCGATGAATATCGTTCAAAACATCGCTCTCATACCACAAGACGGCTCAGTATATTTATTTTCTCCTAAATGACATCACCGTACGCACACCCCATCCCAGTGACAAAACTACGCGGATGATTAAGTGCTTTTATTATCACGTGTACAGACGATAATATTTTAAGCCCGCGTGACGTTTTTGAACTCGCGTTACGAAAATGTTTCGAATACCACATCAAAACGGTGATGCTTAGTAATTGATTACTTTTTTTCAGGTGGAAACGAAAGGCATTTCTGGTCCTATTGAGTTCAAGGAGGGTCGTCGAATCCAATTCAAATTAGACATACTCAAACTGAAACAGCATTCTCTCGTTAAGGTATTTCTGTTTAATAATTATATACTTATATTTTTTTAACCCTTTACAAGAGAGTACACAGAAAGAAAAATTTCTTGACTGGAGAACAAAATACTTGGCTCAAGAAAATTTTCGGGTGCCTGAAGGAAGACCGAAATTGTGTTGGCCGAAGTAAAAATTTTTCTTGAAATTCTATTCTTGGTGGAAGTAATTTTTTCTTAATTCAAATTATCATAAACTCTTGATAAAATAACTTTTTATATTTGATCAAGATTTTTAGATACTTTAGGGAAGCAGCCCCACCTACTTCAGCTGAGAAAAAAATTTTCTCACCTTGAGAAAATTTTTCTCTTGAATATTTGATGCCCATTTTATGTTATTTTAGCGTGCAATTATACAAATTGAATGAAAAAAAATGATTCAATATTATTTGATCTTCCCATTCGACATGTAAGTCAATAAAAATATTAATGAAAATTTACTATCGAGATTAAGATGTGCCAAAATGTAACTTCCTTGATGGACCTCTCAAAATTGGAATTTTGAGTTCCGCTTTTAACAGAAGTTGTGTTTGGGCATTTCTTGACATATTTTGAGCGTTAAGGATTTATTTGATTTTCATAGAATTTTTTACCAGGAGTTTTGTTTAGGCATTTTTGCTGGAATTTCAAAATTTCGAAATTTGGCCGAACAAAACTCCTGTTAAAAAATTCTATAAAAATTAAATAAATCCTTAACGCTTAAAATATGTCCGGAAATGCCCAAACACAACTCCTGTTAAAAGCGGAACTCAAAATGCCAATTTTAAAAGGTCCACCAAGGAAATTACATTTTGGCACACCCTAATCGAGATATTTAATTTTTTGGAGCAAAAGAGAAATTTTCTCAAGACAAGAAAATTTACTTCTATCGAGAACTAAATTTTTTGGAGCAAGAGGCTGAATTTTCTCAAATCAAGAAGATTTTCTTGACTTAAATACATTTTCTTGGATCAAAATACGTATTTCTTAAAGCAAGAGAATTAATTTGTTGGAATAAGTGAAATTTCTTGTGTCAAAAAAAAAATTTTTTTTTCGCTCAAGAAAGTAGTTAGGAAGAAAAATGTTTTCTTGGCTCAAGTGAACCTTTTTTTCTGTGTAATACTCTTGTAAAGGACTCTCAGTATTTTTTCTGTATAAAGAGAAAATTATGTGAAAATTACGGAGAACTTCTTAAAGGGACTAATTAACCAAAGTGACAAAGAAAATTTATCATTGTTCATATTTTGAACGATTCAATAAAAACAATTTTTATTATTTTTTCTGCGGATGAATAAAGTTGTCCGTATTCTAATAAATCCTTTGACATTGATGGTTTACTTCGTAACAGGTGGGTGAGTGGAGGCCTGACTCAGGTGTGAATATAACAGACGTCTCTGCATTTTTTGAACAAGGAACAGTAAATGTCACTTTAACAGTCATAACAATTCCAGTAAGTTTAAAATCATAACTTTAAAAGTTTGTTTAGTTTGCATTTTTTATCATTTTCTTTTCATGCAACCCATTGTAGTTTATCTAAAGTTGATATTTTTTTTTTCATTTAACCACATTTTACGATTCAATTTCATAACTATGTGACTGCTTTTTGATACTAATATTAATATGATTTCCATTACTATCATTATTATTATTATTATTATTATTATTATTTAAGTTTTGCATAAAAAATATAAAAGTCTCTAGCGATTTTCATACAACGATATAGATAAAAAAATAACCATAAGTACGATGAAAAAATACGATGCAATAAACTTCCCTCTTACTAAAAAAAATAAATTGAGTAAATCTGGCAATAGCTTGAGTTCTTGAGTTTACGACCATTCGCTGGAATATTACATACGTAACGAAATAAAAACTGTTATTCACAATATACAACACTGTGACAACATTTCAAGTGCTTTCCCAAAGCCTTTCAGTTTTCTGCTTGTATACTATTCAGCGTCCCGCAGCTTTATTTTTGTACATATTATTCATATGCATATTTCTTAACCCTATTTTATTATTTCCATTCACTTTTACTGTTTATTTTTTAGATAAATACTAAATAAATGTTATAATAAATTTGTGGAGAAATTTCCCGCGTGAATTTAAATCTTATATTATATTGTTGTTAAAATTTCTAACTAAATATGAACTTGATTATTCTTTAAATAATTTTTCTTCATACCTCGGTCGAAAGTACGTACTTTCCTCTCTAATGGCAGGAAAGAAAGTTTAACATTTACTCCCTGTGAGAAGTACATGCGCGCCCTCTGTAACGGCGGGAGGAAAGAATTTCTCATGCGTACTTACACTTGTAACTAGGGACTGTTTATTCCGTCACTATAACAAATTTTTAACCGCTGTAATTTCTATTGCTACCTCTAACCTTAAAAATCTTTATCAATGTTGTTTTGTCATCTGTTAATTTAATATTAAAGTCAGTGCAATAACCCAGTAAAAATGAACAATACGGTGTCATCGGATGAATCCACCGACAAGGATAATGTTATGCGAGATTTCGATGCAGAAGCGCGATTGATAATAAATGTAGATACGTTGCCAAAGAAGTCTGTTGATCGATACAATCTTGTATATGACACGTACAAAAAGTGGCAGAGAGAACACAAAACTTCGCTGTCAGACTCTGAAGAAACTAATGAAAATAAATACATCTTTGAAAAAATGAAATTAATTTATTTTTAAAAAATATGACTAGACTTGACTCTTCGGATGTATTTTATGCCTGCCCCCACGACCAGCTTCGCTCGTGCCGCAAATGTCGGGGCAGGCATCAAGACATACTTATCTGCACTTGAAGTTAAAAAAAGTAAAATTGATAACGTACTTTCGACCGGCTATGAAGAAAAATCGTATACACGACACATGCCAAAAGTTGAAATCTCGGTCCTGCGCGTCATGGTGCCCTCGGCTTCGCCTCGGGCATCATGACGCGCAGGGCCGAAAATTCAACTTTCGGCCCTAGTAGTGTAATATACTATTAAAGCCAAAAAATTTCTAACCATTCAATTTTTCATTACGATTCACCTATTTTTCATATAATTAAATTATCTATTAAATCAATATATCAATGAAAATAAAAATTATTACCGTAAAATGAGACACTTAAAAATATTAGATTAATTAGCAAAAATCCAGGTCGAAAAAAAGTCTTAATTTTGACTTTGTTTAACTAAATTTCCTTTGAAGTTGTCAATTTTCCGACGTGTTTACCTCGGATCTTGACTTCTATTGACTTTTCTTGTCGTAATATTCACTGAATCTTGAATTTTTTTTTACTTAAAAATTACTTGGTTTCCTTACATTTGACTTATTCTGACTTAAACCATTCAGTTGCCTTGAGCTTGACTTTTTTGACTTAGATTATTTCATTGCCTTAAACTTGAATTTTTTTACTTAAACAAACAACTCGCTTTCGAGTCAAGAAATCTAGTCGCCTACTTGACTTATTTTTGCCTTTTTTTGACAATTAAATTTAACGGGTGTCGAGTTAAAAAAATAACCAAATCTTCATAATATATAGAATAAGTAAAATTTTGTCAATCTCTTCGGTTATAGAACGTATGCTTTCAAAGCTGACATTCAAGAGGTCCAGTGTTCGAGTCCTATGGAGACCCGGAATTTAATATTAATAACTTGTGATTCTTTCAGCTATTTAAGAAGCATGTGTTTCTTGTCTTCATCCCCGCATGTAATATGAGCAATTACAACTATGACTCAAATAATGATACCTGACTATTACGAAATAAATAACCGCTGAAATGCCCGTGTAAAAAAATCGTCGACTAATTGATGTAATTTATTAATTTTTTTTATATACACGGTCATATTATGAATGATTCTATACAATATTTTCTATTTGACTTTCAATTTTTGTCTCTTTTATTTATAAATTGCAAAACTATTTTAAAATTTATTTCATTTGTTTTTAATTATGACTTTTTTGTCTTAAAAAAAAAAACTAATTTTGAAAGAAATCCAATTAATATTGACTTTTTTATCTGAAATCGATTTTAACTAAGCGCAAAAAGCCAATAGTAAGTCAATTGTTATGAAAATTTTACATTTATATAAGAAAATAAATAATTTGAAATTTGAGGATTTTGACTTAAATTTCAAGTCAAAATTAAGATTTTCTTTCGACCCGAGAAGTCTAACATAAAATTTTCAAGAATTAATAATTATTGTTTCCCACAACCCTTTTGTTCTCTTGGGAAATCAGTTTTGTTATAGCTGCCTAATAGCACTGGTAGAGCTAATAACCCTATATCCTTCGTTTCCATATATTACATTGTCTAAATTACCAACGTTTACTTTCGATCTGTATATCGCTATTTGTGATACATTAATGAAGCTACGCTTGACTATTCGTAATTTCCATATATATGACGGTAATCGACCGTCATATTTCATCTTCTGATCGTAATATTACATTATCTGTAACATGCGTAAAGAATTTTTTTTTATTTAATCAGCGAAATCAATATTTATAGTGTCAGGGTTAACCAAAGGAGAAGACTATAATTTTTTTTAATTTTCATTAATTAATATTAGAATAAAATGTTCATTCAAATTTGATAAGAAGTATTAATTTTTTAACAAATCAAAATGAAATAAAAGTTATAAAAAAATTTATGTTTTTTATGTATCAGATATTTTTTTTAATTTCTGTCTTTGATCGAATATTGCATATTTTAAATTTATTTGCATATTTAATTTACTTGATTTATTAGATAAAATAATCCAGCAGCCAATATAAGATAATTTTTAGGCAAAAAATGAACGATTATGAAAATAAAAAAAAAATCATGTTCAATAAAGTGTAATTTTGTAATCTTTTTGATGAAATAATTTTTTTTTTACGAACTACAAACGTCATCTAACGCTCGAGAATGAAATTTATTAAGAAATCTAACAAAAAAATTCTTTACGTAATTTCCTATAAAAATTTTAAAGTGAAAAATTTTTCGACTCAAAAAATTACTCAGATATCTTGGGTGGCTCATACACAAATGTAATTACTATTATTTCGAATGAAGTAAAACAGTAGAATCGTCCAATAAAGAACAATTGTAAAAAAAAATTCATCCTAATTTATTTGTCATGTAAATTACACATTGAACAATGAATATATTGACAGGAAAAGCCATATGTAATGATGCATAAGGAAAAAAACTACACGGGTAACAATCGGTTTTACGGGTTTTGCGTGGATTTGCTCGAAGCAGTGGCAAAAGGTTTAGGCTTCAATTACCGTTTGGAGCTTGTTGAAGATCGCAAATATGGCGCGAAAGATCCAGAGACTGGCGAGTGGAATGGCATCGTCAATGAACTCATGCGACATGTATGCCTTGGTTTGTTTTATTTAAAATTATTTCATTTACTTATCCAACAGTCATTTGTCATTCGTAGATTTATTTTTGTTTATTACTTTAATTTGCGGATCCCATGCATTTCCTCTTTGGTTCATTTTGATTGTTATTATTTTTATTTATCATTTATAATCGAATATTTGTAATACAATAACTTATTAGAACATATACGAATATAATTGTAGTTGCACACTTAATTTGATCAATTAGTTATCGCAATAGAATTTAAAAAATTACTGCTTCTATTTCGAATAATTTATAATAATTGTGTAAGATTTTATGTAACGCACTACTACTATTATTATTATTATAAATAAAAACCCGTAAGTATAAAAATATAAAACAGAATAGAAAAATTTAACAATGTCCGAAAGTCGTAATCATAAAAAAAAAGATTTTGTGAGCTTATCACCAGAAGGCAGAAAAAATAAAAAAAAAAGACGGACGAAAAAACGACAGATTTCTTTTCTTCTCGAACCGTAGGAACAGCCTTACGTTATGCTGAGGAACACCGGAAATTTCAGCGGTAACGAACGGTACGAGGGATTTTGCATCGACCTTCTAAGAGAGATAGCACGAATGGTTGGCTTTACCTACAAGATCGAGCTAGTGCCGGATGGCAAGTACGGTGTTTACGATTACGAGACTGGCGAGTGGAACGGAATTGTACGGCAATTGATGGATAAGGTAAGTTACTGAGATTAGATTTAACAGAAATCATCTCTCGAATTTAAGTTTTTACTTTCCATAATTAAGATTACTTTTATTTTTTTTTCTTTTCAAATTTAAGTTTTTTTTTTACTAATTGATTGCTGTTAATGAGATGGACGAGAAATGTTCTGGATAATAGTTTCAATTGAATATAATGACCTCACAGTAGAATAAAAATGCTGAAACAAAAAAATCTTTTTAGGTTTAATCAATAAAAAATTTTCTGAAAACATACAACGAGTTTGAGAGCATGTTAGGAGAAAAAAAAATTTTTAGTCCGCTTTGCTTGTTAGAAATTGTGGAAAATTTTATATTATTTGATGTGTTAAATTCAAAAGTTTAATTAAGTACGTATTGTCGATTTTTTAAATTAATTCATTGTTAATTCAACTTTTACAAAATTTTTTTTCTTTTGAATGATTACAAAAATTCAACACAAATTTTTTTTAGTTCAATATTTGTTCAATATTAATGAGTCAATTTAATGACCTTTAAAAAAAAAACTTTACTAGATTTTTTCATAGTCTATATCTTTAAATTATTTTCAAAAAAATTGCTTTATGGGCTGCATTATTTTCTACAAACTTTTTCATTTTTTTTTTTTTTTTCCAATAAGATTTATAAGTTTCAGAAACAAAAATAAAATAAAATGTTCACATGATAAAAAAAAATTCCGAGTGACCATTTAAAAACTTTCGAGGGAGGATTTAAAAAACCTTTTTTTCATGTGCATTATAGTGCGCATCATTTATAAATGATTCTAAAGAGAGCATGAAAAACAGTTTGGAAAATGACAGTTTAATTTATGTATACAAATATATATTTGCGTGAATAAAAAGTCAAAACTCCGTGCAGTGAGAAGTGAAATCCAGTGTAAGCATTTTTGTTTATTTTTTCAAAAAATTGAATTATTCATATAATATAATAAATATGGCAGTATATCACTCTTTTATTTAGCAAAATATTGGAAGGATTTGAAAAAATAGTAACTAATTTGGTTATTGAAAAAAAAAAAAAAAAAAAAAAATACTTTATTATTATTTTTTTCACAAACCAGCATGTCTATTGTTTCCGGGTTAGACCATCATAATTCATAATGTATAAAGTCGTGGTCCCGTAGCGCGAACGAGAGCTTCCGTCGATTCAAATTTCAGATAGGTTGTCGAACCGATCCACGCTGTACTTCACGAACACTGAATACAACGTAAACGGGTGCGATGCTCTACCACCGAGAGCATGGATGCTTTTGCAATGCAAATGAATTCTCGAGTGCAACACGGAAATGGTGCGGTACGACATCATACCAAAGGGTGGGTTTAACTAACGCCAGTGAATTGGTACATATCTGAATACCAAAATGACTGACATGACTCTCAAGATCAAGTGACTTTTTATGGGTTTTTAAAATTAATTGTTATTTTGTTTTTCTAACTATTTTTTCCGTGCCTCTATCAGTCTATATTATACCTGCGCTGTTTAATAATATTATAAATTTAGTAACATTTTAGTATGCAAACATATGTTAAAATTAAATATCCGGTCTAAAAAATTAATTTATAATTTATGCATTACACGCACACAAAAAAAAATTTATTTAAATTAAGTAGATAATTTTGAAGAATTTTATTTTCTTGACTTGAGTAAAAAAATTCTTAAACTAAGAAATGTTTCTTGGTTTAAGTACATTTTACTTAATTCAAGAATTTTCCGCCTTGATTCAAGACAATCAAACTCTTCAAAATTATTTTCTTGGTTCAATAATTTTACTCTTGAATCAAGTTAATTTTTTTTTCAGTGCGGAAAAAAAATTTTAGGAAAAATTACAGTTGTTACACCGTGATCCAGGACCAGACTTTCGTCACTTTGATAATTTTACACTTTTAAATTTACGATTTAACATCGTAAAAATTCGGATATTTATTACTTTTATAGTTAAAATGTAAAATTATCAAATTAACCGTATTGAAAGTCTGGTCCTGGATTACGATGTGATAGTTATAATTTTTCCTAAAATTTTTTCTCGGTATAATATTACGATATAGTCTTGTAGACCTAAAATCTACTTATTAAATTTATGAATATTTGAATATGTATAATTAAAAAATCAGTTTAATAAATATTCAACAAAACATATTGAACTACCCGTACAAGTATTAATTGAAAGATATTGCATGAATCTAACATGAAGCGAGGAATTGTCACGATCGTTAGTAAATATGTGAAATTCCGATTTACATTCACTTGAATGATATATCACTAGCCAGACTAATAAAAACATGAAAAATTAACTTATATATAAATGATATTACTTTCTTGAAGAACTAAAATTATTATCGTCATTGTTGTTATTTATAAATTAACTATTATGTGATATCCATAGCGTTATATATTGAAATTATTATTTTTTTGTCAAGTCTTGAATATTTTAAATTTTAAGAGGGGGGGGAAGGGTTAGTTTTATTTTTTTATCAAGTGCGAATGAATAATTGTCGTCTAATAAAAAAATTTTAATTACTCAAGCACGCCATCGCTATGGTGAATTTTGTTCCAGTATGGTTCCGAACTAAGAAAATAATTTCTCAATGCTTGACAATCACATTGCTAACTTGCAATTAGAGAGCAAACGAAAGAGATAACGAACGAGTACAAGAAAAGTACCAAAAAGTCAAACGTCTGAAATATACAAATCATTGTACTACATTTTTTTATTCCATCGTAAATTATGATATGAGCTGTTAAAGAAAAAATTATTCGTGCTGAATTTTTCTTGAATATTTTAAATTTTCAGTGTTTCAAAAATGAAGTTGAAGAATAATTTATTCTCGTTATTATATGCAATAATTAACAATTTTATCAATTTAATTAAGTGGAATATCATTATCATAATCACCATGATTAATAAATTCTGATCAAAGAAACAACTTTATTTTATATCAGGTCACAATAATAAAATGCACCTATGGCATTACAATAAAACTTGAAATACTTCTTTTCATAGTGACAACAATGCAGCTTATTTAAAAACACTTGAATTTCGTTACGACAAAATACTGCAACTCAAGATCTATTTTAACAATGAAAATACGATACCTTTACTTACAAAGTTTCGTCGTTACGAATTTAATTTTTTTTTTTTTTTTTTTTTTTTTTTTTTTTTTTTTTTAAATAAACGACTCAGTTGTTACGGCGAGACAAGATATTTTAAATTTAATTTTTTTAGACAAAATTTAATTTTTTCTTACCGATAAAAACTAAAAGCTTCAAAATGAATTGAAATTTAATATAAAAATGAATCACTCGTTGTTTGTTATTGTCAGTTATGATTGCAAATTTAATAACCTATCAAAGTTTCATTATAAACCGCGGATAATAAAATTCTGTAATACTCAGTGTAATATAATAATCATGAAATTTAAAACTCAACGCATGAAAAGTTTTAATGAATTCATTTATTAAATTTACCGAGATTGCTTTGTAATATCCACAAAATAATAAAAAAAAAATCATTTAAGCTCACAGTCAGTTAAAAATAAACTTTTCTTAAAAATTTCCCTCGTTTTATAAATCTAAATTTCAACATCGGAAAGCTAATAAATATTAATTACAATCATAAATCGATAATTCAGTTTTACTGGCCTTCAATCAATTATCTTTGTCGCTCTCGCGTGAGTGAATATTCTAACGAATTGACGTCCACCAGTTTTTTTTTTTTTTCTTTCCTTGCTGAGTTGTGCTCAGCTGGCCTTTGGGGAGTCCCGTACAGCCAATGTTTGTGATGTGGTCCACCAGTTAAAATCAATTTTTTACAACGCTTATACTACTACTAGCGCTCTACTATTACATTTACTACCACTACTGCAAGATAAATACTTTTTAGTCATTTCGCCCTTCATTCATCCGAATACACACGATGGAGAGGAAATAAAAATACTTGCTGTCGTTGCGAAATACCTCTGTGCACTGAGCTATACTGACGTTCATATTAATTTAGGTAGATGATCATTAATTATACTCTCGATATTGTGTAAAAGAATGAAAAATTGTTTATATAAGATACATTTGCTGCTATGGAACTTTTTATGATAGATAATGTTTTTTTACATATAATAAATAAATATATGTATATCCATCTATGTTGAATCAAATAATCGCTGAATTTTTCGAAGTACTATAAAATACCACAAATAAAACTTTAAGCGGATTTTCTTATATACAAATAAAATAAAGCATACTAAAAAGAAAAATAACAATACAAAGCTTGTATTTTATGAGCTGAAAAAAGTTTCAGCCAATGTTTTATTTCTAGATAACAATAAATTAGAACGCAAATCTTGAAGTAGATTGGATAATTCAATTGATGAATGTAAACAAATTTTATTATTATTATTATTTAAAAAAAATTTTTTTTATTACTACTTTTAGTTAATAATTAAATAATTAGTATAAATTATTCATTTATTTATTTATTAAACAATAACCCAACAGCCGAAGCCAATAACAGGGTTTATAAGGAACACAATTATGAATTACATACAAAAAAAATATAATTAGATGCGCCTTTAAATACTAGGTAATAAAGATCAAGAAAATAGTTAAATAAAGTTAACTATGATATTAGATACAATATTAAATATTAAATACTAAATATGTTGGTCGTAGCTTAACAACTATTTTACCAACTACTTATAAATAACTAACAACTTTAACAACTAATTATAAATAAAAATACCTAGTTTATTTGAGTAAATGCACGTTTGCTTACATAGGCATTTAGAGCCCAAATTAGTTTTTGCGTAAATATTTATTTTATTTCAGCACAATTTTATGCGGTAAATAATTCATTAAACATTGTATCTCATCATTTTTGAGTTATTTTTTTGTACATTATAGATTTATTTAATAATTCTATAAGACTTCAATAACAATATTAAAATTACGTAATGAAGTAATTGAATTAAAGTAGAAATAATTTTTCCAGAAGGCTGATTTAGCAGTAGGTTCAATGACTATAAATTATGCAAGAGAGAGTGTAATCGACTTTACGAAGCCATTTATGAACCTCGGAATCTCCATACTCTTTAAGGTAAGATTTAAAGAAAACAAAAAATATAATAAAATATAAAAAAGTTGTCAGAACAAAATGTAAATGTCTGTGGAGCCTTAATCGCACAGGAGGAATACCAGACTATGCTATTAGGAGCCTGCAATTACGATCCTCTTGAGTGAACGTCACGCATTTTAATCAGAAGCTTCAAAATAAACTTAAACTTTAATAATTGCTATAAAAATTACTGTAGGTTGACTTAGTATATAATATTATTTTGACCCTAGAATTTTTTTTATCCTAAAATATTTCTCGAACATAGGTTCGTTTTTAATTAATTTTTTCAATATTAAAAACTATTTAATTCAGAATAATAATGATTATATTTAAAAGAGCATTGTTTTACCTACCAAAAATATAATAAAAACTGAATTCCGATAAAATGCATAGTTTCTGAGATATGACTTAACTCTTCGAAAGTCAAGTGGGGTCAATTTGTCCCTGTGTATACTCTAAAGTTCTGTTCGGAGGTGTGTACTCCCAGGGTTAATATTTTTAAAAATCCTTGTAAATAAAAAAATTTTTTTTGTAGATTTTTATTCTTTTCTAAACTAAACGTTTTTTGACTTGAAGGTTTTAAAAATTAGTTAAAAATTTTTCGAGAAGTGAAATTCCTTCATTTTTATATTAAGAATTATACATTCATAGTAAAAAATTTTACGTCCTTATGT
This sequence comes from Cotesia typhae, assembly GCF_013202065.1. Classification (NCBI taxonomy): domain Eukaryota; kingdom Metazoa; phylum Arthropoda; class Insecta; order Hymenoptera; family Braconidae; genus Cotesia; species Cotesia typhae. Next base: position 2,464,029 of record NW_027423757.1, on the reverse strand, counting down.
GAAATTAACATTTTACTTATTCTGATGATAAAATTTAAATGTGTATAATTTGTAAATTTATTACAGAAAAATTAACATAAATCCGTATTAAATTTATTTTACGCGTGTTTTGTGCAAATTTTGCAGAAAAAAAAAATATTTACTATTTCATTGTGTAAAAAAAAATTATATTTTTATGGAAATCTTTTATCATCTTTTAAAAAAAAAAAAACATAATCTTTAAAACAAGGCTAATATACAAAAATGATTAGTTCCATTGAAATTAATTTAATTCGGAAAAAAGAAAAACATTCAAAAAATTTAAATTCCAATGGCATCACGTACAATATATTATTTATGACTACTATAAATTCACGACTTGGTGCAAACACAAATTTAATGACAAGTCTATGAATTTAATTGAATTTAAATTGTGTTAGAATAATGTTATATTTAAGTATCATACTATTGAACTTGACTTAACAACGACCATATAAAACAAGCTCTTGAGCACACACATAAATTCTCGTTGAAAGTGAGCAATCACCAGCGTTTATCAATAGAGTGCACAGTGTATAGAGTGTTAACTTGTCTACACAAATTTGAGACTGATTAAATATAATGAATACAGCAGAACGATATTTCTTGAATGACACTAAACTAAGCACTGTAATTATTTCGACTGTTTGCTTTGTGAAACGTTGAAGAAAAATATTGCTTTATTATATAATACCTAATCAACAAATCGTTAATAGATATTTAAACTTTGAAACAAAACTTTAGTTGCACAGATGTCTCTTGGTTTCTGTTAATTGAAACATTTTAACCCGATCGATACCTAAGCGAATGGTGTATGTGACCTGAATCTTGAACGGGGGCAATTACGCTCGTTAATTAACATGTTACCTAGACTTCCCTATAGTAAAATATATCTTTTTATAAATTCAATTCACATCAAATTATAACTTTAACAGTGCTCATAATCATCAAATAGTATTGTTATTATTATTATTATTATTATGAATAGTTATAAAATTATTAACTATACGCCTAAGCATATGTAGTCTATTTTCAACTTTTTATTTAGAGGGATAGCCACTGTGAGGATCAAAAAAATAGGTGATTTTGGAGATTTTTTTTGGCTAAGATAACAAAACAATTTGGGGATCGGGTTTTTTTTTTGTTTTATAAAGCATACATCGAAGATCATTCTCCTAAATTTTGATTAAGAAATATCATGTTCTTACAAAGTTATAAGCATTTTTGTGGAGCACCAAAAAATTTCCCCCACCACGATGCGATCTCTCTTAAAAACGGATTATTTAAAACAAAATAACGAAACAGCGTTGTAATCTGCATGCAAGTGGTTATCGTTGCATTTAAGGGATTTTGAAAATTTGAATTTAAAAAAAATAGCGAAATATTAAAAATTTTTTCGCTTTTTTTTCTCATTTTTTTGGATTCAAACAGCCCTAAAAAATCTTAAAAATCAAAATTTTCAAAATCCCCTACGTGCAACGATAACTACTGAATAGACGAATACGAAGAAAAAAAATGATGCAAATCGGTTCATATTTATGCAAATTACAGTTTTTAGTTTCGAAAAAAACGCGTTTTCGTTGGAATACCGCGCGTGTAAAGTTATTTGAGGCGCTGTCACAAAAATGACTATAACTCGGAAAATATTCGGAATTTTCATACAAAACTCTAAATACATATTCTTATATTTGTAAACTTTGATTTTAATAGAAAAAAAAAAAATTTTTTTTTCTAGCCATAATTCATAGTTAGATTTGTCATTAATTTAAAGACAAATTTGGGAACTGGGGAAATAAAGGACAAAGGGGAAGGGGGACCTTTACTCAATAGGAATTTTCACAGTGGCTATCCCCTTTAATTAACAATTCGTGGATCATTTTGTCCTCCACTTTAAAGAGATACTTTCAGATAACTGTAAAATTACAAATAAGTAAAAATTATGAACATGATCTCATAAAATTTCTCTACAATTTTTTTCCAAATGATATACAAAAAATTTTTTTCAAAAAAATAAATAAAATAATATTAAACTAAAAACACTACGAAAAATAAAAAATTTAGTATCAAAGGTTAGTGACTTTCAAACTTATACATACGCTGGTTATTCTTTCTAATTATTAAAAAATAATTTATAGAAAATTTTTTTAGATATTATTATTATTAATTTTTTTGAGTAAGAATTGAAGAAGATTATTTATTTAATTAAAAGTAATAACATAAAATAAGTAATAAATTATTTGTAGGTGCCAACGAGTCATCCCGCTCGATTGTTCTCGTTTATGAATCCTTTAGCAATTGAAATTTGGCTATACGTTCTCGCTGCTTACGTTCTGGTCTCTGTAACAATGTTCGTCGTCGCACGATTTAGTCCCTACGAGTGGAATAACCCACATCCGTGCCATTCGGGCCCGACGGAAATCGTCGAGAATCAATTCTCCTTAGCAAATAGTTTTTGGTTCACCATTGGAACGCTGATGCAGCAGGGTAGCGATCTCAATCCAAAGGTATTTCAACCATTCTTTTTTCATCATTTTACCATTTATCTATTATTATCTTTTCTTTCAATCACCTTTAAAGAATCTTTGTAAGAATTTACTAATTCTTTAAATAATATTTTTATGTAAAAAATAACTCAAATTTTTTTTATCCCTAAAAATATTTATCTAAATAATATTGAAAAAGAAACAAGCTTACTATACATGAATCCAACATAAAAATATACAGAATACATTTTAGTGGGAATAAAAGATAGATTCGCTTCACTGTTACTTTAGTAAACAGATCGTGATTGATATACTGTGATTGGTAACGATCTCAATTTATGGCACTGACTACCGTTCAATCGTAGTTGTTTCACTTTGCTAATTTATTCGCTATTAATTTACGGTTTTTTTTTTTTTATAATCATGAACATAAATTGAAAGTACTTAGTTTTTGATAGCAAAATAATCAGAGTAAATAAAATTTATAAATTGCTTAGCGAACAGAAAAAGTTTCCATAGAATTTTTATTAGAATATGCTCACCAAGCACTCGCATAACCGAATTGATTATTTTCATTCAAGAAAAAATAAAAAAGAAATATAAAATATAAGTGAGACAATTTTTCACAACGACATATATTTTTTTGCGGCAAACGATATATCTTTTGCACTCATAGAAACGCGATGCTTTGCATTTCTGTTGGTGAGTGAATTTCATGTTTCTATATTTTCTAAAATGCTTATACCTAAAAAAAACTCGTAAATTATTTTTATTGCCATCTTCATGTGTCAAATCAATATTTTAACATCAAATTTATCCATTTTATGTCTCGAAATTTCTAATATGGGAAAATTCTTTTTAAAAATTCAAGAAATTAGTTAAGAAAAGATAAATTGATAAAACAAATTAATCGATTATTTTTATGTAATGAAATACGAAGATTTCTAGAACTTTTATGCCAATAAAATAATAATTCACCTTATAATTCTATATAAGCTAATTAATCGTTAAATAAATCTATTTTAAGAAAATAATATCATTATCAAACCGCATCGTGACTCAATTATTCTTAGCAAAATCGCAATAAATCCATTAATGGAGCTCTATCAATTCAGAAGCACCAGGGATAAAAACAATCACTTTTTGTAAAACAGTATTCATTAAACAACTCAGTAGAACCGTCATTTGAATAAAAATTTAATTTTTAATTCTTTAAAAATTAATTTTTTTTTGTTTAATTTTTGAAAAAAACTTTTTTTCGATGCAATAAATAACATTTAAAATCATTTCAGGCAACAAGTACTCGAATCGTTGGTGGGGTTTGGTGGTTCTTTACCCTCATAATAATATCATCATACACAGCAAACCTCGCGGCATTTTTGACTGTCGAGCGAATGATAACTCCAATCGAACATGCTGAAGACCTTGCTGGCCAAACTGATATTACTTATGGGACTCTCGACAGTGGTAGTACCATGACATTTTTTCGAGTAATTAAACTTAATTTGAATTTAGAAAAATTTTAAATACAATAATTCACAAAAAGTAACATAATTAAAATATTATTCCAAAGGACTCAATGATTGAAACTTACAAAAAAATGTGGCGATTCATGGAAAACAAAAAACCTTCAGTATTTGTTTCTACCTATGAAGAAGGAATCCAGCGAGTGCTACAAGGCGACTACGCGTTTCTAATGGAATCTACGATGCTGGATTATATTGTACAGCGAGACTGTAATCTCACCCAAATTGGTGGGCTACTTGATAGCAAAGGATATGGAATTGCAACCCCGATGGGTGAGATAATTGTTACTGTTAATTCAATAACCGCTGATTATATATCTCAAGTTATCTAACTCATAAAAAGTAAACCTTTTTCTGTCGTACCGAAAATACATTTATGTAGATGAATTTATTTATTCGATGTAGCATTCAGAGATTTTAAATTCCTGTTATAAAATTTATGCACAATGTATTGTTTTCTTTTATTTCCACGGTTATGGTCATGAGTATTCATCTCGCGACAAAAAAAAATGTACTATACTTATTTTAGCTTAAAAAAATTGATTGTATACTCATACAAAAAGTGTTGTACATTAATAAACCTTTTATATACATTTAAAATTATTAGGGAAATCAGTATAGTAGAAAATTAATTCATTTGAAATAATGTTAGAATTCATTTTCTTACTCTAAATGCTAAGTAATGGAATAATTGATTGAACACAGAGAGAATATTTTACGAAAAAGTACTTTATGAATTATAGAGAGTCTCAATCATTTCTTATAAATATATTAAGAAATTGATATTACATTTTCATCGTTGTATTTTTTAAGGCTCTGATTGGTCTTTTTAAAAAAACATTATGTCTTTAACAATTATGACGAAAGTTAAAGTATCTAAAATAATTATATTAATTTTAGAAAATATTTTTTTAATTAATTTTTTTATTTCTTTCATAAAGTTTAATGCATTAAAAAATAGCAATAAATTAAACATATAAATTTATTTTTCATGTTACGATATTTTACAATGGTCTTTTACATAAATATAACTTAATGTAAATTTTTATTGTATACTTTTATTGCCATTTGGTAATATTTGGCATAATATCCATTGGTCTATCTTTCTCTAGAGTAGGTGAGAAGGGGGTCAATTGAACTAAAAAAAGTTTAGTAATTTTTCACTATTCGAATTAAAACTAAATAATAATTTTTTTTTCTTGGAATGATGGTTTATTATGTCTACTATCATTATCAATACATAAATTAGTCAATAAACAACGTGAATTTTTAAAAATTATTAATTTATCCAAATGCATCGAATGGTTCAATTGACCCCCGCTCGGGGGCAATTGAACCAATAATATTTAAAACTCAAGCCCGAACTTTTAATAAATAATATATTAATTGTTACTTGCTAATATTATTGTTGCACCGTATTAATGCACAGATATTATATTAAATAAATTTAAAATCAATTTAAAAATAATTTTCATTATAAATTCAGTTCATCAAATTGTTAAGTTATTTCCCTGAGTTTTTTCACGTAGAGAGAAAAAAAAGTTTACATGCCTAAAAATAAAAAACTCTCAATTTTTCAAAATTCATTAATCGCAATGATTTCAAATTTTGATCATATCTGAATTTAACATATTAGAATCTAACTTTAAGAGCATGAAGCGTTTTTTCGATTTTTTTCGATTTTTTAATTCGAATGATTCAATTGACTCCTTTCTCCCCTACTGGGAAAAAAATCTTTTTGAAACGTATTTTAGTTTTTTAGACGATATACATTTCAGAATACATAGAAACATTTATTCGATAGCATATGAATAGAGAATAGAAATAAATCGATCTTCATTTACGTCACTTTGACGATTAAAAAAATATTTTATTCAATTACTAAATGGTTTATATATATATTTGTCATGTCTGTATGAGTTTAGTTAAAGTTTCAGTTCTATATGGCTTTTGAACATTTTGCAAGTTTATAATCGAGAAAAGTAAAAAAAAAAGTCTCGTTCGATATAATCAGCAAGCGTACTGATATTAATTAATAAAAGTGATTTTTACAAATAACAGGTTCACCGTGGCGAGATAAAATTTCACTTGCAATATTAGAACTTCAGGAGAAGGGTGAGATTCAGATGCTATATGATAAGTGGTGGAAAACCCCAGGAGATACTTGCATGAGAACTGAAAAAGGAAAAGAGAATAAAGCGAACGCTCTGGGTATTTCGAATATAGGTATTAAATTCATTATTCGTTTATGATTTTAAATATTTACTAACTCTAATAATTGAATTATAATTTATTTTAAATTAAAGGTGGAATCTTTGTTGTTTTATTGTGTGGGCTAGCATTTGCAGTATTAATTGCAATATTTGAATTTTGCTACAATTCAAAACGTAATTCCATATCCGAACGGGTAAGTTGCCAGAAAATATTACTCCGCACATTTAGCTTTGTGCATTTTACACTTACGTTTATCATGTAGCTTGCTGGTGTGAATTCAACTTTTATTTACGGTTGCTATTGAACAATCATTGAAAAATTTCAACAGAAATATAAACACATTAATAAATTAAAAAATGAAAATAAGTAAACAGTAAAAAATATTTTTATTTATTTGCATGAACTGCATTAGCACGAACTTATCGACTGAAGCATGCTAATCATCAAATCACTCTCAAAGCATTAATAGTAAGTAAAGGTAAGATTAATTTCTTAATTAAAATGTTCACGCTCTTTTTCAAGTTTATTTTTTTTTTTTAGTATTTTTATTGGGTTAATCATTTATTTACGCATAAAGATTTCATAAATAAGTTTAAGTAAACAGAAAAGAACAGTTCTATAAGAATAAAAAATCAACTAAAGTCGAAATATTTAACTTACAAAAAACTTGCATGAAGTTAATGAATCGAAATTGAAGTTATTAAACTTTCAAATGTACTCTGCAAAAAGTAAGAATATTGATTCAAACTTCTAAGAGTTTGACAAATTTACATTTGAGTTGAATCGAATTCACTTAAATCAACTTCAAATAGCTTGTGCTAAAAGTAATTTTTTTTTTAAATAAATTGCTCTGACGATTATATTAGTTTTTAGATTTAAACTTAACTAATGAATTATATTCAATTGAATTAGAATTTGAATCCATTAAGTTCAACTTTCATTCCGTGAGGAATAAACCTAATGAATAGTATTTAGAATAATTATCTGATGTACTGAAGTTAACTAAAAATATCTTTATCGAAATATATACAATGCTTCAACAAAAGTATTTCCATTGTTAATCTTAATTCGATAAATAAAAAAAAAATTATTTCTTCTTTTTAAGTTTGAAGCTAATTTTAAATAAATGATCTCATTAAGCTAAAACGTAAAACTTTTATTTTTAAATTGAGCTAAATTTACTTTGACAAAAAAAAATGCAAATAAAGTTCAAAATTAAAAAATTCATAAATTTTTCTGTCACATTTATAAAACTGTTTCTTTTACATGCATAACGAAAAAGATTGAATAAATGAATAATTTTAAATGCATGAGGTCACTGCAAAATCTTGAATTTTGACAACTGTTAGTATTCTATTCTTATTTTTGTTAACAAAAGAATTTACAAAGAAATATTTCTTCAAGTGGATCGCAAGAACTATCTAAAAGCAGAGTAAAAAATCTAGGTCATGCATGTAATTATTTTGAAGAATTGAAACAAATTATCAAATACAGTATTCTGGAAAAAATGAAGAAAAAAAAATAAAAAAAAGCAAACACATAATGACCCTGCAAAGAATTCTTGAAACTTTTTGGTCGAATCAAAGACAATAAAAAATAAAATTTTAGGCTCATTAGAGCGAACGTAAACTCGAAGACAACGAGGAGTTCAAGAGGTGCCCTGCAGGGTCACTTATTCAACTCGTTTTTATAAAAGATTTCCATAGTAAGAAACAAATATAAATGAGTAACCAACCAGCGCAAATTGAATTGTTAATACAGTCAACATCATCAGCACAACCACCTCCCACATGCTCAGGCTCGCTGCAAGCAATCCCGCAGAGTATGCAACAGCAGAATCAGCAGCAAGAGTCTTTATGCACCGAAATGATGCGTGAATTATATCGCGCGCTCCGCTGCCGCTCATCGTCTCAGAGACGACGAGCTTGCGAGAAATGTTCCACTCACGTTGTGGGTTATCCATTGGACAATATCTCCGCAACTCCTTTTAATGGGATGAGATCTCAGGTAAATTTCAGTTAACTCATTTAATGGCTTGTAGGGTGTAGGATAATTCGATTTTACTGACAAATGGAAGACTAAGCTGATTATTATGGTGACAGGACTAAATATGCACGATTATGTGTTACGTAGCACTCGTAACGTACAACACTTACAATCATAGCGCCCATAAGACATGAGAAGTGATAAGCCATGTTCTTAGGGCAACAAGAGCGTACATGAAAAAAATAACAATGAAAAAATTATATCATCTAATTCAAATGTGGCCCGTCGTGAAGAAAACTGAAAAAATTAAAGTTTCAGATTATAATTATTACGTTAAAATATAAATATTACATTCTACAATGTAATTCTTACAAGATTTGTAATAATTACAATCTGAAACTGTAATTTTTCCAGTTTTCTTTACGACGGGCCACGTTAACATCATATCATATACATTTTTCCATTTTTCTTTTTTCCGTGTATAGTTTTTTTTTTTATTTTGCTCTAATTAACTATAATAAATTTCTCATAGCTTAAAAAAAAAAAAAAAAAAAAACTTCAAATCAAAAAGATGTACCTACATTTCGAGCTAAGCGCTTTAGTAGTATTAAGAACTTATAGTTGCTGATTTATAAATTAAATAAAAAAAAACAGTTATTGTCCATAAATTTGGTTTCTTTTGTTTTTAATGTAAAGAATCAATTCTTTAAAAAGATATATTCAGTTTTGAAAGTAGTAGTCTGGTAACTTGTATATTTTTTTACATTTTTTTTCGAGAAATTTTTTTATGTAAAAATTTAATTCAATCGTTGTGCTTTCTTTTTACATGTTATCATTGACATCTAAGAGTGCATAAAAAAATTTTTTTACCTAATTTTACAATGGTTTAGAATACCAATTATCATCATTGGACAAAGTAAACGCTTCAAGAAAAAAATAAGTCGTGGGCTCTGGTAATGTCGGCTTTTAAAAACTCATTTGATTAAAAATAGTCAAATAGATTATAATACACGGAAAAAAGAAAACTTGAAAAATTACATTATAAATAGTAAAAAGTGTCCCGTCGTATTCAAAACTAGAAAAATTGCCGTTAGAAATTACATTTTTGTAACTCAAACTTTGAATGTTAATTTTCAAAGCTTTCAATGTGAATATTACATTTTACAATGCAATTCTTATAAAATCTGTAATACTTACAATCTGAAACTATAATTTTTCCAGTTTTCATCACGAAGCACCACGTTAGATTATATACTGTAATTTTTCTTTTTTCCGTTTGTAGATGATTTGTCATTTTCGTTGAAACTACGATTACAAAATTCATCAGAAAATAACAAAATAGCGGACATCGAAAAAAAAAATAGTGATTTTTTTCCGACAAAATGGTCAAATACGAAAGTTTTTTTCATCCGGGCCAATCGAAAAAACTTGATTCTAAGAAAAACGCGTTCAAAGTTTTACGACCATTCGGCGCGCAACCACAGAGTGTTATCAAATAACTTATAACTCGTTATAACTTTGTTTTCTTTCGAATTTAGGTCTAAAATTTTAGCAGTAATCTTACAATGTATTTTAATTTCGAAATATGCAAGAAAAAAGAATCAGCAATTTAACGTAAAAGCATCCTAAATTTTAATAAATAAACTTAAAATTTTTTTTTTGATATTTTTATCATTTATTATTTATTTTGTGTTAAAAAAATATCTTTACTCATTCTCATAACTATATACATACCTTAATAATTTGAATCATCGATGTATTTAGAGCCTTGACTTTACATCACTTAATTAATTAAAAATATATTAAATAAAAATTTTTAACTTCTTCCAGCAAAGCAACCTAGGAGTGGCAAATGAATTGCCGCCATCTCACATTCACTTGCATCATAGTTGAATCCTTGACATGCCCAAGAAAAATATCAACAATAAACGATAAAATTTAAGTAAATATATCGTAATTGAAAATGGAATCGATGCCAAAAAATTTGATTACTAATAATTTATAATAAAATAGACCAATGAACATTATTCGATTCGAATAATTATAATATTTCTAAAAAGTATGAAATAAGAAAATGTTATACTCAGTCGACTCGAATTGTCTAATGTATAATAATTAAAATACATATAGTTAGATAAATATAAGGGTCGAGTATCACCGACAGTGAAAAAAAAAAAAAAAAAAAAACAATGATTTGATTTTTATGTTAGACTTAGGTCTAGATTATACTTGATTTTACGTAATACTGTATTTATCAATGAACAATTTTTGCACAGTGTTATTTAAAGTAATCACTAGCGTTTGTCTTGATAAATATCCAGACAAATTACAAACTATGAAGCATGCCAGATTTAATTGTAAATATGAATCGCGTAAAAATATATTTATAAATATTCGTTAAATGTATCAATAAATAAAAATATTAATATATATATATATATATATATATATATATATATATATATATATATATATATATATATATATATATATATAACAATAATAATAATACCAACTATTGATTTAGACATAATTATTTAACGTTTTGTATTATGTTTTTGTAAATAAAAATTTTCATCCTAAATAAATCAATAGAAATATATAAAAATTAAGTGGTAAATAATTATAGCATAATTTTTTTCTTTCAATTGTATAATACTGAAGTTAGCGGTCGTCTGTCAATTTAAAAAATTTTTTTAACAAATTAATTACAATAAAAAAATTAGGAAAACGGTTGACCCTGAAGGCCATCCCTGTAACTTCCCGCTACTTTCGTATTTAAGCGTTCAAAATTGCTTTTATTACGTTTTTGAACTCGAAGAGCTCAAAAATATAATTTTCATGTAGTTTTGAGCTCTTTGGGGTCAAAAGTCTGATAGAAGTTTAATAAAACACTATTTTTTGAATTTTCAAACCGCAATAACTTTTGAATTAATGAACCGATTTTCATACGGTTGGCGGAATTCGACGCAGTTTTTCAAATTCTATGATATATTTTTAAACACAAATTAATAAGACCGAAAGTTTTGGTGTAATTCGAAAAAAAACGCTTTTATTCGATTTCTTTCGTCAACGATAACTCAAGAACGAATCAACCGATTTTGACCAGCTTGGTGGTGGATCAAGCCGTTTAAAAGTTATTTAAAAAAAACTTAAATTAAAAAAAATTTTTTTTCGTAGTTTTTTTAAGATTCCTCAAAAACTACTGGTCGGAATCGGTCCAAATTGTATTCAATACCAAGTTTAGTCAAGCTTCCTAGGACCTCAAAACGTCAAGATCTGATGATAACTCGATTTTCGGAAAACGGGGTAAAAAAAATAACTTCTCAATTTTTGAAAATTTTCAATTTTCTTAGCCCGAAGTTAAAAATGCTTCTAAAAATTTTCACTTGTAATTTTTATTAATTTTTACATATGAAACTTTTTAATTAAATTTTTTTCTTAATAATTTAATTGCTATAAAATTCCAAAAAAATTTTTAATATCTGTCAACTTCAGTGTTATTCAATTGTTTACACTTACTCTGGTTTGAAAAAATTATAAAATAACATTTTTACAGGGGTTAAATTATTAAAATTTTAATAATGTCTTCAATTTATAGTCAACCGTGCTCACCAATCAAAAGAATTTTGGAGTATTCAAAACCTTGTTCATCTTCTGTAAAAATTTCAACCCTCGACGCCAGACACGTAAAACAAATTGACAATTTCTATCAAGTATTTACTGATCATTTAATTTCAATAAAATATAACTATCATCTATTTAAAGTAGGATTTTTATAATAAGGGTGTGCAATTACATCGAGAACAATACAAAGATCGCACAGGAGCATCACATCCTCTTGATTATTTCAAAAAGAATTACAATGGATTAACATGGTCGTACTTTCAAGAATATCCAGTACCGTACATTAGTTATAAACTACCGCTTGTATTTTCTACAACTTATGATCAACCATTTAAGCTCCCTCTTCTTCCGGATCGAAAAAATTTGGCTATTCACGACCGCTCGAACTGTATAAAATATAAGCGATAAAAATATGAACTCATTAATAAAAAATTATAAAATTATATAAATATGTTTACTATATTATTATTTTTACAATAAAGTGTTACTTTTTGATTTAAAATACATTAATTTAATACTGAGATTTTTTACAGTGTCGCGTTTTTTAACTGGACCACATGTTTAACCACTTTATTTTTTTTTTTTTATAACTTCGGTAATTATTTACAAGTGGGATCAATCCCATTTTGGGCCATAACTAAGTGAAAAATTAACATTTTCAAATTTTTTTTATTCCGCTTGTTTTTACGGCGGATTAATGATAAAAAATATCGTGAAAGAAAAAAATAAAGATTTCGATAGCTTTTTTGCCTTCAAAAGTTGGAAAAAATTTTGGCTTTCATGTTTTTGGATAAAATTTCTATTTTATCTTTTTTTGATATTTTTAAAATATATTTTTTTGAAAAGTACAAAAAAAAACTAACAATTAAAAAAAAAAAAAAAAAGGTGAACATCACAATTTTATAAAAAATTTATAAATTTTTTTTATATTTTTCAAAAAAAAAATATCAATAAAATCAAATAAAAATTTCGTTCAAAAAATAAAAATTAAAATGGTTGACCCCACTTGTAAATATTTACCAAAACTTCTTGTTTCACTTGCATTGAGGTAGAAAGTAAAAAAAAATTCTACACGATACTTTTAATGAAATAAATTTTTTTGATTTATTACTTGCATTGAATACAAAAAAAGAAAGCTACAATAACATTTCTTACATACATTTTCATACAGTTTTAATAGATTAAAATTCAAAAAAAAAATACTATAAAGATAGCTCTGCATTTAAATTTATAATTTAAAAAATATAGCTGATATTACAGTTAACTTTTAATTCATTACAACTAATTAACATCTACATACTTTAATCTAAATATTGCACGCTAAATTTATTATTGCGATTTCTTAAATATTTTAAGATAAGATTTTATTTTCAATACAAAACTTTTTCACTGATTTTCTGAATATTCTGCTATTATTGTTAATATTATTACTTTTTATTTTTATTTTGTAAAGATTAAAATGATTTTTATTGTATTGTCTATGGTATTTACGAGTTTCCCAAGTTTTTTGTAAGGCACTTGTTTTAGTGAATAAAAAATAATCAACAAAATAAATTAAGTGTGATAAATGTGATTATCATCAATAAAAATATTAAATTTATATTTAACTCAAACAAGTAATGTTATGGTGTGATTCAATTCTTAACTTAACTAAACATTCCAAATTAAAATAAATTGATAAAATGCAATTTTTTCTGTTATCACTCCACTGAAAATATTTTTAATTATTTTGTCAACTATGAGTAATTTTTAAAAAATGTGGTTTTAAATAAATCAGTGAATTAGGTCATCATTGAAATATCTACCTGAAAAATACCGTTGTTGATCATTTAACATAAATCATCTAAAATTTTAAGAAAGTTATATCACAAAAAAATCTTTTTTACCCTCCTCTTAACTCGTCAGCTTCGTTACCACTCCTTCTTCTTCGACCGCGTCCTATAAACAATTCAAATTTTCTATAAAAAAAAAATTGATTACAATGAAATCTAAGAAAAATAATAACATTTCCGTAGTTTTACGAAAACCATAATAGAATGATAAATAAAATAAAGTATTTAACCGTATTATTAAAAGAAATGCAGTTAAATAATGTTTCATATTAGTGATTACTAAAATTTATAAATTTAATCAAATTTATGTATTTCGAGATTGTTAAATTATATACACTGAGTTATTTGAACACAAAAATAAATAATTGTCATGACTAATTAGTCGGGTTAATTTCTCACTATCGTTCTACAAATGCATTCAGCAGTAAAAAATATTTATTCAACAAAGCCATAGACATGTTAATAAATACAGAAATCACTTTGTAGAATAAATTGTATTAGTATTTTTTTTTTTTTTTTTTTTTTTTAAATGTATTATTGACAATCATCAACTGTCGCTACCTCGAATTTGGTTCAGGCAGGCCAACATCCTTATCATAAATACAGCTGGTACTGTGATTGTATCTTTGGTTTCTTCAAGCATTACAGCATTGCGTTTTTGGAGCTATAAATAATAAATTGACAAATTAAATCAAAGTTAATATTCTATAGTTATTTTCATTCTTGTTACTTTTTTTTTCTAATTGTAAAATCTTGTTATAAAATTTCAACATTTAATTTTATACTTTTGTATAAAAATGTAAAAAAAATGGTAAAAAATAGATCAACTTCTATCCTCTAAGTTAAAATGCATGATAGTCTTGAAGTTAGTCAAAGGTCAAAACTCGCAAAAATCGGGCAACGATTCATTATTGGTTGAAATTTAGGCGCGCGCGTAGCGCGCTATTCAAATTTCTAGTATCTAAAAATCCAAATGAATATAAAATAAAAAATTGTTCTTTTTAGTTATCATTTAAGATGAAATTATTTAGCGTTACAGATGCCATAAGGGCATATCAGCCTATTATATGCCCTTATGGCACCCGGGTTACCCACTGGGGGCCATAAGAGCGAACAAAAAAAATTTTTTTTTCGGGAAACAACGTATTTTTACTTTAAATGTATAGAAATGATGAAAAATTCTTTAAATTAAATGAAGAAATTATCACAAATTTCAAATTCCAAAAAATTTTGATCAAAGTTTATTTCAAATTTGAAAAAAAAATTTTTTCATCATTTTTATGCATTTCAAGTAAAAGTAAGTTGTTTCCGTTAAAAAAATTTTTTTTGGTACGCCCTTATGGCTCCCGGTAGGTACCCTGGGTGCCATAAGAGCGTACCAAAATTATTTTTTGCATGTCTGCCCGTTTCAGGGATAACTATATAGATTCCCGGAAAAAACTTCTTTATACGCCCTTATGCCTTTTCAAGGGTATTTTTTTCGTGATACGCCCTTATGGCATCAGTAACGCGATTTATTTAAATAAATATTAATATCATTAACTTACATCTTCTGCAAAACTAGTGTTGAAATGAGCTTCTTCACTAACCGGCGCCCAAAGTTTAACATCGTAATCGATTCCCGAAGTTGCAAGCATTGGTAGGTATGGATGTGGTTGCAGACAATTGACAACGTGTTGATCAGCTTCCAGCAACATGCGAAGTTTAGCTGTTTCTCGATCCCAAATGAAGACATGACCACAGTCACTGCCAGACATGACGAAATCGTTGCCCCAAAAATTCGCTTCTTTGATCATAGTCCTAAAGAAACTAGAGTCAAACGAGGGAAGGACAAGCGATCAGATTCATTGGATGGGCTGATTCTAATTGGCCCAGTCCATTCGGGAGGTTTTTACCAATGTTATCAATATTTTAAGTGTATTTGTCCAGTTGTTGATATTATGGTATGTTTCTTACTAAGGGTTACCATTAAGCATTGATGAGTTTATCGTAATTAAGTTTTTTTAATCGCTCAACATACTGGGTATTGTTGTATCAAACATTGACTTGTTATCTATGCTAGTTTTCTTGTATTATTAATTAAGTAATAAATATATACACATAAAAAAAAAGAACTGTTCTACGTTTGAATTGAAATAAACAGCCATACCTAGCGTTACGGTGACCCATGTATTTTTGTCTTACATGAAATTCTGTTGATGCATCAACGTTAAATGATTGTTCACACCCTAATGAAGATCGAGCGTTTGCCACAGCTTCATCCATTTCTGTTTCAATTGGATTTCTTTCCCTCCTATGACTAAAAAAATTTCAAAAAATTTTTCTTAAAATGATTTCTATATTAAGGGATACAACTAGTGTAAAATAAAAAAAAAATCGATTTTTTTTTTCATGTTTTGATAGGTTATCCCTTTGAAAATAAGATACTAAAATTTTAAATCGATAACTCAAATAGTTTTTTAGTTACAGCTAGTCAAAGAATAGCCGCTCGGCAGTTAGATTAGGATCATTTTATTTTTAAAAAACGCGTTTTTCTCGAAACAGCATTTTTCGAATTTGCTGGAGTAATTACTTGGAGACAAATGATCTGATCACTACCAAATTTTTTTCTGTATATTCTGTATATAGTTCTCCATACGACCCTCCAGCTTTTTGATTTGATCAATAATCGAATTTTGGCAGGCCAAAAACGACGAAAATTTCAGGTAAAATTCAATTTTTTTTTTAAACGAGGCCCAGTTTTGTCAATTTTTTATATTTTTTTTTTTTCGGCCGTGGGTCTTTTTATATGGGATTTTACTGTGTATTCTCAAAATATGTATAAATATATCCTTAAAATTTCAAAACAATTGATACCGTAGTTTTTTTTATTAATTTCCAAAAATCGCCTTTTTTTAGGCTGTCACACTAGTTGTGCTCTTTAATAGAAAGAAAATAAATTATAAAAAGAAATATTTTTTTACCTTTTCTTTGACATTTCCGTTTCTTCATCATCACTATCAGTGTAAACCTCTTCTTCTTCTATTTGTTCATCTTAAAAAATTAAATATATTTAACTATTAATTTAATAATTTTTTTGTTTTTTACAAGAAACTTAAGCGAATGCGTCAACTACTTACGATCACATTTATGATTGAATGCTGACTTATTATCATAACTACTTGATGGTATCGTTGATGTAACCAATTTAGAACTCAAACTTTGACTTCCAGATGGTCCTAAAAATATTATAATATTGCTTGTTTGTACAAATATTTAATCTCAAAATATGTAACATTACCTGGATGATAGCTATCCCGTATAACTTCATTAGCTACTCCCAAAGATATAGTTGCACCGGTAGAACTTTTATCAGAGTAAGTTAGGCTTACTGCAGGTTCACTGCCATGTCTACAAAAATATCGATAATCATAAAATAATTAAAATTTATTTTTTCTTAGTAAAAAAAAAAAATAATAAATAAATCAACGATCAAATCAATAATCAATAAATAAAAAATTAATAAATACTTTTCTAAGAAGCCATCTCTCATTGATGTTAATCGATCTTGCAAATTTTCCATCATTGTTTCGTCTCTAGTACTATCTACATTCATCGAAGTGTCATCGGCATCATTATCATTATCGTCATTAATTTCATCACTGCGATTATTATCACCATCTGTTATTTGATTCCTCGTAATTTTATCACGTGGCAAGCAAGAAGACACGTGTGACTGAATTAGATTTTCGGTTTGATTCGTTTCATTATTTATAGAATTATGTTCAGACTGTTCATTTATTATATTTATTTCGTCTGCGGATTCAGACGATGAGTTATTTATAGCTGAACTTTGTTCAAGTTCATTAGCACTTACAACCTCAGAATTATTTGAATTTAAATTATTTTCTTCGCCAATTTCCATATTATTATCTTGACTATCTTCTAATAATTAAAACAATTTTAATTATTAATACATTAGTTTATTTAAAAATATTTACTAAATTAATTTATCAAAAAATAGTACCTAATGCTGGATAATTTGATTCCGTTTCCATAACTTGCACTTCATTACTTCTTTCTTCATTAATTTCAATAGATTCTTCTGGTTGTTGGCTTTCGGTATGTTGATCAATAACTCCTTGAATATTATCACCACCATCGCCGCTCAAAGCAGCTCTTGTAGCTGGATCATTCAACATTCTACTGAGGACATCAGTCATCCGTTGCATTAATGATGTATGTAGCATAGGCCGAGCTTGAGCTATTTCTGCAAATCGTAATATTTACAGTTTATACTAAATTTTAACATCATTAATTAGATTTTAAGTTCATAATTTACCTCCACTTCGACGTCCACCTTCACGCTCAGGACGAGCGTCTGGGCCAGTATCAGACCAATCTCCACGTAATCTTAATCTTCGAACTGGCTGAGGAGATCTGACTGGTGGTCGCTTATTTTTACTCTTTTCAGATAGACAATCTTTTTTCAAACAGACACTCCCTTGATGCTAAAAATGAACAGTTTTTGATTAACAACAAAAAAAACACTTCTAGTTTATCGACAAAGTTTTTATCAATAAAGTAATTATCTTGAGATGCTTAAAGTGTATTTTTTAATTAACAATATTTAATTTAATTAATTACAATCATAAAAGTTATTTTCAATTAAAATTAATACCTTTGCGCTAAATAAATAAATATGGTCACTACTGTAACTGACAAGCACATCATTGCCATCAGGACTATAACACAAAGACGTTATCCGATATGCATGTCCTTCGAATTCTGGTACTGTGAACACTGATACTGGAGACGTCCAATTTACACTTTTCTCATCAGTCCAATCTTCAATAGAAAATATTTTTAATTACTTAATAAATTAAATAAAAAAAAAAAAAATGAACTGTTAACGCAGTAAAAAAGTTTTATTTTTATAAATAAAACATACTTCTTTCGCCGATGCTCAACATTCGACGATCATAAATCCCAACAGAGCTATCGGAACAACCAATCGCTAAATAATGTGGCATTGCAGGATTTATTGACATTGCTGTTACTGGCCGTTGTCTTAATATTAGTATATCCTTAATGAAATTACAATTAATATGGGAATTAAAAAATAAATTTAATAAATTAAATTAAATTTAATTAAATAAATTAAAACAAACCTCTTTACATCTAGGCGTATTACATGCAGACTTAACACGAAGATCAAAATATCGAACACTACAGTCTTCTCCACAACTTAGAAAACTGTGTGGTTCACCAGGAACTGTTGCTATTTCATAAGTAGTACCATTGTGACACGTAAATTGATTGTGAAAAGTCTCAGATGTTCTCATTAAATCTAAAAATACATTTATTAAAATTTAATTAAGCTCGTAGATAAAAATTTAATCTTAATCGAATGAAATTGAATAATTTTTACCTGTATAAAGAATCATTCCATCCCCACTACACGATACAATGCGATGATCACCATTATTTGGCAAAAATTTGGCACTAAATATGTTAGCTCTATGGCTAGTTTTATAGTCTTTCAGAACCTGTTTTAATAAAATGACAATACTTTTTATTTATTACACATAATACATTTCTAGAGCGATAAGTATAATTAGTAACACAAGGAACATTCGTTAAATTTCATTATCCCATTTGGCAAAGTCCCCAATTTTTTATGCAGGTCAATGTTAAACCTTGACTACATTTGCTATGCATAACTTCCTTTATAATTTTATTTATTTCACACATCTTATTTATCTATTTCTCTAGCTCATTAGAAAATTTGCACCCGTCACTCATCAAGTAAATAAATAAAAATTATAAGATTAATTAAAAATATTATTTATATATCATTCTTTTGTGCGCTAAATCAAGCGATAACATTTTTTCAAGACAAAAAAATGTCAAAACATAAAATATGAATGTTTTTTTCGCCAAATAAACTGTGCCTTGCAATCTTTTTTTAGCTTTTATTTTTTTTTTCGATTTTTTTTTTTTTTTTTTTTTTTTTTTCCAATTAAAATATTTGCCTAATTAATAAATAAATTAATAAAACTACTGTTTTTTTTTTACCTTATAATTATAAACATTAGTGAGGACTAGATGCTGATCATCACTGCCTGAGAGTATATATTCACCATTATGATTCCAACATATCGAATTAACACATCCATTATGTACCTTTAGACGTTTCAAAAGTGACATCCTCTGCACCAACTCCAAACTTGCTGCAATGATTAAATTAAAAAAATTTGATGACTAATAATATAAAAATAACTTTTTAGAATATTCAAAATTTATAAATATTCAACAAAAGAAACATGACAAAAATGTCATTAAATATAATCTTACATTTAAAAAAAAAAAAAAAAAAAAAAAAAAAAACAATAATTCTTACCTTTACAACTGTTATAAAGTTTAACTTTAGCATTGTAATCATACGGCTGATTATAAAGATCATTAAAAAAATTAGATTTTGTTCTTTTCATTTTATTATTCAACAAGTAAACTGATTAAATGTAATAAATAAATAAAATATAACAAAACAAAACAAAGTAAACAAGACAATGAAAATTAAGTATTTTTTAGTGTTAACTCAATTTTATAAATTATATAGTAATTAAAGTGGTCCACGACAAAAATATTTGCTTGATGTCTCAAGTCAGATCGTTACACTAAATGAATGAATAAAAACAGTCAGCCAAATTTTCGTGCTTGATGATGACGTTTGTCGTTGAAAGCACTCGCGCCATCGCGATGTTATATTTACACTATTACTGATATCATTATCTTTATCTTAATAATCCGTACTAACAAAACCAGCAATCAAGTATTGAATATCATTTATTATTCACAGGAAATACAACAAAATCAATATTTCTAGTAACCAATTGAATTCCTTTTCGACATTGATAACAATGATAATAATTAACAAATAATGTATAATGTGTGCCGACCGAGCACAATAGTCTAATATATAATATATATATATTTATGTTCACATCCCCGAATTTTGTCGATGCCCACCGATTACTAAAGTGACGTCTGATTAAGTTGTAATTTAATAGTTTTATAAATTATTCATTAAATTTATATATAGAATAATTATTCAAAATTTAAATTATAATTTTAAGTCAAGAATTTTTTTTTTAAATAAAAATCTTTTTTTCAGATAACCACTTGGAGGATACGATCCTGAACGGAACTTATAAAATCAAATGTTGGAATTTTTTAAATTAAAATATTTCTAAATAATTTAGTCACGTGTTAATAAAAACTAATTTTAAAGTACATAAACCATAATAATTATATTACTTAAGATAACATTTCTTAAATAAAGTTTAGATAAATTTATAAATAAATACGATAAACATGATTGTCATTTAAATGCGTGCCGGTTTCATAATTTAAATTATCATTAAATTTTATTATTGTTTATTTTTCGTGTTTTAAAACTAAAAAGTTTTTTTTTATAATTGACATCATGAACAATTTACTGGTGATACAATTTATTTACAGGTATGTTGCAGAAAAATTAATTTTGAAATATAAACATAACCTGACTTTTATGTTTTATCTTTCTACTTGTTTTTATTAAATTAATTTTTGTTTTTATTAAATGCTTTTTAAATAGTGTATAATTTTATTAAATTTGTTAATTGATCTTTTTTTTCAGACATGCTATTTGTCGCAGTAAAATAAATCATCAACAACTATGCATGGCTCAGAGGTTGATGAGTTCTAAGGATTCTTTATCATCATCGTCGTCGTCAGATTCTTCAGATTCTGATTCAAATCAAAATGAAACTAAAAAAATTAAAAAAGTGAAGAAATTAGAGATTGTGGAAAGAAGTGAAACGGAAAAAAAGGAAACTGTTGATTTACTGAATAGTTTATTGACTAATATGGTAAATAATAGCAGACAGTATTATCAGTTTAATTATAAAAAATTTTATGAATTATGTAGACTAATAAGTGATTTTACTCAGCAGTAACACATCTTTACTCCAAATTACTCAACTCTGCGACATACTGAACTCCCCTAAAATAATTGAATAACTTTAAAAAAAAAAAGAAACTTTATTCAATTCTTTCACTACTCGATACTAACTTTACTCAACGTTAACTTTACTCAGTATTAATCATATTCAATGATATCTCGACTCAATAATATATTGGAAGTGTTGAAGCGCTTTTAAAAATCTCATCCAATTTTTTTTTATTTAATAATATGTTTACTTTCAATAAATTAAAAAAAAAACTTTACTCAATAATTGTGTTCTTAAAAAATAAAATTCTATTGTTTTACAAACTTTATTCAATGTCAACTTTACTCAATTATATATCATTTACATATCTATACACATTGAAAAAAATTTTTTTTTAATTTATCAAATTATTTTATTGAAGTACAGATTGTACAGAGCTGAGAAATTTTGAGTACAGTTTTATTTTTGCCAGTTTTATTTATTTATTTAAAAAAATAAATAAATAAATAAATAAATGAGAAAATTGACAACTATTTGTTGAAAAGTAAACAGTTCAGAGATAATTTGCCTAGTTGAAATTATATGTTTTTCGTAGATGATAATAAAGTTAATTTTGTTCCAGAATTCTGTTAAAATTGAAGACAAAACCATTCGTGCTGTTCCAAAAAAGGAACGGAAACCAAAACCACCAAAAGAGCCTGAATTAGGTTTGTATGGCAGAAAATAATCTCACCGAAATAATTATTCACTGTTACATTTATAAAAATTATAAGACATTTTTTGTAAACTTTTTTATTTTATGTAAATATTGATTTGCAGAGGAGAAGATTATTATTGCAGCTAAGGATGTCGCAGCTGTTTTAGGAGGTGATCCAGAGAAAACAGAAGCTGAATTGCTTAATAAAGTATTTTCAGCCGGTAAACCAACAAGAGCATTAGAAAACAAAGAAGATTCAATACCAGTTAAACCTTCAAAGCTTACGCTTGAGTAATTTTATTGATACGGATTTCTTTAATTATTTTTAAATTATTGTAAGAGAATAATTTTTTAACTATTTTTTGCAGAGAATTATTTTCTAAAATGCAAGTAGAACGCAAGCCAAAGATCTTACGCGAAATGATACCTTTATCAAGATCACAAAAGATTCAGGAATTAATAAGAAACTCAAGATCTCCGAACCATCCTACGAATCAAACACTCAGGTAATTTTTTACAGTATTTTTCAGTATATTTCATAGAAATCTAACTATTGCATTAGTCCTCATGACGGAATATCCAAAAAATTTTGCCATTTTCCCACTCAGTTGGTCGAGCTGATTCAGAATATACATATAGTTCAAAATTTATTCTTATTTACACAATAATTAATTTATATTTATCAAAATTTTTGACACTATTCTTAATTTAAAGTGGGTCAAAATCGTGCCCAAAGAAGTCGGTTACAAACATATAAATATACAAACAAACAAACATACAGGTGAAGCTAATAAAAAGCGTGTAAATAAAAAAAAATTTTAATACTGAAATAAGTATAAACAGAAATTTTGAAAATTCAACTTTTCAAATCTACTTCCATTTCGACCGCCGAATGGTCTTTTTAATTATTTACTAACTAAACAACCCTTCATTCAAACTGATGAATAATATTTATTTTTGTATTTCATCATTTCTAAATAATAAATTATGTTATTATTTTAAACAGGTCAGAGAAGACGCAGGTTAATTTGTTTCATGGAAAACGATTGAACATTTTTGACCCTGTAAAAGCACCCGAGGATTCTCCAATGCTGAGCACATGGAGTTCATTAGAGAAGAAAGAAATAAAAACGATGATGATTAATACACCTGAAAATATATTTGAAGAGATGATTCAATGGACAGATAAAGGAATGCTCTGGCAATTTCCTATCAACAATGAGTTCGGTAAATTTTATTGATAAAAAAGTGTATTTTCAATCTTTTTCTAATATAATATTAAAGAAAAAATATCTATTAATACTCTAAATATTCTCTAGGCCTAGAAGAAGAGGAAAAGGTTCATTTTTCGGAACACGTATTTCTTGAACGTTATTTACAAGGATGGTGTCCAAAAACTGGACCTATCCGTCATTTCATGGATCTGGTCTGCATTGGTCTCTCTAAAAATCCGTACATGACTGTCAACGAAAAGGAAGAGCATATTATGTGGCTCAAAGAATGGTTTGCTGATAAGCAAGATTTACTGAAAGAAATTGGAGCTATTGATCAAGATATTATACCAAATACATCTAAGCAAATTCCAACATAAACCGTTTATTAAATGTAATGTAATTGTTTAATTATCAGCTAAATTCATAAGTTATAATTTTTTAACCAATTTACTCAAATTGAATATTTTCTAAAATATTATTTTGCCTTCAAAATAAATGTAAAGTTAAAAATATCTTTATTTTCTCCTATGAGTTTTGGATGCCTGCATGCGGGTCGCTAGACTCAAGTACCTACTTTTATGACTCTCTGGCCGTTGAGGTCGTATAAATGCAACCTCTTGTTCTCTTCGTAACCCGAACGCTCATCTGGTTCACATTCGAATATTTTCCGTTGCGACTTTCCCTTTTTTTATATATGTAATATTTTTGTCAACGTACTTTTCTTACTAATATTTCTCAGAACTATCCCACCAATAATAAAATGAAAAGAGTCTCCGTACTCTTGTGTACACTATATACGTCCAAAAGCGTCAGTCCGAAAGGATCTTTCCTAGCGACAGCTACGTCAATTCCCATCAAGTTCGCAATCCGAAAGTCAACCATAGCAACTCAATCAATTAATAAAAGGTTCACACACCAGTTTCTTTTATCGTTCAAATCGTCAAGTGGTTTTGTGTAAGTTCAAACGTGCCAATAACATTCTCGATCTGCAAGCTGACCAAAAGAGATACAATTGTCCATCCATACAACCCGACTAGCAGCCAACGAGCCCACCAGCTTCCAGAAATATCATCCGGCTTTCATCAATCTTTCATCAAGGAGCAGTTTCGCTAAACGTAATTTGGTATAGTATTTTTATGCAATAAAAATACTAAAAGGTACGCACTCAATTCATTTATTCATTATTCTGAAATGCACGCTATCTCTTTCAAAATCATTGTTTATCTGTAAGTTTATCGTTCAGGCTCTCGAACGTCCTGAACCGCTTACGGAACAATGTATTCAATTATCTATGCACGAGTTATCTGGAAGGTTTCCGTTCAGCAGCCTTCGCTCTGACTGAACCGCCTCTGGAACGCTATTCCTTACTTTCTGAGTCCGCATTAATGATCCGGAAGGTTTTCGTTCAGCAGCCTCCGCTCTGACTGAACCGCCTCTGGAGCAATGCTTCGTACCTACTCTTCAGGATGGAACTGGAAGGTTTTCGTTCAGCAGCCCTCGCTCTGACTGAACCGCCTCTGGAAAGTCCACCTAAACACTACCTGGCCTTTTGGGTCCCTCTGACTTACAACCAGAGGAACCTAGAGAACTGCTAACTTACTTCTTTCCGTATCATACAGTCCACTTGATTCTTATCTCTACTATTCAAGACAATTCATGCAAATCAATTACAATGTGAGATTCGATTCCTAGGAAATTATTGAACGAGCATATTAACGCAGTCCAGACCAGAGATCGAGTCAGATACCTCCGAGGAAGAGCTGAACCTCCCTTCATCAGACGTACCAACCGACGTACCAGCCGACGTACCAACCTGAGTCATCAACCTCCTCAATTCCGAACGAGTTTTTTTACAATTGTTATAATTTAAAGAAATTTTGTAAAAACCCAGCCATAATAAACCGGAGCTTAAACAATAATTAATAATTAAATAATTTTTAATAAATTTAAAAATAAAAAATCATAAATGGATGAAATTATAAGTTTTACTTTAATTTTAAAAGTATTTTTTTTTTTTGGTATGTTATAAATTATGTGATATCGAAATTAAAAGACAACAGTCAATTTTTTAGATTTTTTTAACAACTAAATTACTCTGAAAAAAATTTGATACAAAAATGCCACATGTAAAAATAAAAAAAAATGACATCTTAATTTTTTAAGAATATTTTTTTTTTTCATAATTAATTTTCAATAAAAATCAACAATTATCAGATGTCTGCTGAATTCAGTTTAATTGATTTATTTACTTCTTTATATAAAGACCCAACAGCAATAGCCAATAACAGGGTCACTGGAAAATAAATTTAACGTCCTTTTACAAATCATTATATAAAAAAGAAAAAGTATATGTGTGACGGGTGGGCCTACCCTCCCGTCAACATTATGATAAATCATATATATATTTCTATAAATCGATGGGCCAACTTGCCCACGTTAAATTGACACCGATTTTCCGTTGTATTCCTGGCCTGACTCTGGTTACCGAGAATCGCTACTTGCACGTGGTGCTGATGAGATGTTTCTCGTGGGAACCGAGCAACCAGGTATACTAATATGGGGAACCACTTTCGGCGGCTTAATACCATTTTCTGCTGATTAAGGGACGCGACAATGACTACCTAGTTCCCAAAGGTGAAATAATCTTAGTTCGGCCGCGGAATAATATGAGTTCCGCGCTGTAATACAGGTATCTGACGGGACCTGCGACCGAGGTGATATAAACCTGGGACCTCCAGGAGGAACGGGCCACTTGTAATCAGTCAGTCGTAAGGTTTGTCCGAATCTACGTCAAGTCCGAGCTGTCTTACATCGTAATTAATTGTCTCCTAAGACTCTCATTCTCGTTGCTGTCCCATCTCTCTCCGTCGGTTATAAAATCCGTAGTATTGCACCAAACGAATAATTGTATTAGTTCAGAATCGCTTTAATAGAAAGAATTAGTTTGTAAAAGAGACTCTCAGGGCCATTTCGGGTAACTCCCATGCCTTGGAGACGCCTAATAAACAATTAGTACGTTAATTCACCGGTATTCTTCATTCACTGAGCGACCCACCCCTTATCAACATCTAAATATATTTTACTGAGACGCTGAGCTAGTACGGAGGTCTGTTTACGTGACAGGTAAATAACCAGGAGTAGGCTCACACGTAACAGAAAATTGGCGCCCAACGTGGTTGTCGCCCAGTTAAGTGAATTGAGTGAAGTGAATTGTGCGGAAAATTTAGTGGTGAGTACCCAGAAATCGGAAAGTCTGAGAACTCTAATAAATACCCGGGTATAAAAATAAGAATGATTGAAGAAAATTCAAAGTGAAAGCAAATAGTGAATTGAAAAAAAAAAAAAGAAGAAAATTAAAAGTGAAAGTAAAAAGTGAATTGAAATAAAGAAGATAAATGAAATAGAAAAAGTGAATTGAAATAAAGAAGATAATTGAAATAAAAAAGTGAATTGAAATAAAGAAGATGATTGAAATAGAAAAAGTGAATTGAAATAAGGAAGATGAATGAAATAGAAAAGTGAATTGCAATAAAGAAGATAATTGAAATAGAAAAAGTGAATTTGAATAAAGAAGGTAATTGCTGTAGGAAAAGTGAATCGAAAAAAAAAAATGAACTGGAATAAAGGAAATAGTTGAAATATAAAGAAAAAAAATGAATTGAAATAAGGGAAATAAGTGAAATAGGAAAAGCGGCTCAAAAGAGGAAATAATTGAAATAGAAAAAGTAATCCAAGAAAATGATTATTGAAATAGGAAAAGCGATTGAAACAAGAAAAAAATTAGAATAAAGTGCAATTAAGAAAATAAGATAATTGGAATAAGAAAAGTGATTAAAGTAAGAGAGTGATTTAAACAAGTGCCCCGAGAAAATAAGGAATACAGTGAAAAAGGAAAATTAATTTGGAAAAAGAGAGAGAAGTCATATAGGTGTCCCCGGGAAACCAGGAAATAAAGAGGAAGAAGCAGCAGTTATAGAGGAGGAATACAGCCACACAGAATAAGCCGACGGCCAGCAGCAAAAGAAGCGTCATCAAAAGGGTCCCAAGGAAGGAGGAAGGCCGACCAATCATTCGGAAAGGGCACCAGAAAGCAGTCAATTAGAATCCAGATTTTCTAGGCGTCGCAGTAGGCCATGACGGCCATGAAGACAGCTCGGACAATTAAGGCGGTCATAGAAAAGTTGCGGCAAAATTCTGGGCATACCAAAGACCTCTTCGCAATATTAAATCGGCAAACAAAATTACTGCAGGAAGAGAATGAGAGCACGGCAACATTCGGGGCACGATTAGGAAGTATAAGAAGCCAAGCAGCCAACAAAATTGACAAGTGTAGATCAAGAGAAGACATAGTTCACCGCAGAGGAAGAGAGCACGCTAGAATCAAGTTGGCAACATACGGGGAAGAGTTACAGGTTGAAGAGTCAATAAAGAAGCCCAACAAGGAGACAATCGAGGAAGAACCACTAGTATTTACCGTTACGAATGATGCAGTCAAGATTGATCAAGGTGGCCCAAAATGTTATCGACAGTCAATATTAAACAGCAACAAGAACAACGACTACATCAGAAACAGTGGCAGCAACAACCGCAACAGGGACAGCATCAGCAGGACCATTAATACACTTAGTCAAAAAGGACACCCCTTTTGTATGGGAAGAAGCTCAGAAAAATGCATCCAAAACATTGAAGGAAGAATTATACGAAGAATTTACGTTACAATATCCCGATTTTAGAAAACTTTTCATCGTCACGACAGATGCGTCAGAATATGCAGTGGGGGCATGAGGAACTAGGAGAGACAAACACCTTCCGAGAAGAATTGAATGAGAAAGTGAAGAAATTGGAAACGAGTATTAAGAACGAAAATGCTCAACATCGAAAGAAGAATTGGGGGAAGTCAAGTTTCTACGTCACCCGCAGAACCAAGACCTAGATAGAGTGATGAACTATCTAGAAATAAGGAGTCGAAAAACATCTCAACACCAATAGAAGACAAACAGTACCAGAGCATGAAACGATACATGAAACAGCTATATATAGGTGATGTAATCAGAAATTATATTATTAAATCTTACTATTATAAATCTTAATATGGGATCATAAAAGCTAGATATCAAAAAAAAAAAATATATGGTATTACATAAATGTTTTTCTTTTTGTCTGATTGGAAGGTAATCACTTAACCAAAACTATAATAATAAAGCATGCTAACTAGAAATAATACTCTTTGTATCTACTATTTTTCATTTCTATATGTACATATATATATATATATATATATATATATATATATATATATATATATATATATATATATATATATATATATATATAGGTGAAAATTCTCTCCCATATAAGAGGTATAAAAATAACGACTGAGTACATAGGGGAATAAAAGGGATTTTGCACTAAAATGGGGATCTAATACTCTAAACAATTAAGAGAATTAGAAATCGAATAACGGGCAAATTTTCCTCCAATAATGAATCGCGACCCGATTTTGCGAGCTCTGATCTTTGACTAGCCTCAGGACTGTCATACATTTTAACTTAGAGGGTAAAAATTTGTTCTACCCGCACATATATAAGGGCCAGCAATGGAACCTGACTTTAAAATAATAATATGTTGAAAATTATTAATTTAAGAGCGAGAATTCCGACTGACCCTTCCGAAAAAAGAGAGTATAATTAATATAAACTAAGACCCTACCGGTAACAATACTATAAAAAAGGGAAAAGAAGGAAACTATAGTTATAATAATAACAATAATATCAATACTATTAAGAATAAAAATTAAAAGGATACAATTACGGTGAGTGGAAGTTACCACACAGCAATGTGAACAAAGGAAAATGCTCATATGTCAGGGCACCACCATTGCGCCCGAACAGTGGAAACGGCTGATCACCAACAGCGGCAGCAGCAACAGCGGTAACAGCAGCAGCAGCGAAAGAAAATGCCATCGAGAGAAGTCAGGAAATAAATCTGGAAAATATTCAATCAATGAAACAAACGAATACATGTAAATGACGAAAGAAATAAACTTATCATCTAATGATTTCATAACCAAACCAGTAAAGATGCCGCTAACAACAGGAACATCGCCAAGAAGGACGGAAAACAGCTATTCGATATAATAATTCACCTGCAAAACGTTAAACAATATAATAAATAAAGTATAGGAGGGGGGGGGGGGAATAGGAAAGAAACTCACCATCGATCACGAAAAAAAAATTTTAAAACAGCAACATTAAACAAGTCAATATCAAAACATCGTTCAGCCAAACGCCGCACCAACAGCAGGAATTTTAATAATGCTCATTATAATTATTTAAATAATTTTTTACTAACTGTGCCAATAGGGATAGAAAGATAAAAAGTGTTTTTTTTATGGATTTTTTTTTTTATTATAAATTCTCTTTTTTTTAACATTTTAAAACGACCAAAGTATTTTTGAGAAATAAAAAAAAAAAAAATTTCCGTTAAAAAGATATTAACTTCTTTCATAAGGTAAGGTACCTAGTAGTTGAACGGGTTTCAAAGTAAAACGTAATTGATCCTACTTTTAATATAGAAAGATGTAATTATTAGTTCAAATTAGTGTTTTTTACGAAAATATAAACGATTTTGACTTGATTAAAGCGCAAAACAACGCAAATAATTAAATAATTATATTTTTACAACGTTTTAAGATAGACTATGAAAGGAGTAGTAGTTGAACGATCAATTCTGACAAGCCGCAGTAGTTGAACAAGTAAAATATATGGCAATGGGCACACCATAAATTTTCAACGTTTCATTGAAATATCAAAAGAATTATAACATATTATTGATTAATATGAAAAATAACGCTGAGAATATTTAATATATTGATTTTAAAATGAGAAATATTTGTATTTAATTTTTTTAATGACATTTTTTATGAATAACAAAGCAAATTTTCAATTATAAAAAAAAGAAAAAAAAACTCAATAAAAAAAAAATATAATTTTTTTAAATTGTAATTGAAAAAAACTTATAGAAATCAATTACTGTATCATTGAATAATTATAACATGTGAATATTACTCATAATATATACTTGGATTTTCTATAACAACAATTCTAAAAGTCTGTTCAACGACAGGTCCCATTTTTAGAAGTGTTCAAGTACTGGGTACTTTACCTTAATCTCTTTTTATAATATATTTTATAGCACATCTTTTTTATAACCAGTTAACATTGTTGTTTTCAACAATTTCTTTATTACCAACTACATCATTGTCAACTTAAAAATATATTACTTATACTTATGATTTGATCAATTAATATATTGCTTTATAACGACAAACAAATCTTATATACTAAAATATATAATTATATTTTAATAATTTATAAAAAACATAATGAAATATAAGTTATTGTTTTTTTCGTTTGGTATAGTCATCGCACTTACAATTGCTGCACCGTACTCAAGTGAGATATTCATTAAAATTTTTTTTATTTCAATATCTACCATTTCCTGACAGTCAAATTTCCTTTTTAAGAAATTTTTATAATTATGGAACAAAACAACCCGTTTTTGGTGTTCTAGTAACGTTGTTGGTGTTGTTGTTGTTATTGTGGGACGATTCATTCCGAATCGTCATACCGGAGGACCTCAGCTTGCTGAAAAAAAAGAAAGAGAGGAAATAAAACAAAAACGAAATACACATTAATAAGGAACAGATTATTTGTGTGTTCTTTTTTTTCTCTTTCCTTTTAATTATTTTGTAATACTTACGGGAGGAGCTGCAGGGGATTCAGCCATGCTGAGCAGATTGCTCAGCAACAGCTCCAGGTCCGCGACATTGGGTAGAGTAAACGGCACGTGCTGCCACAGCGGCATTTGGAAGAATGCCCGGGCCATCTTTAATTCCGGGGGCAAAAACCCGAAATCATCCTCCATGAGGGAAATCGCCCTAAGCCCAACCGCGGGACGATTTGTGGTAGCCACGAACTCTACCACGGCGGACAAACGCAGAATATCCTGGAAAAAAAGGAAGGGGGAATTAAGTAAGGAAAGCTAAGAGTAAATTTTCTTTCAAAATGAAAGACTAAGAAAATAATACCTCTCGGCTATGCTCGATTACGACCCATTGGAAAAAGGTCGTGAAACCGTCGTAGCATTCGCCATCAGGAAACATGACGATCTGGAAGTGCGAGATCATAATTAAATGGACGTTTTAAAGATATGGAAAAGGGGGAGTCATTTTCTTTAATAACTCGAGGAAATCCTATCGGATGAAAATTTTTACTAATACCTAAAATACTCGATTTTTAATTACGAAACAATTGACACCAAAACCATTTAGTTCGGGCGAGCGGATCGAAAGATATAAATAAAAATTTCATCTGCAGCAAAAATCATTCAAGAGCGGATACGCACTGCAGGCCGCGCATTATTAGTCAACACAAAAAAAAAAAAATCATTCGATACACATATGCATACATACAGAAATCAACGGGAAACACGATTTTATGACAATAAAATTTTGCCCCACAAAATTTTCATATTAATTACCACTACATTATCCACAATTACTAATTTTCAATAAATAACCGGGGTTTCACTTGAATAGTAATGAATGGTAATATTATATGAATAATACGCGAATAAAACTCTTATATTATTATAATTATATATTAAACGTATGAGAGTTGAGATAGTTAAATATGTAATTGAATCAATCTCCTTTTTACAATTAATTTAGCTCAGCCATTTTGAGAAAATAAATATTATCCTTATTATTATTATCATTTAGTTTCATCAATTAATTATTATTGAATGATGAAAAATATAATTATTAATGAACTTTCTCTGTATAACAGATTTAACTAACTAAAAATAATTATCATATATTCTCGTGAAAATGTGTAGTCACGATCGTTCTTGGCATTTTCGACGAGTAAATTTACTTTTTTATATAGTAAATTTAATTATTTTATACCTATCGAAATGTCTATTTTAAGTTTTATTTGTATTTAATGAGCCTGATATTTCGCGATATTTCTAATAAAAACTGGTAGCTACTCCTTTTCAGAAATACACAAAAAAAAAAAAAATATAAAAAGCGAAAATTAAATTAATAAGAAACTAAAATTTTTTTAAATCAACACAATGAAACTCTTCAAAATAATTTTCTTGGCTCAAGAATTTTTCTTTCGTCAAGTTTTATCAGCAGAGTGGAGAAAAAATTTTTTTTTAGGAAAGGTTTTGAGTAAAAGTCAGGTGCGAAAATCAATTTCTTTTTTTTTCTGAATAAATAATAATAAACTTCAAAAATTCAAGATTTTTTTTTTTAAGGAATTTTAGAATATCGAAAACCTTTCACCTTGCAATTACAAAAAAATCAATTTAGCAGACATTTGATAATTTTAAGAATTTTTTAAACAAATAAATTATGACAAAAAAGAAGTAGAAAAAAAATTGACATGTAGAAATTTAAAAAAATAAAAAATGCAATTTTTTAAAAAAAATTTTTTGGAAAAAATCTATTTGTTAAACAAAATTTAAATTGGTAAAGATATGTTATTTAGTCAAATAATATATTTCAATATCGAAAGTCTCGGAGAAAAAAATATTAGAATTAAGCCAAGTTTCATTTAAAACATAAACGTTTATGTTTATACGTTATTTATATAATACTGAAGTTAGCGGTCGTCTGTCAATTTTAAAAATTTTTTAAACAAACTAATTACAATAAAAAAATGCTTCTAAAAATTTTCACTTGTAATTTTCATTAATTTTCACATGCGAAACTTTTTAATTAAATTTTTTTTTGATAATTTAATTGCTACAAAATTCTAAAAAAATTTTTAATGTCTGTCAACTTCAGTGTTATTTATTTATTTATATCATGAGAGTAATGACAGTTTCTTAATAGCTTTTTTTTAGTTCTGCTACACAGTAAAGTATAACTATTTTAAAAATCACTAAACTATTATTTTATTTTAATTATTTTTTTCTTTCAATTTAAATAATTAATTAAATTGTCATTAATGAGATAGTTCCATTTTTAATAATAATTCAAAACGAATTGCCGTTTTGAAACATGGCGAATGCGCTTGCGCGGGAACTGTTGAAAGGCTTTAGATCAGACTTTCATTCGTGTCGAAAAATTGTACAAAGACCGGGATTGGTTGAAATTTTAATAAGACATCAGCTGTTGTCGACCGATGATTCTGTGAATATTACAAACAATAATAAACAAACAAATATATGAATATAGAAGTTGTGTGTAAACAATACTGAGTTCTATAAACACATTAAACAATAAGTAGAATATTTTTAATTTTATTTGTAGAACTTAAGATTTACTTTAATATATTTAACATCATTATGCTGTCAAAAGTGAGATTCGTACAAACTAAAATTTTCGTAACCTGTCAAAGAAAATTTATTATGTAAATAAGTTGTGTTATGATTACAAGTGTTTTGACATATTTAACAACCAAGTAAATAGTATATAAACTCAAGTACATAAATTATAATAAATCAGTACTTAGTCATGCTTAAGCATAATGCAAACAATAAAATAAAACTAGTTACAAGAATCATTTGTTGAGTTGCATTAAAATAATTATGATTTTTTATAGTGATTATTTATTTATAATACTGAAAATCACTGAAACTCAACTATGCTTATTTTATTTTTAAATAAATGTATAGATAAAAAATATTAAAGAAAAAATAATTTCTTAGAAAAAATATTTACAATTAATGAAATTTAATTTAGCTGTCACTTGACAATTTTTTAATTTTTTTTAACAAATAAATTTGTTCGAAAAAATTGGATTTTTAATTTTATTAAATTTAGTTTAAAATTAAGTTGAAACAAATTAATTAAAATGAAGTAATTTAATTCCTTAAATTTAAATGTTACCGGAGTAATTATTAGAATAATTATATTGACACTTAAAATTGATTTAAGTGAAAAACTTTTGACAAAGAACAGTGAGATCTTTGGATGGAATACGAAATAATTTCTACAAAGTAAAACTTACATTTTTCAAGAATATGAACAATAAACACGAGTAAATAAATAATTAAATTGATTTAATATTGTCTTTGAGTATTGAATTGTATTTTTCTAATAAAACAAAAGCTTCTTCTTTCAAGGATTGATAATTCATTTGACTTTCACTTTCATTGATAGAACGAATAGTTTGTTCATTATCTTGGATCAATTTTTCCAATTTATCATCCAAAGCACTTATTTGCAAATACAAATCATTTTTTTCGAGTTTACTTTTCAATTCTTCGTATTCTCTTCTTACAGCAGATAATTCTTTTTCACGTTCTGGCTGTTGAATCTTTAACTGCTGTCTTTGTGCTATCAGCTCCTCGTGTTCTACTTCCGAACGTGCTTTCAATCCTTCCAAATCCTCCAGAACAATTAATTCGCTTTCTTTTTGTTTTATTTTTTCCGTCAATTCAATTTGTTCAGTATTTAATTTTTTTTCAAAGCTCTCCATTTTAACAAGCAACTGCTTTAATTTAATATGCTCTTTACTAAGAACCTCAAAACTTTTATCTTGCTTGTTAGTATTTTCAGACGATGGAATATTAAAAATCGCCATTTCATCATTAATCGAAAGTTGATTAATATCATGATCTGTAGCGTAAGCTAATTTTCTCAAAGACTCAACAATTTTATCTTCTAACCCAAATAATTTTTTCAATTCTTCTTCTTTACTTTGCTCAAAATTCGGTATAAATTGTTCTATAGCTTCTTCTCGTTTTCTCAATTCATTGTATTTTATCTGTTTTTCCGACTGATTGTCTTCTAAATCGGTTTCTAACTGCTCTAATTCCTGTTCAACCTGACGAATTTTACTTTCTGTTTCAGCTATTTTCCTTTCAGCCGCCACAATATCCATATTATCCTGCTTAACGCGATTCAAAAGATGCTCACGTTCTTCATCAGGCGACATTTTATTTTTCTGTTCATCCAACAATTTAGCCCTCTTTTCTTCAGCCTCAGCTATGTTGATCCCAAGCTTCACAGCTTCTTGTTTAATCGACGACAAAGCTATTTGTTCTTCTAAATTATACTTTTCTGACATCAATAAATCCATTTCCTTTTGCAAGTTTCCAATATCACTCTGCAATTTATTTCTTTCTTCAACCAAATTATCATACGTTTCCCGTAAATTTGAATCCATAGCTTCTATCATTCTGTCAGCTTTTTTTTCTTCAATCTCTATCCTTTCTTCCATGTCACGTAATTTTTGCTCCTTAAATCTTCGCTGTTGAAATAAGCTTTCTATTTCCAAGGCTAGTCGTTCATTCGAAGCTTTTATTTCTCTAACATCTTCCTCCATATCTTCTTTATTGACATTCGACGCAACTTTGTCCATAACAATATTGTAATCCGCTAATTGTCCCTGTAATTCAGTTAATTCAGCCGCAAGATCTTTAGCTCGATTATCATAATGCGCGAAAGTAACACGTTCTTTCTTCTGAGCTTCTATTTCATTAGAAATAGCCCCTATTTCTTGATTAAGCTCTCGAAGTTTCAATTGGATCAGTCCTTCAAAGTATCTTTTATCTTGAATTTGCCTAAAAATTCAAAAATTTAAATAAAAAATTATTCAAAATTAACTTGAAAATAAAAAAATAATTTAATTGTCTATCACCTTGTCATAGGAAGCCCTCTAGTAGTAGCTGGACGCATTCCAGCAATTCCATGCTGAGTTATCGGCCTGTCAAAGACTCCAGAACTCATTTGAGATGTCGGAGGAAGTCCAGTGTTCAGTCTACTCATCCCCATAGCAGAAGTTAAATTATTAACCCGAGAATTGGCCGTTGAACCACGATTTGAGTAAGCCGATGCTGAAGGAGGTCTAGCAGCAGCAGCAGTTCCACTTCTTGCTGGAGTTACCGCTCTGAATGCGCTTCCATTACGTGTAGACTGATTTTGAGTACCTCTGCGAGATATCGGTCTCTCATGTCGAGTGTGAGGACGACTTACACTTGTTTTAGGTCTCTCTGAATTATTATCGCTTTTTACGTCTACGTCTCTTTGCCACTGGGTTGCGGATTTCTCTGCTATCATTTGCCCACCTGTCACCGGACGAATACTTTCCATTTCTTATTTTTATTTTTACTTACACTCAAGTTTGCTTAATTACACGCTGGTAGAATTTCACTGTTCTGTTTGTAAATTGTCATGGAAACATCGAAAATAAAAATATATTGACAATAAAAAGGTGAGATGGAAAAATTTAGTTTTTTATATTTATACAGAAAATATTGATATTCAACTAATTATTGTATTGTGACTATGACTGTTATATTTATTATATTTTACAAGTGCGCATGCAGAGGGCTGAAGCAAACAATCCTGTTACTAGGCAACCAAATATACAACAAAGACATGATAAAAAAACAAACATTGGATTAATTTACGATTAATTACACAAAGTTAATTATTTTCATAAATTAATAAATTCATTTTTTATCAATTATTTATGTAATACTGTGTGTTATTCTTTTGGTAATAAAAAAAAATTTTAATTAAAAAATATTGATAATTATTTAACAAAAATGAGCACCCAAGTATTAGTAGATGATGATATTTATGGAGGATATGATGATTATTCTTTGATGTTCAATGGAAATAGCCAAAATTTAGCATTTCAAGATGCTCTGGAAATGAACAATGTCAGAAGAAATATTGTGAGTATTTTTGACTACATGACTATCATAAAATTACCATTTAATTTAAATATTTAATAAAAATTATTTTTTCAGACAACTCCGAGGCTGCCTCCAGGAACTGCGATGCGTTTGGGAACGTCAACTGGGGTAAATGAAATTTTTAATGAGGCTGAAGTTAGCAGACACTTGACAATTATTTGATTTTTCTTGAAAAATGAACTAGGCTTAGAAAATTATTTATAAAAATGTCATTTATAATTTTTCAGAATGAAAATTAATTTAGCAGATATTTAATAATCTTGAGAATTTTTTTATAAAGTAAATGATGGTAAAAAAAAATTGACATGTAGAAAATTTTAAAAATTAAAAATCCAATTTTTTAGAAATAATTTTTTTGTTAAATGAAATTAAAAAATATTCAAGTGATTCTTAACTTTAATGACATTTTTTCAGAGCTTTTAAAGATGAAATTTTTAAATAAAATTTTCTTGCTATAATTTGTTTGTTGAAAAAATTCTAAAAATTATCAGACGTCTCTCAACTTCAGTGTCATAATTTTTAAAAATTCTCAAAAACTATTATTAATTGATTTATAAAATCGTTTTTTTGAACTTCAGTTTCATCGTACGGGAGCTGGGATCACGGGGCGACCAGGTACAGGGCTTAGGCCGATGACAGCTGTACGTGGTGCTGGGTATACCAGTAACCGCCAGACGACATTTGATCCTTTGAATATGGGAAGTAATTCTCGTGGCCCTGCTCCACCTTTGGATTCTGGGAAAGAAGACACCCCAGAGGGAAAATTAAAAAATGGGGAGCGAAAAATAATGGAGTTGATTGAAAGTTCTGCTCAAGCTGCTAGTGAAGGTAACATGCGAGTTGCCCTAGAGAGGGCTAGAGAAGCTTCTTCGAGAGAAAAAGTTTTAATTCGCTTACAAGAACAAGCTGGATTGAGTGATAGTCATAATCTAGATTTAACTTTTGCTGTGAGTAGTTTTTTATAAATATTAATTTATGAAAATTAAAAATTTTGTTTATTTTAAATCACGTGTCTAAAGGTAAAAGGGTTTATGACAATTTATGCGCTCTCTTACCTTTGCAAAGGTAAAAGGGCGCATAGTTTTTTTTATTGCCAATCAAGACACATTCTACACTTAAAATTGAAAAAAAAAATTTAAAGGTAATTTTAAAGGCGTATGTCTTTAATTATACGCCCTTTCACTTTTAAGAATTCGAAATTTTGGTGATCTAAAGGTGAAAAGGCGTAGAATTTTTTTTCGGCCAGTTTACAAAGGAACATATTCATAATTTAAAAATGTGAAAAAAAAACTTTTTGTGGTAGTAGCGGCGTAAAACCTTACCAACTGTACAATTTTTCAAAGTTACAAAAAAAATATATTCAAAAAACAATAAAGTACGCGTGATTATTTTCTCGCTTTTTATTTCAAGAAATAGTTATTATAAAATTTAAAAACATGAAAAATGATCATGAATTTATAATGTTGGAAGAAAAATGGGAAATTTTAAAAAATTCAAATGTTATAATTTTAAAATATTACAATTTAAAAAAAAAGCGGGAAATTTCAAAA
Organism: Cotesia typhae; assembly: GCF_013202065.1. Classification (NCBI taxonomy): domain Eukaryota; kingdom Metazoa; phylum Arthropoda; class Insecta; order Hymenoptera; family Braconidae; genus Cotesia; species Cotesia typhae. The sequence continues at coordinate 2,425,187 of NW_027423757.1, read as the reverse complement.
TATTTGAATGTTATCTGTCATTGTGATTGTTTTATTACTTGATTTTTACGTAATTTGTTTTTGATTGATTTATATTCTATTTGTTTATATTAAACTTTGTAAATGAGCCTGTTATTTTAGTATAACTCGTCTTGTAAAACTATTATTTAACATTTGGTATTAAAACTACAATTTTTTTATGCGCTCTTTTACCTTTAAGTAGTACTTTACTTAAAGCTGAAAAGGCGTGGGTCTTGAAATACGCCCTTTCAGTTTTAGGTTACCAACCTTTTTTTCCACAGATTTTTACGTTTCAGACAATTTTAAAACGAATGGCAAAAAAAAATTTTTTTATACGCCCTTTCACCACAAATCCCTATTAACTCTTAGCTATAAGCCCTTTTACCTTTAGGCACGCGAAATTTAAGAGTAATTTTTTTTACAGGTTTTAGTGAATTTAGCAACTCAGTATACTAATAACGAAATGTATACGGAAGCAATAGCAACTTATCAAGCAATAACACGAAATAGAATGTTTAATAATAGTGCAAGGCTAAAAGTTAATATGGGAAATATTTATGTTAAAATAGGCCAACTTTCACAAGCTATTAAAATGTATCGAATGGCTTTGGATCAAGCACCAGGAGCTCATAAAGATTTAAGGTAATAAAAATAACGATTTATTATTATATCGTTTTGAAGAAACATGTAAGTACTGATGATTGCTCAATTGCTCATAAACTCAAATTGTTTATTTTAGGATTAAAATAATGCATAATATAGGTATGTTGTTTGTCCAAATGGGCCGCTTAGAGGAAGCAGCAAATAGTTTCGAATGGGTGATGCGAGAAAGAAGTGAATTTAAAGCTGGGTTGCATGCGATTTTATGTCACTTTGCACTTTGTCATCGCGATAAAATGAAGCGAGGATTTTTAGAACTAGTTGAAGTTCAGCTTAATACCGATCAAGAAGAAAAATATTCAATTAATACTGTAATCTTCGAATAATATACTTCTGTGTACTTAATCTTTAGTATTAGAATATTTATTAAAAGATTTACATATCTAAATATATTTCAGGATGATGCAGTAAATAATATACTTAATGAAATAATAAAAACAGATCAATTATCATTATTAGAAAATGAAATGAAATCAGAAGCGGAAAAATCAATTTTAAGCGCTGCTAAATTAATTGCTCCAGTGATTGAAGATACTTTAACAGCAGGATTTTCTTGGTGATTATTTTTACAAAATAAATGCAAAAAATATTAAAATTGTAGATTTATTTATATTTCTTCTACAGGTGTGTAGATATTATAAGATCATCATCTTACAGCTCTCTGGCAGCGGATTTAGAAATAAATAAAGCCATGGTTTTACTACATAATCGAGAAACTTCTCTGGCAATTGACACACTTAAAATGTTTGAAAATCGTGACATTAAAGCAAACAGCGCAGCATCAACCATGCTATCATTCATCTACTTCCTTGTAAGTATTTTCGTTATTCTATTATGTTTCAAAGTTTACCAGATAACAAGCCGGTAATGAAAATTTAATAAATGAGTATTATTCAGCAAGGTAATTACGAATTGGCTGAACGTTGCGGTGAAGCTGCTCGTAATGCAGATAGTTATAATGCTGCGGCTTACGTAAATCTTTCAGCATGTGCGATAAAAAAAGGCGAATTAGAAAGAGCTAGAGAATTGTTGTTATGTGCACTTGACAGTGATGCTAGTCATGTACAAGCTTTATATAATTTAGGTAAATATTTTTTAGGATAAACATTGTTTGTTGTTTTTTTCAATTCATTATATAATAAATGATTTATGATGAATGATGATCCAGTATTTCATATATCACTTTAAAATAACTAAATGTAAATAACATTATAAAATTTTTTTTTTTATTTGATTATCTGTTTTTATTATTTTTATTTCTATAAACTACAAATTATAGTTTATCGAATAATTAATTTCATTATTACTATAGGATTGGTCTATAAAAAACAAGAATGGTATGAAGATGCACTTGAATGTTTCTGGAAATTACGAAACATCGTGAGATATGATCCTCTGACACTATACCAGATCAGTCATTTGTATCAGCTAACTAAAGACGTTGATCAATCTTTGGAATGGTATTCAATATTTATCATTAATTATATAATTCACTTGGTGATGTTACTTTATAATTAAAAAAAATATGAAAATCGGTTGACCGCGCAGGCCAACCCTACACGGAAAAAGAAAAATAGAAAAATTACAGTATATAATGTAACGTGGCGATTGGTGATGAAAACTGGAAAAATTACAGTTTCAGATTGTAAGTATTACAGATTTTATAAGAAGTAATTGTAAAATGTAATATTTACATTGAAAGCTTTGAAAATTAACATTCAAAGTTTGAATTTAGAAAAATGTTATTTCGAACTGTAATTTTTCAAGTTTTCTTTTTTTCGTGTAGAACTTCCCGCTAAGTTTGAATTTGAAGCTCCTTAAAATGTGTTTTTTGGTTAATATTTGAGTTTTTCAAGTTCTAAGCACCGTTTTTCAAATTTTGAGCTTTTCCAGCTCAAAATATATTTATTACAAATGTAATATTATTGTATTTATTATACAACTATAACTTTTGAATGCGTCGTTCGATTTTCTTTTTTGAAAAAACATTCGAAGCAGTTTTTAAAGCACAAAATGTACAGGTCTATATTATTTGGTTTAGAAATCTAGAAGATATCTTAAAAAAATACCGAAAAACACAATTTTGTAAATTTTTAAATAACGATAATTTTGAATGTGTTATTTGATTTTCATTGTCAAAAATTTTTTACGTACAAAAAATGTATACATGATTTTATTATAATTTTTACGCACGCTTTAAAGGCATTTTAAAAAAACATAAAAATTCAAACTTTTTTTTTTTTTTAATTTTTTTGAAATGGCTCGATGGATTAACTCTTAAATCTAATCAGATCTCAGTTTCGATAAACTCTTTCAAATGACGTGTCTTAGAATTTGATCGGTTGATTCGTTTTTGAGAAACCGTACGACAAAAATTTATTTACACACATACATCGACACACACACGGCCGAACACCTCGCCGGGAATAGTCAGAATAGCTTCTTGGGACCTCAAAACATAGAGATCCGATGAAAACTCGACTTTCGAAAATCGGACCGAAATGAATAACTTCTCTTTAGTGGAAAGTTTTCAATTTTCTTGGCAGGAAGTTAAAAAATATGTGATTTTTCAAACTAGGTATAATCAGCTGCTGGGTATTATACCATCTGATCCTGGAGTGCTACAAAAATTAGGTGAATTGTACGATAGTTTAGGAGATAAACAACAAGCATATCAGTATTACAGTGACGTACGTACAATTAATTTATTTGATAACATTATTATTAAATTAATGTTTTTTACACCTAGTGGTCAGGTAGAGCTTCTGACATGTTATCAGGGAGATCCAGGTTCGATTCCTGGCTTGGTAATCAACCCCATTTATTTTTTCAAGGTTTGTCTTTGCTTTCATTTCTTTCATTTCAATGAACAGCTTTATAACTCGAACAGATACCCCAAGCTTTCAGCTTCACTATAGTATTCAAGTACGATGGATCTCCATCGAACTCATGTGAAGAGAGAATGTCTCTCGACCAATAGGGAAGATGGAATTTCCATCCATTGGCTTGAATTAGATTTACTAGTCACTTGACCACTAGGTGTAAAAAACATTAATTTATACATATATAATTCGGTTGTAAAAAAAAAAAAAATCATTATTATTATTAAACTAATTTTTTTTGTCAATTACAGTCTTACAGATACTTCCCAGGTAATTTTGAAGTTATCGATTGGCTTGGGTCTTACTTTATTTCGATGCAGGTACTTGATTTAATTAATTATGTAAAAAGTAAACCAATTAACGATTAACAATTAAAGGTTGCCGAAAAAGCCTTACCTTACTTCAAAAGAGGAGTGGAGTTAGCTCCAGATCTACCACGTTGGCGATTGTTAGTAGCGGCTTGTTTGAGACGAACTGGTCAGTTTCACAAAGCATTGGAAGAGTATCAGGACATACATGAAAAGTTTCCTGAAAATATCGAGTGTCTTAAATTTTTGATCAGACTGTGCAGTGATTTGGGCTTGAAAGAAGCTCAACTGTACGCTTCAGAGCTGAAGAAAGCTGAAAAAGCTAAGGAACTCAAGGAACGTCAAGGTTCTACGAAACCAGGTTTATTTTTTATTATTTATAAGCAGAATAATAAGTAGTACTGTTTTTTATTTTTAACATCAAATAATGAATTCATCAGGTTCAAGAAGAAGTAATAGTGGCAATTCTTCACGAGGAGGCTCTGGAATTAGCATGCAATCTGATTATAAATCGAGCCCAATCGCAAGTCGTAAAGAGCCACGCTCGTCTTTTAGCAACGGAAATTCTCGTTTAAGTCGAGTTAATACATTAGATAATTTTGATAATATTTTACCTGAGTCACCAAATGGTAAATTGCATCAATTATTTTTTATTAATACACAAAACTTTTTTTCACATAAATTTTTATCCTTGAAACTATGTATAATATGACACCAATTCATTTTATCAGAATTGTTAGCTTTGAACTTAATAATGATCTTTATTTAAAATTTATACGGTGTAATTACTTCGATCAACATTAAAACAATGATTTATTGTTTTATAATCACAAGTTCAAGGTGTTCAGTTATATTTTTTCGCAATCATAAATAACGCTGTCAATCTATCGAGCTTATATTTATGTAATTGATTGTAAAAAATTTTTTATCAATATTTTATCTTTAAATTTGACTCTTTAAATTCAATTTAAATTATAAAATAAAATAATACTGTCGTGATAATTATTATTTAAAAATAAATTAATAATTAACAAATATCAATAAAATTAATTTCGTTAAAAATAATTAACAATTAATCATCATTATGAATAAAATTGAGTTGTTTGTACGGTTGGTAGTGAAAAGCTTGTGTGTATATTAAAGTGTTTATCTTATGCGTAGTTAAAAATTAGCTGAATGAAATATAATGAGAAAGAGGATACTTGTATTGCACATAATATATTACTTTAATGGATTGAATAGATGATGGATGCGCTCAACGGATTTGCACCGTCTATTTGTAGCCTCTATACATCATTCTTTTTACAGCCCTTTATTACATACTTGCTAATAAAAGCATTATTGATAATTGCCTTTTCTTTTATTACAGACGTGATTTATTCAGATCCTGTGGGACCATTACCAACACGACCTATGACTGCTGCTGGAAAAAGAGATGAAGATTTCGGTGATGAAGAACTAGGTGACGATTTACTGCCTGTTTAATTTAAAGTAATTTCTTCTATTGAACTTAAATTATTAACGTGATGTAAGTTTATTAATTTTATCTAATTGATAGTTATTATTTGTAAATAAATAACTTTATTCAATTATTAATCTAATCCAATGTTTTTTAAATTATTTGTTTGAGATTCATTGACACGGAAAATAGATGGCCTTATTTTCTTTAATGTCAATTATTTTTATCGTGGTAATTGTCTGAAAGATGCTTTCCCTATTTGCGAGCAAAGTTCACCGAGAAAAATGAAATATTGTTAGTAAATAATATATTTTTGATTTATCTTTTTAGGTCGATTTCAAAGTTTATCATTTGAATATGTCTAGACTTTGTATAATGACATTCATTCTAGAGAATGTCATTTATTAATATAAAAAAGTTATGTTCAATTGATAGTTGTAAATTAAGGAGGTCCACTGCTAATTTTAAATTAGCACTGAGTAATTTTAAATTGTACAATAAATATCTAAAAAAAATGAAATTTTTTTTTTTCTTTAACATTGGAAAAAGTTTTCTTTCGTGTATAAAAATAACTACTTATAATATGTTCTCGTTATCGAAAACCATCTCAAGATAAATATTTGCTGTTTAATGTCATTGTGTAATGTTTCAAAAAAAAAAAAAAAGCCCTGAACAAAAATCCATTTACATTCTCGAAACAGAAAATTCTTATTCTCATTTAAAATATAGTAAAATTTTTTTAATTCTCATTCATCTTGAACGAATATATAATTACCTAAACATGTTTTAATCAATTATAAATGTTCATAAATAAATTTTTAACAAGATAATTTGTTTTGATGGGGAAATTTTACAATTTAATGATAAATATTTGTGCGATGAACTCATCATCCAAAAAGTTTTAGACTGCGAAATAAACTATAAAAATTTAGAAATAATTATCACTGATGAAATGTAAAAAAAAGTCAATCCATAAAACTTGATTATCGTGCTACAATAAAATTGATATATTACGAGTATTACGATACTCGAAAAAAAAAATAATTATAAAATCTTCGAAGAAATAAAATTTAAAAAAAGCACTTACAGATTTAGAAAAATTTATTACGAAAATAGTAAAAAAATATGAAAATTAACTTAGCAGATAGTTGATAATTTTAAGAATTTTTGTAACAAATAAATTATGGCAACAAAAAATTGAAATTTAAAAATTTTTAAAAACTACAAATACAATTTTTTAAAAATAATTTTAAATTATTTAAAAGTTAGACAACTAACTTTAATGTCATTAAAAAAATTGTTTTTAAAATTATTTAAAATAAAAACTAATCATCAGATGTCTGATATTTTCAGTGTCACGTAGTCTCAGTGAATTAATACAACTATTTACACTTACGCCTGAAATCTAATCTGTCCAAAACATGATTTTTTTCTTAATATCACGAAAAACATGTATATTATTTTATCTACTTCTTTTAAACCCAACGTATTACTTAACTTGAATAAAAAAATAAGCATTTTAAAAAATTAACAATGAATAGAAATTTAAATTATAAAAAAGATAGCTGTCCTTATTATTATTATTATTAAATAATATAATTCATCTCAATATATATTTAACATATAATGTAAGCGAGTTTAGACGTCATATCAAGATTCAAGTTGGTGTTTGATGGTGAATGAACTAATACACAGTATCGTGTAAATGTCACGTAACGTAATCAAAATTGTGAGAGTGTATGTAAATAATCTCCATACATTTATACGTTACAAGAGTAAGCTACGTTAACTTTTAGTTTGTAGATGATATGTTGGAGTTACTGTAATATTATAACATAAAATATAGTGTTATGTAGTGGGGAAATATGTGGAGGCTCGACCGATCTTGGAGGCTCGGAGTTAATGCAGTACTCTGTCGGCGCCGTTCCATTCAGTTTTAGTCACATTCCGTGATTTTGGATGACATACACACACGAATATTCAAATAATTTATTAATATACTTAAGACTTTATTTCAAATCTTTCATTCATGTACTAATTTCTTGATTGATTTTTTTCATTTTCGGTTAAATCATCAAGATTTTAAGAAGAATATTTTTTTTTTAATCCAAGCTCCCAAACGACTTGGAACGTATAGTTCAGTGTCTTTTGGATACTGAACCAGCTGTCAGTGAGGCTAAATCTTTAAAGTAAGTCCTTTTTTATTTTATTATCAATAATTATTAAAATTTCATATTTTTAACACAAAAAAAAAATTATTTTTTAAGAATTTTCTGTTAGAAGTTACCGCAACAGGTGGGCATAGTATACGTCACTGATAAATCTGTTTAAAGATAATTTTAATTTTATAAAATATTTAATTTTAAAATTAGTTTTTTTTCATTAAATTACAATACTTATGTTTGATAATGAATTAAAAAATGCCACTGATTTAAATATTAATTTTATACTTTCTTTACAGAATATATTATTTAAATTATTAACTTGTCTCAATGTACTATCGTTTACGTAATTTGGAATAAAAAGTATACCGTAGTTACGTTTTTACTTTTATCAGATAACAGAGGTTTGGAAGTTTCTGATAATTTGCAATTACTGATAATATTCAAATTTATTTACTCTTCTGATTTATTATTTTAAATGGTAATTATTTTAAACTAGTGTATTAATCCGTCAATAATCTTGTAATTTATCATTTACTTTTCTTTTTTAAACATTAAATTTAGCTGACACTTCGCAACTATCTTAATTTTTTTTAACAAATAAATTATAGCAAAAAAAAAAAATTATTAAAAAAATGGACTTGTAGAAATTTTAATAAATTAAAAATGCAAATTTTTTAGAACAAATTTTTTTGTTAAAGAAAATTAAAAAATTATTAAGTGACGGCTAACTTTAATGTCATTTTTTAATCATGCGGATGTATACGTCACGGAACCACATTATTATATTCATAATATTATATTTTTATGTACACACGAAAGTATTACACTCATACTTAATTGATACGATTTTTCTGCTGACAAGATCACTTTTAAAATTTTTGTCAAAGTTAAACATGAAAAAAAGAAATTGCTTGATTTTTTGTTTTTCAAGTACCACATTAAATTGTTAAATGACAATTACTAAGTTAGCACGATGTATATATATCTGAAATTAAAATATAGCTTGGTCAGGTCAACTGGTTAAATTATTGTATCTGACGTTTACACCTTTCAATTGATTTTAATCAAAGTTTATTTGCTCTTATAGTTACTGTACAAAAAAAGTAATATAATGTCGCTTGTGCTTTTTTATCATATCCGTTGATTACATTTTTAATTATTCATAATTTAGTTTAATGGAAATCAAAGTTATTAAGCTATTTAACTTATTTACTGTCACGATTATTGAAGCAAATAAAATTCGTAAAGTCTGATTATTTTTAGAATCAAGTTTAAAAATATATCTCCATCCGAATGATAAATCTGACTGTAAATAGCTATATGCAAAGTATTTATACACAAAAGTTAATAAAAATTATTTATATAATATGATAAGTATTATTATTACATTATAAATGAAGAATTTTTAATTTTGTATTTGAAACACTTTAATCATGAAGTATAGAATGTATCCCAGTGAATTTGGAGGAAATTAATATTTTTGGAAGCTTAAATTTTTATCGGTATGATTTATTTATACTTCAACTGATCTCGTTTAAAGTAAATTTATTTAATTATTTAATTCAATATAAATTACCACTTCTTTAAAATATTAACTTAAAAAATATTAAATTTTTTTTTACTTGAAAATTTAAATATCAATGCATACGTTAAAAAAATGCAGTCATTTGCTTGAAATAATTCAAGACCGGCAAACAGACCAGTTTAATTAAATAATTTAAATTGGTTATTATACGAGAAGTTAGTAGTAATTACACTAGTAGAAAGAATGATTGTTTATTAAATAGAACATAGCTATTAAGAAAATTCTTAAGATTCTAATTTAATATGTCTTTTACGAACCGTTTGTTTTATTTTCACCGGGAAAATTTACAAATTTTAAAAGCAAAAGTTATTAATTTAATAGAATTTTTCATTATTTTCTGCAAATATTAACATGTTATCATATTTAATCATAATTTGTGATTGTTTAGTAATATCACGACTAGACTACTAAGGCTACGAAAAGATTGTCAAATAAAAATAATGTGACGCAATATATCGTAAACTTTTATCCACGTGTGTAATGAATCAGTGAATTGGGTGGTACGTGAACTAACTTAAAATAAGATACAACTTTAGACTACAGAAAATTACTGTTAAATATCTAAAATTTCTATTTCATCTCAACCATATAAATATTATGAAGAAAATGTATTTTTACAATCAAAAATAACATGTTACAAAATGGAAAAAAATTGTTACGATTGTTTTATTCTTTTTCGTTCTTTAACAATTGTCTTTAAAATTTTATATTCTAGTACTAAAATTAATCGTTTTTTATTGTTTTTTATCACTGTTCAGTTTATTTTTAGAATAGATGATGAAATATATTTCTGCGGGATATTAATTTCATGTTTTTTTTTTATTTTTATTTTTTTTTTATTGTAAATGAAATACAACCACTTGAAATATCAAGTAGTTCTGATTTGATGCTCGTGTATGATCATGTTATATGGCATAGCATAGGATCGATAACAAGAGAGAAAGTAATCTGCGGGCTCGATTAAGTAGCTGTGATGATTTTAAATTGCCTGTGGGTACCCGTCTGATCATTGGTAGCATTGATAAATAATAATTCCGAAATTTTATTTTGTCAAGGATGAGATAAAACTTAATATTTGATACTTTTTTCGATAATAAAACATCATACGTTTTAGCAACTTATCTCCGTCAAGATATACTATATGATATTTATTACATAATTTTTATTATTATTTATGTTTTTTATTTTTTTATTTTTTTAGGGTTCATTAGCAGAAAACATTTAAATAAAATGATGGTACCCTCTGAAAGAGCTCTCCATGAAGCTATCCAGGTTAGCCCTTTGGATCTTCCGGACGATGTCAAGAGACAAAAGGTATATAACAATGATAATTAATAATATTCAGTTTGTTATCAAGTGCTGAAAATACTTTTTTTTTTAACTATAAAAAATTGATTAGTTTTCACAAAATAATTTTCTTGATTGCTTATTTTTATTTTTGTGGAAAAAAAAAACACAAAACTTTGTGAAAGTACACTATTACGAAGAAATAGTGCTGAAGTTAGCTATCAATTTTAAAAATTTTAATAACAAATCAATTACAATAAAAAAATGCTTCTAAAAATTTTCACATGTGAAATTTTGTAATTAAATTTTTTTTTATAATAATTTAATTGCTGTAAAATTAAAAAAAAAAATTTTAATGTTTGTCAACTTTAGTGTCATACGAAGAAATATTTATTTATCATTTTTTAATAAGCTAGAGCTTGAAAAAAAAAAGTATCAGAATTATGTTAATATTTTAAATATTTTTATTTTTATGTTTATTAATGAATCAAATAACATAAGTTATTTTATTGATAATTGTTTTTAAGCCTCACAGTTTTTATCTTAGATAAAAATAAATTAAGAGATAACTTCGTCGAAAATTTTATGGCATACATCAATGATCAGAGAATCGAATCAATCAATTAGAAAAATAAAAAAATTAAAGTTATAAAAACAATAAAAGTAATAGTAAAACTTAAATATTGTTTAGAAATTAATGATTCGATAGAATTACATGGAGAATATCAAGATCATAAAAGAAAAAACATATTTTTTGTGGTTTCTTATAATTTAAAAATTTATCATTCGATGTTAGTTATATATTAATATTGTCGTATAAATTTTATAACACACAATTTATTATTGTGGACCCTACTTTATATTGAACAACTAATAATAGCTCAGTTGGGTGCCCCGTAAATTAAGACTAAGTATCTGAAATGATACAAACGAGGGCATTTGCGAACATATATTAAATACTAAATAAAAAAAAATTGAGTTATTACAATTAAAGAAACAAATCATTTGTGTCTTTGATTTATAATTGTTCGATACAGAGAAAAATTACTTATAATCTAACCCATTTTTAATAACCTGACGGTTATCAATTTATCATTAATAGTATTTTTAAGGGTTATCATTTGGTACATATAAAGTTCATTGGACCTCCAAAGAGATTATTTAATCAATTATGTATTTTATGTTTCATAAACAAGTTGGATTAAAAATATTTAATTATTCACGAGATAATTAATAATCGTATATTGCTTAAGAAAATAGATTAATCATTTGAGTATCTTAACTACTTGACTATTTTTACATATTTTGAATTGATTAAATTATTGACTAATAAGAAAATCTGTGCAGGACGAGCCTCTCTGTTTTTAAAGATTCTTTCCTTTGTCTGATTACATTCTTACTTGAATTTTTTTTGATAAGCTGCTTTATTCCTTATATATATATAAGGAATAATAAAAGATATGTGCAAGAATAATATGTTGATAATTGAAAGACAGTGCAAAAAAATGTTGATAATAAAAAATGGAAAGATATTGGAATATGTTGATAATAAAAAAGTGGATAATATATTGGATTATGTTGATAATAAAAAGTGGATGAGGTAAAAGATTGTGTTGATAATATAAAAAAGCGAAAAACATACGATGATAATAGAGAGAAAAACTATATGTGGAGACGCTGAGACAATCAGCCTTGTAAAAACCAGAATTGGTATACAAGTAAAACTCATAATAATAATAATATTGTTTTTTTGTAATTTACAACTTTTTCTCATTAATAAAGCAAACATCTTAAAATTTATCAATGCGACGTAATTATATGATCTTTATCGTTTTAGAGTACGGAGGAATTACTTAAGTAATTTTTTTTTTTATTTAATGTGGTTTAAACCCAGAAAACATTACAAAAATTAAACAATACTAACAATATAAACGTACATCTAATTGCTTTGAATTGTATGACGTAATTTCATCAATAAATCACATTATGAGAATTGCGTGTAGTATTTATGTTGTTTTACACATTTAGTATTTATATTATAAAGATATAGATAGATATAAATTTAGATATATACTCATGTAGACGGCCTAATTAAGAATTTTCTCGATCTGAAGATCGCTTAATGTTTTCAATTTAATATCTTTATTGACACTGACGTATATTGTTCAATTACAGTCTTGTTATAGTAAAATTGACTTATGAGTGTCTATTTATGATTTTAAAAAATATTTTTCGAGTATTTTTTTTAAACATATTCTTAGTAAGTATTACCTGAAGTTTATTGAAAAATGACAAGATTAGAAATCAGTTTTATCAAAGAATTTGAAAATTATTTATTTAAATAAATAAATTAATTAATTAATAAAATAAATAAATAAATTAATCTTCATTCTTCATTCTAGAAAATATTAAAAATATTTGTTTGGTTGAAAAAAAGTTAAATGAAATATTTGTTCATATAATCAATCATAAAATTCAAATAACACGTTGATTTCACAATAATTGTAATAGGATAAAAATAGTAACGTGATAATGAATAATTAAAAGATAGATTTTAAGAACTTGAGATATATTTTTCAATTATCATTTAAAGAATAACGAGTTTTTAATGAATAATTATATTGTGTGATAATAAATAAAGAGAAAAAATTCTCTTTACATGTATAATTTTAGTGATAATGAGCCATAAAAATGTAATTAATAATTATTTACAGTAGACAGCATGATTAAAAAAAATGAATAATTTATGCGTGATTTTTTAATATATTATTTATAAAGTAAATCAAATAATTAAATTAATTATTCTTGGAATTTCTGTAAGTTCAGAACATACATGAGTATTAAAATCCAATTAATTGACTGTGGCAATGTAAATAGAAAAGAACACAGTCGTACCTCCAGTAGTGTACATATTATCGTTTTGTAATACTTGTTTTTGTCGCTTATTATATCAGATCACTCAATACACTTTGTGAGTTTCCAGGAAATTAATTATTATGTTTTATAATTATTATTTACGTAAAATATAAAAAATAAATTTGTTTTTAATTCAATTAAATTTTTTTTTAGATTGAAAATTTATTGGCGCAGATGCGACTTTCTGCGACGACAGCCAGAAAAATCCAAGATATTTTCCGGTCCGAAATGAATAAAGGAATCCACCAACAACCCTCTTCTCTGCAAATGGAAAATACTTATATACCTGAATTGCCTGATGGAACAGGTATGCTTTTAAAAATTACCAAGTAAATATTGTTCATTTATTAATTAAATTATTTCACTGGATTTCATTGATCTGCAAGTATTTAATGAATCTTTACAGAGGAAGGATTATTTTTGGCTCTCGATTTGGGAGGAACAAATTTTCGCGTTCTCCTACTGGAGTTGGTGAATGGTGTGGTTGTAAGGGAAGACGTAAAAAAATATCACATTGATGCCCATCTTAGAACCGGCTCGGGAATGCCATTATTTGAATATCTCGCTGAATGTGTCAGCAATTTTGTTATCAGCGAGGGTCTTCAAGATGTAGAGCTTCCTTTAGGTAATTAGATTTATAAATACTTTTACATTTAAAAATCAGCTTATTTTAGAAGTCTAACTTAAAATATTTTTTTTAAATTTTATCTAATCAATAAACTTCATTTTAATATAATCCGAGAGAAAATTTCGAGGTATTGATTTATTTTAAGATTAAGCAACATTTTTAAAAATCAAATTTTTGAAAAACTATCGTTTTAAGTTATTCAAAATTTTTTAATATTTTAAATTAATGCTTTACCAATTGTTAAAAAAATCAATGTTGAATATTATTTTGTCTTATTTTCTGATATTAAGCTCTTCTTATATCGATATATACATAGAAAAAAGACAACTTGAAAAATTTCATTGTAAATAGTAATAAGTGTCCTGTTGTATTCAAAACTAGAAAAATTACAGTTCGAAATAACATTTTTTTAATTCAAACTTTGAATGTTAACTTTCAATGTAAATATTACATTTTACAATTTAATTCTTATAAAATTTGAAATACTTACAATTTGAAACTGTAATTTTTCTATTTTTCTTTTTCCGTGTATGAATTTATTCATAAATCTATAAGATTAATATTCAAAATGTATAACTTATTCCATCATAGGGTAATGTTTTTTTTCTACCCATATTTGAATGTATTTTTGCACCAATCTTATCAGATCTTTGAACAGAATTTTACAGCATCCTTTATTAAAAAGTTGATGCAACGTTTTCATTGTTATCGCTTTTCGTTGATATGGTGATCACTTTGGCAACAGTTACCATAGCAACGATTAAATATTAATGAATAAAATTTGTAAAAATGTAGATTAATTAAATTATTAATAATAAACATTTTGACAGAACCGCGCAAAGCGCGTTCGATTTTCTAGTATAATAAATTTTTAAAACTCGAATATTAAAAATGGAATATTTGTATCTTTGTTTACCATTATAATTTTTAATTTTTCAATAAATCATTATGTCATTGTGGTTGATTAAAAAGAAATATTTTCTCTTATGTTTCAGGTTTCACTTTTTCATTTCCAATGATCCAACATTCATTGGAAACAGGAATTCTAGTAACTTGGACAAAGAGTTTCAATTGTCCTGATGTTGTAAACAAAGATGCAGTACAATTATTAAAAGACGCCATAGCTCGTCGTGGTGATACAAGAGTTAAAGTACTAGCAGTGCTCAATGACACAACTGGAACGCTTCTTCAAGGAGCTACTCAAGATCCAAACACTGCTATCGGTCTTATCCTAGGAACAGGAAGTAATGCTTGTTATCTTGAACGAGCTGATAAAGTCGAGCACTGGGAGCCTGAGCGACATGGCGAGCGAGAGGTTGAAAACATTTTCAAATACATTTTTTTTATTTTCTACTGAAAAAATAAATAGTTTAATTAGTAGCCATCATATCACAGAAATTAATTGTTTCATTTTATTTCAGGTAATTATTGATATTGAGTGGGGTGCATTTGGTGACAATGGTGTTCTAGATTTCATAAAAACAGATTTTGACAGAGAAAATGACGCTAATTCTTTACTCGTTAATTCATTTACGTAAATAATTTTTTTTTTTTAATAAATTTAAGGGGAAACACCACTGTGACAATAAAAATAAAGAGGTGATTTTCGGGAATTTTTTTGACAGGGAAAATAAAGGATTTTGGGGATTGGATTTTTTTTATTTTATTAAAGGTACATTAAAGATTATTACCCTAAATTTTTATTAAAAAATATTTAATTATTACAAAGTTATTGACAATCTCGTAGAGCACTAGAAAAAATGTCCCCCTCCATGGTCGATTCGATAATTCAAAAACGGATCATCTGAAAATAAAAACCCAAATTGCTTTTTAATCAATAAGGATGTAATTATCGTCGCACGTACGGAATTTTGAAAATTTTCATTTAAAAAAAAATGGCGACAGATTGAAAATTTTTTCTCTATTCTTACTTTTTTTTTTTTGTTTTAACCGGGCTAAAAAAATCTTTAAAATAAAAATTTTTCAAATTCCGTACGTGCGACGATAACTACATCCTTACTGATTAAAAATCAATTAGGGTTTTTATTTTCAAATGATCCGTTTTTGAGTTATCGAATCGACTATGGAGGAGGAAATTTTTTCTAGTGCTCTACGAGATTGTAAATAACTTTGTAATAAAAATTTAGGATAATAATCTTTAATGTACGCTTAATAAAATAAAAAAAATCCGATCCCCAAAATCCTTTATTTTCCTTGTCAAAAAAATTCCCGAAAATCATTTATTTTTTTCGATCGTCACAGTGGTATTCCCCCTTAACTGTTAAATTTTATTCTTTTATAATGAATAATATTTTTTATTTTTGAATCTATAGATTTGAAAAATATATCAGTGGTAAATACCTTGGGGAATTTGTACGTGTTATATTGGCTAAATTGTCAAAAGATGGTTTATTGTTTACGAGACAAGTTCCAGAAAGTTTACTTTTAGTTGGAAGTTTCTTAACAGATTACATATCTCTTATTGAACAGTAAGTTTAGTTATAAATAAATAAATTTTTTATTGGTAAATTGAATTTAAAATAAATCACATTTAATTTAAAATTTTATCTATACAGAGACACAGTCAATGGCAGTAGCGTTCACACCAAAGAAGTTCTTGCTAAATTTAATATAATACCTGACGAAGAAGATTTAAAAATAGTTCAATATGTTTGTGAGCTTGCGTCAAATCGCGCAGCTCTTCTAGTTTCTATATGTAAGACCTGATATTATTATTATTAGTATTATTATTATTTAACCGAATTTATTGTTTTATTTTTCACAATTATAAAATCAAACAATTTTCTTTAATTCTCAGGCGTCGCAACGCTTCTTGATCACATGGAGAGAGAAGAAGTAACAATAGCTGTTGATGGTTCTCTCTATAAACATCATCCACGATTTGAAAGTTGGATGAATCAATATATAACTTTATTGACACCAGCTCGGAAGGTATATTTAATTAATTAAGTTAATCACTGTAATTAGCAACATAAATGACTATAAAATTTTATTTTTTAGTTTAAGCTTATTCACGCTCAAGATGGAAGTGGAAAAGGTGCGGCAATCGTAGCAGCGATTGCATTAAGGATAAAAAAAAGATTAGAATGAAAGCTTATTTAAAGTTAATCAAGCAATCGCCGGTATGTCATTTAATTTTTAATGTTGATAATTAAATTCTTTTATTTCAATGAATCTAATTACAATCATGTTTAAGTTTTGTTTAGTTTTTAGTATTTTTTTACTAAGATTTTTTTTATACAATATTCAACCGATTCAATTATCTCTAATTGAAGAAATTTTCTTATTTCAATGGAATCTTTTTTATTTCATTAAGTTATAATGAAAAATAGAAATATTTTAAATTAAAGTAGAAGCCGAAAATTTTATTGCATTCTTCAATAGTGAACATTTGACTTTCTTCTAATAAAATTTAATCGTTGTTAAAATAAAACTTCTACATCACTATAAATTTTATATTATTATTGCATTTAATTTTTCTTTATATTTTAGGATAATAAATTGGCCTTATTAATATAAAAAATTGAAAACTTAATGTTAAATTATATGAATATATATTTTATTGTACATATATTTTATATATAGATTATCTTTTATGTATTGACAAAGTTTCTACAAACTTCTTATTTTATATAAAAATATAAAAATTATTTTTATCAATATTTAATAGAAATTTAACTTTCTTTGATTATTTTTAATATATTACTGTTATAAAAATATAGATAATTATTAAGGTTTATGTTTATAAAATAGTGGCAACTAGTCACACCATATATCAAGACAAACTGTTGTTCATTGTATGGGGTAAAGTACCCAATGGTCAGTTTGGTACCAGAATCCAATCTCTTTAATTATTTTAAACTGGTTATTTGTAGTTAATATAATTTTCATTTTAATTTAAAAGTGAAGCAGAATTGATATTCGTATTTTTCTGCAATTTTATTTATTTTTTTTTTTCATCCATAAATATAAGAATTAAAATATAAAGATTTAGTGTTATAACTGTGAAATTATTTGCAGTATATAAAGTTTATAAAAAAAAAAAAGAAATATAATTAAATCAATATCATTAATAAATATTTAGATTAATATTGTTTGAAACCAATAAGAATCAATTATCTTCAATAAGATGCAACTTATAACACATGAAGAATTGAATATATATCTTTAACACATAATTTAAACTACGATAGTGATTATAAATAATAAGACGCTAATTGGTAGATTTATGCCTATTTAAAAAAATTTTAAATAGATGTACTAGCAAATAATTTTAAAACTTGATGTTAATAAAAATCTATATGTAAAACTAGATTTGTTTTTCTTGATGTAGAACATAAAAATATCTAACCACATTTTTTTAATTAATTCATTTCAATTATTTGAAGTAATTTCATTGAAATGATAATTTTTATTTGAAGTTAAACCTATTTTTGTATAGATACAATTGTTAGATAGATAATATCGATGTAGTAATCTATAAGACACCAAATTGAAAATGATTTATGCCTTATTTGTAGTTAATTAAACTATGTAAAATTAAAGAAGAATTAATTGTTTCTTAAATTCAATCGTGAGTAGCACAGCTGATTATATTAATAATTAATTTCCAAGGTTGTGAGATATATAAAACCGTATCATCTGTTATTTCAAAACATTTTTCCATTTGAATTATTTAACTATGCCATTGTATGAAAATTAAGTTAGCCGACATCTAAAAATTTTTCGAATTTTTTTCTATTGAAACAATAATTTTAAAAAATAACATCAAAGTTAGCAGTCATTAGAGAATTTTTAAATTTTATTTAAGAAAAAAATTAGTTTCAAAAAATGATTTTTAAAAAATTAGATTTTTAATTTTTTAAAATTTCTAAACGTAAATTTTTTTTGCCACAATTTATTTGATAAAAAAAATTCTAAAAGTTATTAAATATCTGCTAAATTTGTTTTCATTTAAAAAAATTAAAAAAAAAATTTTTCACTAGTATAAACTTTAAAAACTGTAAGTGCATTTTTTTAAAAATAATTTTTTTGCTCTAATTTAATTATTAAAAAAAAAACCAAAAAATTAAAACCTTCGACTAACTTTAGTGTTATTGCCGTTGTTAACATTTTATTTTTAAATTAGTACTTACGTCTTGCCAAACTTGTTTTCAGCTATTTACTTTTTACTGAAAAAAAATAGTAAGTTTACAATTATTATTTTTACCACTTGCAAAATTTTAGTGCATTTTTATGACACTGAAGTTGAAAAACAATAAAATTTTATTTTTTATTTTACAGCAATTAAATTATTGTAAAAAAAATTTAATTAACAAATTCCACATGTGAAAATTAATAAAAATTACAAGTGAAAATTTTTAGAAGCATTTTTTTGTTGTAATTGATTTGTTAAAAAAATTTTTAAAATTGACAGCTGACGGCTAACTTCAGTATTCTCATTTTTTATGCAAATGATAATTCATTGTGAAAATCATTTCTAAGAATAAATTTATACAATTTTTTTTATGGATTTTTCATTCGATAAAAATAGCCCTAATTAATTTTGTATATGATATTTCGTAAAGTAAATTTTATCAACATTCAATCATTCTTAACATAAAGAATATCTTCCTCATTAAATAACACTGAAGTTGACAAATATTAAAAATTGTTTTGGAATTTTATGTCATTAAAGTTAGCCGACGTTCTAAATTTTTTAATTTTTTTTTAATAATTTAATTAAAACAAAAAAATATTTTTGAAAAATTACACTAGCAGTTTTTGAAGTTTTTTACACGTGCAAATTTTTTTTTATTTTCTTTTGGTAATTTTTTCAATAAAAAAAAAATCTAAAAATTTTTAGATGTCTGCTAACTATATTTTCATGAATTTTATAGCAATTAAATTATTAAAATAAAATTGACAGCTAACCGCTAACTTCAGTATTATCTCATTAATTATTAAATACATTTAAATTTGCAATAAAAAAAGTAAGTCAGAAGCTTTCACTATAATTGTTTAAATCACAACTCAATTAAAAAAATAGCCAAGTCATTCAAATTCGCGCGGTCTGGAAATTAGCAAATCGGTCTTTCAAATTAAGCCACAAGATGGCGATAGCAGTGAGGCCGAATTGAAAATCTAACTTGACAGATTGAGAACTGTCAGAAATGTGTGATTTTGTTTTTCTGATAATAAAAGATATTATTTATTAATATTGATAGTCTAATTAAATGTCTCTTGTATAAATTTAAGTAATTAAAAAATCCAATGACGTTGACGATCATTAGTTAATAAAAAAGTGTATTTACGTGAGGTAAAACGAGTGTGCACGTAAAAGAGAAGAGCTCGCCGGCTCACTCAGTCTACTGGAAGATTCCATTGTGAGAGGGTTTCAAAAATTATTCCTATGTGCAAGTAGTGTATATTATTATTTCAGGGATCGGAAACCTTCACGAAATTATATATCAAGGTATTTATACAACCAATTATCAATATACAATAATTAAAACAATACAATAATAATTATTAATACAAAAAATATACAGTTAAATTATTGATGTTTCTTTCTCTTTCTATTGGCTCAGCAGAGCTCGTCAGCTGATGAGAATTTTAGTCAGTGACCGGTTTGCTAAATTTTATTAAAAATACCCCTGTATTATTATCGCGATTTTACAGTATATTTAATTATTAAAAACAGTCTCTTATCGTGCTTACGGTAATTTTTTTTTCTATTTAAAATCATTTTCAGAATGTGAAAAAAGAGTCACTCGATGCCTTTGTTTCCCCAACACCTTTACTGTTGCTATGCTGTTCATTGCAAGTTCGTTTATACTTGAATTATTATTTTTTCATGATAAATTTATTAACAACAATTACTGTTATTGCTTATATTATTATTTGTTTAAATAATTTATTTTTTTATCCTCAATGTCATGGTCTTGTCAATTTATACCGTTAAGTAATATTATTTAAACTAAAGTAAATTAACTTGAGTTATTCTGATCAGCAGTGGTTTATTAATTTTGTAAAAAATAACAAGAAAGTTAAATAACACTGAAGTTTACCGACATTAAAAATTTTTTTAGAATTTGTAGCAATTAAATTATTAAAAAAAAAAATTCAATTAAAAAGTTTTACAGGTGAAAATTAATAAACATTACAAGTGAAAATTTTTAAAAGTATTTTTTTATTGTAATTGATTTGTTAAAAAAATTTTTTAAATTAGCAGCTGACCGCTAACTTCAGTATTATAAAGTTAAATATAAAAGTTGATAATTTTTGAATTTACAAAAAAAAAAAGAAAAAACTTAATAATTAAAAAATGTCCTTAAAAATTTGGGAAATTATTTTTTTTTCTCTTAAAATTTTCATTTCATTTTTCTCTAAATTTAAACTCTTTAAATTTGTTTATTCTGAATAAAAAAACCTTATTTATTTATTAATAATACCAATTGAATTCACCATGCAAAAAATATTTTGTAAGTTTTTACTGTAAAATTATTAAAATGTAGTGCACTTTAATTGCCTTCATTGCTCTGATATTATTATTTCCAATTACTCCAATAATCCCGGTATTATTTAAAATATTTGTGCTAAACTAATTAATAATAATATTAATAAATTGCAGAGTTGATCTCAATTCGGTGTATTTAATCTACAAAATGTTGATGTCAAGGATTTGTATCAGTAAATTAGTGACAGTGGAATTAATCGGAATAATCTTCTGAAAGTAGAGCTGATTGGTCTTCCCGAAACTGAAACTCCTATCCGAAATCCGATGGTATGCGATGGGACTTTGTTTATATGTATATTAGTATGCCTCGACTTAGTTGCATTGTTTCAAGTGACTGAACGCAAATGATCCTCGTTTCAAGTTGTTTCAAGCGACAATCGTGATAGTGTAGATGTTATTGTTGAATGTTAACTCTACCCGGCAAGGAATGAAGGGAAAGAGGCGGCATTTAGTTTATGTCTCTTTGTCACATCAGCTGACTACGGAAACTTTAACATATATGTTACACAAACATACTCATACTAATCTTTTAAACTATCGTACCACTATTTATATATCGCAAAAAAAAAATTACTACCTGCATTGATGATAATCCAAACCGTAATTATTGCGATTAACTCTATATTGCATGTCTTTGTTAATTTCTTCAAATTTTCCCGACAGTAAATTCAATTTCTCGTTTTATTACTGGCAATTAAGTAAAGTGCCTTTGTCCGATAAAACTTTTTCATTGAAAAACAATAAAATAAGTTAAGAGGAAAAAATAAAAGCGAACATTATTACGAATAGTTTCTATCGTTATCGTTATCAGTGACACATACCTTTTTTAAAATATTATTAATTTAAACAACATAACTCTTTTAAGCATCGCTGATTTCCTTGAAAATCAAAAGTTTCATTCTTTTTCAATTATATTATTTTTATTATCTCCCATTAAATTCAAATAAATAACATTTCTCGATCTGCTCAGTGCAGTCAACTGCAAAATCAGGTTCCTTGGATCCAATACAATCGATCGATAAACTACGCTAGCTCTCACGATAAACTGACATAAAGACTTGTCCGCTATATTTTATTTTAAAAAAAACTGACAGATATTTTTTTCTTCTTCAGGTATAGTCATTTTCTCTCTCTGTCTTTTTTTTAATTTTTTTATTATATTTTTTACAACTTATATTGAGATGCGCTGAAGGTATATAGTATAAAGTTTAGTAGTTCCTTTCACATGTACATCGATCTCTTCTATTCCCCCTTCCTGTTGTTGCGTGGCCCTCATTTCTTTGGTACTTTCGACGCCATTTTTACTCTTTTATACATTAGCACATGGACTTATGGACCTCTATTCGTTGACTATTTTCTGCGGGAGGAGATTTTTCATTGTTCAACATTGGTAGTAGGCCACGGTAAGCGATCGCTTGGTGAGGTTAGCGAACTGACTCTAGCATTAAACCAACGGTTTCTTGTTTTCTTTTCCTATCCTTGTTTTTTTTTCGCTTTCTTCTTCTTCGTCTTCTGTTTACTAAATTGATCACTTTACCTTTACTTATGTTCAACTCTCTCAATATACTTATACATATATAAATATATACATACTTATACGGTGGTATAGTTACTAGTTACATTACTATACATTACCAGAGGTTAAATTTCACATGACTGAAGCCATACCAGCCTTTCTTCAATATATCTTCTACTATATTATGAACAAAATAATATACATGGACCATATGCTTTATTTATCAATTTTTTGTTATCCGTTATTGAAATTTAAAAATCCCTTTACTCCGAATTGGATTTGTCCCACTTTTGTACGTCGTCATGGTTCGCTAAATAGCTTTGACGTTTTCCGCGAAAGTCACGCGTCGACGGGTGCACCGGGATACGAGGGAGTAGAAAGAATAGAGACAGGAATAAACACATTTTTTAGTTAGAATAGAGCACACCCATCAACCTCAGCGATTCAGCTTGTAAAAATAGTGACTAAACGTATAATTAATTACTAATACCATTACACTTCTTGCTATACATAATTCATTGTTCCATAAATAATCGACAATCTTCTACTTCTTTTGTTTGCATTTGATTTTGTTCTTTTATAATAATAAAATACTTACAATCATTTTAACTTCATTGGTAAAAATCTAACTGTACGCATGCTTACATGCGTTCACTTCAATTTTTATGATGAATTCGTATTACATTATTTGAATCTGCACAGACCGCATTTATCAAATTTACAATGAATGTAATTTAAATAATAAATTCAGATTAACTTTTGAAACCGAATATACTTGCAGTAAAATCGGTAGAATCATAAATTTGTGCGAAGATACTAGATATTTTTTACAGTGAAGAAAAATAATTGATAATTCAAGAATCAAATATCAAATCAAAGATAATGAATACAAAATATAATTTGACAATTGCGAAAGTAATTACATATTGAGTCAAGTCATTTTTTAAATAACAATATTAAGTCATTTTTATTTTTAACAACGCTGGGGCTCGAACTCTGGCCTTCGCGTGAGTTCTATTTGGTTTCCGCCTATCGCCAGCATTACACTCTGAATCATGTACTTTCCAAACATCTTATTCAAGCTCGGTAAAAAACGACAAAAAGTGCAGTAATATAAAATATTAGTATTTCATAAATTGTTAACTGACAATTTTATTTTTATATATTGATACTTTGTATAATCTTTTTTGTTATTATCTAATTAGTAGAGTAGTCATAAAAAAAAAAAAAAAAAAAAAATCAAAGTCATTCCATTGGTGAATGTCAATTAAAGTCCTTTTTTGTTTGAGTGCATTGAAGATTAAAATTTAATGCCATTTCAAGCACATAATTTACATGATTCATAAAATTAAATTTTAAACATCACCAAAGAAAATAATATTTTTTTCGACATTAAAAAAGAGAATTAATGTTCAATTTTTGAAACATATTTTTGTTTAAAAAAATAATATTTACATCAGGTTATTTTTATGATAACATGAATATGACGAAAAAAGTGATTGTCAGGGTGATTAATATAAAAACTTTAAAATCTATATATTTAAACTTCGACGTATACATTGATATTTACATGTATGATTTATTGGTGACTGGTACTAAAGTACCTTAAATTTTAAAAATATCCTCACGCGATCTTAACACTTTTTTTTTTCCATACATACATTGTTAAAGAATTCATAAGATGCCATTTTCTCCAGTAGTTTTATGATATCGCGTGAATAGTACCGATTAAAAAGTTAAAAGCACGAAAGCGTGAGCAATTTTTAGATCCATTTCAATAAAAATAAACACATGTAAAAAATGAACTTGAATAACAAAATGATGAAATATAATAATAAAAATTATAAATATAAATATATATATATAATAATAATTTTTATTATGATTATTGTAAATAAATTCATCAAAGAGAAAGAGAAGTGAAGCAAAAAATATGAATTATTTATCCCGTGAAAAGCGAAATAATTTAAATAATCTAATAAAAATAGATATTAATATTAATAACTATTCTGAATTTTCAATATTTTTTTACTATGCTGGAACGTCATTATTTTACATATATGATCTGACTCTTTGTTATTTTTAAAATATGAATTATTTACGATCGAATATCAATTTAATTTCAAATTATAAATTTATTATTAGACTTTTTATAAAATTCTATTCGAGATTAAGCTTTAAGGGGCAATTAATATAATTTATGCTGAGAAATATGTACATAAATGTGATTATGCAATATGGATATTGCTAACCTTGTATTACGAGAGTGTAACTGACCTCATCAAAATTTCAATGCTGTCGTTTGAGTCGTATTGATCAAGTTAAAAAGGCGTTATCGTTCATCGGCATTAAAAATTTTATTCTCTAAATGCATATTTGATTTTCGATAATAATAATAACAACAATAATTCTAGTAATAGTAATCATAACAACAACCTTGATTTTTAGACAACATAAATAGCATCTGTACTAAAATAAAAAAAATGTCAGTGTTTAATATAGTATCGCGTAGCGTGATCAACTTTACAAGTAAAGTCAGGTCGTTCGTTTTTGCTGTAAGCAATTGCGATGAGCTAATCTTTACTTATTGGTAATCTCTTTTGGCTCTACTCGTATCAGGACAGGATATTATTGAGAAAAAAGTAAATAGTGTATGATGAGAAGCGGTCTAAAGATGTCTGTGTTTGGTTGTAATGTCGCACGTGCGATCATTATAGCTTGAAACCACTAAGAATGTCGATCGTATGTTGACTATTCGTCAGTTGAATAATTCAATGCCCTCGTCTAGATCGCTTATGTACACTGAATTGCGATACCGCAACTTTTATGATTATGCATAGAAAGATTGTTTGCTTTTTTGTATATGTATGCATGCATGTGTAAAGACTCTGAATTTAATCAATAGTCTATTATCTTATGGCATGAGTAAGTACAATAAATAATGAATTTTTAATTATTCCTTTCTATTTAAAAATACTTTAGATTTAGTATTATTGACAATGTTTATTCCTGCCATACGTCAAACGTCGACTTTTTAAATGTACCTTTAATCATTATTAACTCGCTAATATCTGTTATTGATTTCGAATAATTAATTGCGATAAACATGACAATCGATTCACCTGTAGTCCAAAAACTTTCCGCTCTACAAGCTTCTAGACATTAATGGACGTTTGTTAGTCAGTTTAGTTAAGTCAAGAATATCTTCATTGTATTTATCATTAAAATTATACAACGGTGACATGAATTATCATTGGTTTTAGATTGAAAAATAATTTGCTAAACGACTCTTCATTTTCATTATGTCTATACCAATGCAACAGTTTGTCTTATGAATTATCGGATGCTAATACTTTTGCGCTATTATATTCTGTCCCCTTTTTTATATTTGCTATTTCATTAACATTCTACTATGTTTAATGTACTCAAAATTTTTTAGCTTTCTAAATTTAAAACTGCAAATAATCTGACCACAAAAACATAAACCAATGATTAATGTTGTTTTATGTATTACTTTGATTGCTTAATTTTGTGTTCTTTCGTAATAAATATTCTTAAAATTTAGTAAACAATCGATAAAATAAAATAGTGTAAAAGGATCAATTATCAATTTCAAAATCACGGTTAGATAAAAAGGGTAGAATTAAATGTTATATAAATTTTTTGGATTATTTTCAAGTATATATATATTCATAAGATATAATTATGAAATTCAAGACGATGATATCTATTTCATATTTCAAGGACAAAAACAGCCGTGCCAGGTAAAGAGTAGAAGCAAAATAAAACATTATTGAATTATCATGCTTTAGTCAAGTTTTTTTTTTTTTTTTTTTTTTTTTAACATAAATTACGTTGATAATTTTGTTGAACTTTTTTTTAAAAGTTCGCAACTTTTTGCAAAATATAAAATTGACCTGTTTAACTTTTTTATGACTTATTATATAGAAGTGATAAATTTTCAGCTTCTCGTTATGAACAAATAATCTTTAAAATGAAAATTCTTTCCAATTGCATTTTAAAAAATGATTAATTGCCTGAATATAAAATAAGGTTTGCGTGTTGAAATAAAATATTTTACTTGTTTTGAATAAATTTAGCCATTTGAGATGATATCTATAAACTCAAGATAAATCTACGTTGACGTTTAATTCAGAATAAACTAGCTTACTTTAAAACTCAATCTTTTTGAGAGTTAAAAGCTGCATTTTTTCATCTGTGACTAAAACGTGTTTTATTTGCTTTGCATCGAGTCGATTTATGTATGGGGCATTCCCCCATGATAATTTTTATTTTAGTATCATCACCTCACACTTAACTCACTTGTTAGGAGATAGTTAAGCGATCACGCGCCTTCTGTCGGAGGTTTTCAACACTAAATGTAATTGAAAAATTATATTTATCCTGACATGTCCATATATATGGTTTGTTACGGTCAATTTTTATAACATAACATGTACGAGCATATCAGGATTTACTAAAAATTATTTATGAAAATATCAGGTCATATCAGAAAATTTTGTCACGGAGAGAATCTCTTCCGTGTTCACTCATGAATCCAAAGTATCAATTATATTTTCAAGTTTATGTGCGTAGAAATTACCAATTTGAATCGCATAAATTTTTCAAGTTATAGTGTGCTTTTAACTTAATAAAGCATTTTTTGTTTCTTGATTCGTTGATTTTCCCTCTATTAAATGAAAATAGTAAGTTGGTAAATACATATGCACTGTTGGTTCATTCACACACTGATAAAAAAATTGACTTGACTCAAGAGCCAAACTCTTGAACCAAGAATTCCATTTTGAAGAAAATAATTTTTTTGAGTCAAGAGACTAAATTCTTGAAACAAGAAAATTTTTTTAGACTAAGAATAATTTCTTAGCTCAAGAATTTATTCTCTTGACTCAAGAAAATCATTTTCTTCAAAATGGGATTCTTGGTTTAAGAGTTTGGCTCTTAAGTCAAGTCAATCTTTTTATCAGTGCAGAAAAACAGAATTTGTTGAGCCACAAAAATTTTGAGGAAGACCAAAGTTATTTTGGAGCAAGAACAAATTTTCTTGATCCAAAAAAATTTATTCTCGAGTCAAGTATTTTTTCTTTCTGTATACAATTCATGAAATAGTGATAGTTTTTTTGACAGAAGAAAATTACAGAGTTTATTTATCAGACTGAAGTAACGTTCGCCATAAGAAAGTGGTAAAAGACAAGCTGTTGGGAAATGGGAAAAAGTATATTTACTATATACCGTATATACTAACATTTTAGAGTAATAGCCGGTATAGTAGTAATAAAAGTAAGGTTAGGAATATGAGCATGCATACAAATGTATGGCAGAAGTATGAGTCCACAGATGTGGGGATAAAATCAGTAAGGTTATAGACGATTGCGAGTTTAGTCTACTAGTTTGAACCCAGAGAATCACTGAGAAAATAAATAAGAGAAAGTGAGATAGATAGTTTGAGATCTAATATAAGAGAAGGTGAGTCCTTTAGCGAGCATCGTGTACGCCATTTCCCTCGGGCTACTAACTTTCGTAATAGCATTCCGTTTATATTTTCACGTCGAACTTCGGCTGTCTTCCATGAAAAACTTTCTAATAATTTAAGACAAGTCCTTGTGGTCGAAGATTTATATACGGGTAAATCATCGCAATTTTTTTTGTTCCATTATTATGACGATGTTTAAACAAACATTACACTATGCGTTATTATCTTTTGTATCTAGCTATCTTTTGCACGGCATCCAAACGGTAACGAGTAATCTTATTGTTAGCTCTGAAGAATAAGTTAACAAAGATCCCGATTTTACGTTTAGACCTTTTATGACTGACTTTTATTCTGAAAAAACTCTTATTTTATTCACGTAAAAGTTCTAAACAAAGAAGCATTAACTGAGTTGTTATAATGTTAGTACCCATCATAAGTTAATTAATAAAACATAAATTAATTATCAACAGGCGCGCAGTAACCTATCGGATCCGGCCCTTGCTTTCCAAAATGCGTTGGACCGGGTTCGAGTCCGGCGTACACCAATGAATATTTTCAATATTTAAGTGTATTATTCTGCTGAGCCCAAAAAAGTTAAAAACGAGTTCCAATCTCAAAAGTTCCCCCCTAGTAAGTCGCTCATGACCTTAGTAGTTTATGCGACTTTAAATAAACAAAAAAAAAATATCAACATTATTAGTTACAGTATATTATTGATTTATCTTGCTGTTCAACGAGCTTAACCGCCTCTGTCCGTTATTTGATTTTCGGTAGCTTGATCACGAAATGGGTCATCTGTAACTAGTTAGATAATTTGTTTGATTAATTACTACCGTAAACTTAAAGCTTTTTTTTCTATCGAATATATCTAACACTAAAACGAAATAGTAATAAAAAATGATACACTCCCTCAAACGCTTTCAATGAAAAAGTAATCGTTACGTTAGTAGATTAAAGCTGATTACTTTTATTTTAATTTTCACTCTTCTTAAATGAAAACTACATTCGATGAAGAATATGTTATTTTTTAATCAACTAATCCGTAAAAAAAAACTTATCGTATTACAAAATCATTTTAAGTCGAAGTAATATTTAGAATTAAAGTAACTCTTTTGCGAAAATGAAGTAGGTAGCTGGTGAACAGTAGTCAGTTTATACAAGGAGGAATCTTAACTAAGAAAGTAAAGAAGAGTGGGAAAAGAATTGAAGTGATGTTTTGTCTCGAAAAGGATTATAACGGTATAAAATGTGGAAAAGAAGTAAATCAGAAACTATAAAAAGTTACAAGTACAAAGTAAAAAGAAAATTGTTATTTTAGAAAGAATTAGAGTCCAATTTTTTCAATAAAAATAATTTTTTTTTTAAATTATAATAGTTAGTGTATCATTACATTTTTGTTAGGTATTGTTTACAAGAGAATAAATATTGATTGAAGTTGAAGATACGGCTTGGTAAAGTAATAGTACTTAATTATTGTGAACTAATGATAATAGTAATTATTTCAAGTAAAAAATTATAAC
Source organism: Cotesia typhae (assembly GCF_013202065.1). NCBI lineage: Eukaryota > Metazoa > Arthropoda > Insecta > Hymenoptera > Braconidae > Cotesia > Cotesia typhae. The sequence continues at coordinate 2,395,251 of NW_027423757.1, read as the reverse complement.
CTTGATGGTTTACAAATACAATGTATGAAAGTAGATTTAGTAAAATTATATATTATCTTTTTTAATGTTAATTATTAAAGTTTAAACTAATCAAATTACTTTTCTTAGTATGGAGATTGAAATTCACTTTAGCAAGAATAAGCGCTGATGTTTTTTAGTGGTCATGCGACTGTTAAAATCATTTCGTGCTAGGGTTTCGTCACGTAACCAAAGAAGTGTATATAACTTGACAATAATTTCTAAAAGCAACGATGGCTTTTCAAAACAAGTTAGACGTGTAATCAAATAATTTATGTCTTAAGTAATATCTCAAACTTGCTTGAATTTATTCCAAGTTTATTTTTATATGAATTATCGTAATAAATACTGATAGCAGGTAAACAATGAATCATCATGCGAATTCATTATATTACTGATATCTGCATTTATAAGATGCGCTGAACAGATAAAAAATACCTAACTACAACAATACAAAGAACGGACGATAAGTATAATGAGTAAACAAGTTCTAGTTCTATTGTTACTTTATAAAAGTAAATTACCGATAATAGGAATGATCAAAATAATGAATAATGAATTAGTATTGAAAGTTATCAGGTTATTATTTATTATTTGTGCTATTGATTTACTACTGATTGGTCTACATTTTCTGATATCAATCGAAATAACAGAATAGAATATGTAAGTAAAATATATAGTTACATGTTTACGCGCAGCGGATCAGCGGTTACCGTTCCGGTTTAGTAAACGAAAAGGTGATTTTAGTTTGCTTTACGTCAATGTCATGATTGTGCTAAAATACCTAACACGACCATAAATAATTTACAAACTTTTGTACTTTTGTTAAGCATTAATATAAATCTCCAAAACTAATAAAATGACATAACGGGTTTATAATCATAAAAAGTTTTAAGTAGATAGTTCAAGTATTAAGTAGAGCGAATGTGTTATTCAATTTGTCCAAATCAAGTAATTTAAGGTATTGATAAAATAGTTTTATACTTGAGAAAGATTATCCATCAGTTTCAATGTTTTTTAACTTGATTATTAAACAAAAAAAATTGTACCATTAGATAAAAAAAAAAAATGTGCCGTAATACGTTCACTTTGATAAAAATTATCAAAGAAAATCCAATAAACTAATGAACTTTTAGTGGAAAGTTTTAATAATCGGTTCGTGAGTAAAATAATAAATTGTCAATTAAAGTTTTTGAGTGATTACTTATTAAAACAAATACTACCAAGCATTTAATAATTCAATTAGAGCAACGCATTTAACTGTGAATAATATTTATGCGATTGGTTAATATTTGAGTTATAATTTAAAAGTAATGAGAAATTTTATTTAAAGAAAGTATATATAGAATATTATTTTTCGTCGAAATTCGTAGAATCAAATTTTTGAAAAGCAGTATTTGCAGAGCTAATTATGACTGTTACGATTATGTATATTTAAATATATGACCACTTTAGAATAGTAGTTGAGATTAGATGTACTGATCCAGCGATGTACAGTCTCGTTGCGCACGATATACTTAATGATTGCGTCAAGAGTAGTAGTATAGTTAATGATGATTTTCAATTCGTCTGCTCCACTGTAGGCGAACCAGTAAATTAGAATTTATTTAACGTAATATTAAAAGGTGGAACTTAATATTAAGTATATTACATTATTTTCTCACATGATTGTGACAATATAATTTTTAATTACTTTTTATAGATTAAAATATTTTTATTCCTTTCTTTGTTACAGAAATCCCGGTAATCGATCAAGAAGTAAGAAAAACAGCACATGCATTGAACAAAGAAGAAATCAAGGAGATGTTTAAAATTTTAAAGTAATTTGTAGTTTTTATCTCATATGCTTAGAGTTTGTTAATACTTATTCAAGTGGAAGATTTAACGCTATTTTTTTTTTTTTTTTTTTTTGTTTAACTAATGTATGTTGAGTTAAAACATTGGCACATTTTCATTTTTAAATTCAATTTGATTGACTATTGCCTTGTTGAATCATCTCTGATCAATGTTTTTTCATTTGCTTTTATTTTAAATTTAAATACTTCAAATGAAAGTATTGATTTTAATGCTGGCGATGATTTTTAGATAGTTGAAAAATTTTCAGATCTCTTCCAAGTACAAGATGAGAGATTACGAGATGTCAATTTGGCCCGAGTTCACCGCCTCTTCAAAAAGTGGCTTGACATGTTGGCAAGCTCAGATTATCGGGAGAATAGTAAGGAGGCAAGAAAACAAAAGTGCAATTCAACTAAGTGCAAAAGTCAAGGCAACAGGTGAGTTATCTATAAAGATTCTAAACTCGTTTTAAGTCTTAACTTTTTTTTTATAACTTATAATTAGAGTCCTTAAAAATTATTTTTCTTTTTTTTTTTCTACTGTAGAAATGATACAAGCTTGAGTTCATCGAAATGTTCAGATTATCGGATTTATTATAATTACTATCGCAAAAGCCGCAAACGCTATTTGAAAAACCATAAAACAGAACATTTGATCGTAGAAAGTCCAATTTCACATAAATCACATCCTTCCTTCCACGAAGACAATCTCAATGAATTTTTGGATAGTCTGATTTTTGACTCTACTATTGATAATCGTTTGCAGTTTTCGTTTTTTGAGAAAACTAAACCCACTCTGGATTCAAACTACATGAACACTAAGTCAAAAGTTAACGTAACTAATAAAAGTGACAAGATGATATTCGCGTACTCATCTATCGAAGCATTGGACGATGCTGAAGAAACTAATAGTCGTCCTGTTAAAATTAAAGGCGCTAAACAAAAACAGTTGGGAACAGACGATCAGGATTCAGATACTAAAAAATATGGTAAAAGCCCAAAATTTGACGACAAACTAGACAACGCAAGCTTCTTCAATGCAAGTCGCGATCGTCAACTAACACAGAACCCACTAAAGGTCACAATGTTCGGAAGTACAGATTCTCAAAACTGGAAAAATCAAGATATTCATACAGAAGATAATTTAAATAGTGAAAACAATTATGATGGAATAGTATTTAATACTTTAGAAGGTTTTGTTCCTAAATCTAGTACTTCAGATAATTCATATTTTTTTGACCAACCGGGACCTAGTGATACAAAACCTCACAAAGATCAATCTATCTTTTCTAATAACTGTATTATCGATCAAAATATCTTTATGAGCAATAACAATATGCCTATGAAACAAGAATTTACTTCAGAAAACATTAGTGAAAAGTTTAATTTTGAAAATGGTTATCCTATTGGTGAGAAAGAATATTTACAAGGTGAAGATATGTCTATGAAAAATGATAAAATGCTTGAAAAAGTTGAATTCACACCTGGAGACGTAGGAAGAATGTTAAACATGGGAAATGCTTTAGACTTTCCTCGGACTCAATCAACAGATGATTTAAAACTTGTCAAGATGCATCTTCCAATTATTCTTCGACTTACTGCTAACTGTCCATTTAAAAATGTGCGAGTTAAATGTATTGAAATCCTTCAAATAATAAAGGTAAGCTAATAATAATAATAAAAATAAAAATGCTATCAATATATTTGAAGCACTATAAAACGTACTTATTCACATTTCAAAATATGTTAGATAGCGGTACTAGATTTACTTAGTGAAGATAAAATTGAAAGGATTTACTTATGATAATTCTCCTAGAGAATGAACGAGTAAAATTAGAATTGTAATACTGTGATTTATCATTAAGTAGTTATTTGAATTGAATGCTGGATTTTTTAAAATGAAATTGTATGACTCCAGAATAAATAATATTTGTAGCTTTGTTAGGTATGTGCTATTCGTTGGCTCAAGATACATACGAAATAGGAAGATTCGAGAGGTATTTTTATCTTAAGCTATTTCACTTGGCACATCTTATAAGTTGAAATAACTTAACGGTCAAAAATTTGCTTAGATATCTTGAAATTTACTACCGGCATTTAGTTAATTCGTGATAAATATCTCCGGCTATCAAGGAATCTTAAATATAAAGTCATAAATAGTATAATTTACGTTTAAATATCTCATATCTTTTAAGCGTAAAAAATGTTGACAAATACCAATTGTCAATTACAATTATTTTTAATGATATGAATTATTAAGTTTTTAGTTTTATTATCACTAAGCCTAACGTTAACCCAGTTAAAGTATTAAGTGTTTAAAATGATTGAAAAACAAGCTTAAAATAACAATATACTTTGATGGAAAATGAATAAAATTATACTTTCATTTCAGGAGCAAGAATTATCAATTCTAATACCGATATATAATGGACCTAGTGCATTTATTCCCAGTTCAGAGGTAAGTTTTTAATTTTTTGTATTAATAAAAATATAGCGATTATTCGAAATTTATTGCTTAATTTTTTAACTTAGATAATCAAAAAATAAAATTTTGATTCGATGCATAATCTTGCATAGTAACTCGTTGCCAATAACTGTTATATTTCTTTAAATATAACTAATCCATGTTGATGGAAAGATGAAAAAATTATTTTATCCTACTTTATTACTTTAAAAAAAAATTAATACTACTTCAATTAGATGTTATGCTGCAACTTTATCAGGGAAAATGAATTAAATATGGATTTTGACCTAAAAAACACAATAAATATTTAACTCGTAATCAACTTCCGCATGTAAATGTCGATTTTTTGTTAAACGAATGCATGTAATGTCAGTGTTAAAAGTTTTGAAAGACAGCCGGCGTAGTCAGTTGAAAGTATTAATATAAGAAACAAGTTTCATCGTAATAAATTCTGTAGTTTTTCTACACTTCAATTATTGATTTTAATCAGTTAATAATTATTAGTTTCATCCCTGATAGCCAGCGCTTTCTCAGTAAGTGTTGACTTCCAGCAGTTACGGTTAATTTATACATCAAGTTGGCGGTAATTCTTCTTTCAACAACAGTTGTAAGCAAATTGACGGAAATCTACGGCCGCAACTTGAATACAAGTTAACAATCAAATTTGTAGTTAAATTTCCTTTCAACTTTACTACAATTTGACTGAAATACTTGTACAGCAAGTTTTGACGTCTATTTGCAGAGTAAGTTATAGGTAACTAATAGGTAATCGCTCGCTTTGCCAACTCTTTCCGTCAAGTTTGCTTCAAATTGCGGACGTAGATTGACAGTAAGTTATAGGTAAGGTGGCTATCAGGGATATTTTCAAATTGTACTGATCACAGGAATCTCGCTTACCGGCTGTAGAGCAATTCAACGTATCTGCGAACTTTCAGCAGATTAAAGCGACTATCTGTTTTAAAAGCTTTTTTATCATTCATTTTGAAAAAATATGACTTATTAATTTAAATTTTATTAATAATAATTGTTTCAATCCCCTCTACTTCAGAAAATCGAACATACAATGACGATTGAAACTTGTTTTTATGTTAATTCGATAAATATTCCTCAATATCTATGAGACTTATCTGCTTTCAAGTAATAATATCTTTATTTTAAAAAAATTTTTTTTGATCATTGTTGTAATTTATAATATTGTTTTTCATAAAAAAAACTTGAACTGTTTAGATCAATTTGATATTTCGATTTAGACTTCAAAAACAAAAACCTTTTTAAAAGTAATTTTTATAAAATTAAACAGTCAGTTAAATTTTGTTAAAGGTATTTGATTAATGTTTCAAATATAATATATTTTTTCACAAAGTGTGGTGAAATATAGTTATTTTGCATCCGACTGTGAGAGTTAACGGCAGAATTTACCACCATAGAAGATCAAATATGCAGTAAAGTTAGTAGAGGAATTTATAACTACATTACTTTCCAAAGTTTTGTTAATTGTATGATACTTCAATCTTATACTTTTTCTTATAGAAGTTTATGATTTATACATTCATTAGTGATTCTAATTTTTTTATTTTAGAATTAATTTTTTTATGCAAAAAGCTACTTTAAAGTAACAAAATAATTAATCGGAAACTTGAGATTTAAATAAAAATAATTGGGTACTGTTGTTAAACTTGAAATAAAGTAATACTTTTCATCTTCATAAGACAGAATCCGATACTTAAATTCATTTGTTTTATTTCTTCGTTAAGAATATTTTATATAAGATAAAAATTCTCGAGTGTCTTCAACTACTACTTCAAATAGTAAACTATTTTTACTTGATATTTATATAACAATTTAACGAGATACTTGACTGAACTCTTTATTAAAGTTACAACAAAGTTTTTATTATTTTCTCAAAGTTCGCCTCAACACCTCAACTGTTATCTTTACCTCCGTTTATTACAAACAATATTTTTTCTCCGTTTTTGTGATTTTTATTACAGTTATATTTCAACGAAGAAAAAAATGTCAGGTAAGTGACATTTAATATTATTTTCGTGCGCTAAACTTATGAATCGTGGTTTGAATTTTTTATTGAAAACCTACTAATTGAAATAATTTATTTTTAAATGATTGATAGATTGCTTGTAAACTTAAAATTTTATCTTAAAAAAATTTCGATCTTTTCTAATCTTTTGAATAATATTTTGCAACATATCCTTATTGATTTTGTAGCACTCAAAATGTTTGTTAAGATTTTCACTTATAATTCAATTTTAAAATCTATTAAAAATTTTGACAGTCTCTTAGAACCTTGATGTCTTTTATTGATTGTCATGAGCCATTGTCATAATTCATGACATATGTGGTATTTGCTTCTACCACAGAATATTGACAAACAAAATAGTTATTCATGCTCTTGGAATAGTTATATCAATCCATGAATAAAGTTTGAGTGTTCCAAAATAGGATTGAGTATCGAAGATACATATATTGATGTTAAAGAATTTGTACATGCAGTTTTCGATGATAGTTTATTGATATTCAAACATATATAAAGAAGCAAAAGGGGGCGAATAACACTCGTGAATATATTTTCTAAATTACGAGGAAGAGAAGCCAAACGCTCTACTGATGTTTCCGAATTTAAGTGGAATGAAGCTCAACTCGTTTAGTTGCCAGAAAAGCTTGGTGACTTATTTCTATATAACCATAATCATTTTTCTTTTTCTATTCCCCTCCTTCATCGACCGCGAAATTGTCAAGTAGAGAAAGTCGCTTTTTACCATCTGTTACCACAGGAAAAAAATTATTTGAAAGAGATGTAAATTTTAACAAATATAAAAGTTTATTAAATTTGAAAATAAAACTTCATCCCCGGCATATTTTACTATCTAAAAAAAATTTTGATTATTTTTTAGAATCAATTTGTTATTCATCGGTTTCACATTTCAATACGTAGACAATATTTTCCATCTTTTTTTTTGTTAGAATTTTTATGTTGAGCAATTTTTAAAAGTTGTTTTCTTAAAAGTTTCCACTCAGCACATAGTGACTTTTGTTAAATTCGTCAAAGAGTTTCGTTCCACAGTAGCGTTTTTCATTGAGCTGGAAAACGACGAAACCACTCTACCGGTTAATGCAAACCTCAAGAGCTCTTGGAATACATAACATCTCTCTTTACTAAACTACAGACGATGTTGTCGTTCTTATCAGTTGGGCTATGCTTTCAGTTTTGGAGACAAATATCTCAGTACTCAAGAATATTTGAAACATAAATGAATATGTACATACACGTACTTTCTATTTGTTAAAAAATTCATGCTCTGTGATTTTTACTGGAAAGCCAAGTTTCATGGTTTTATTTTATCTATAAATTTCTTCTCAGTATTGATTTTATATAAAAATAATGGCTATCTGATCTTTTTTTTTCTCTTTTTAATCATCTCATCGATTATTACTATATTATTTTTATAAGATTGTCGCACATATTTTTCATCTCACTAGCATTGATGCTTTAGGTTTTAATATCTCTAACCAGAAGTTCGAGATAAATAAATGGGATTCGAAGAAGGCTGAAATAATGTCAGAATCTAATAAACCTTGTAGAAATGAGATTTTTTCGTCCCACTGATTCGCATTTATCTGAAATCGTTGTTTTTCGAATAGCTTGATAGAAAATGAATACTGTATACCGTTTTTTTTTTTTTTTTTTCACTTGTAATAAAAGAGAAAAATCAAATGATTTTTTGCTAAATAGTACAATATTTCAAAATTTAATAACTTGTTTTAGTTTTCAAGTACAGAACTAGCAACCTGCAATCATATGATTGTCGATAATTACGAAATATGATTGATGGAACTTTGGATAAATGATTTTTAGATATTTTTAATTGCGCTATGCTGAGTTTGGGTATTTTTGAAAATTAAAAATAATGTTACAATGGCAGGATCAATTACCAGTAATTTAAACTCAATACATCCAATAATTTAACATTCCCAAAAAATATGTAAAATTTTAAAAAGGCACAAAATTTTCCTTACTCTCTTAGTTATTCGGATGATTTTATGTGTAGAAATATTTCGACAAGAAGATAGATAATTTGGTAGGTACGCTCAAAATAGTTTCAAAAGCTAATAAAAGTCAGCTATTGATGTTACTAACATAATTATACGACTTAGCTACATTAAATCTTGAGATGAAAATGGTATGAATGGGAGGCATGTCTCATTTGAAATTGCTTGATACGAAATACATTGTCAATAAGCTTAGATATTTCCATACGTAGGGATGAGAGGATTAGTTTAACAAGTAGACGTTATGAGACTAGAATATCAAGAACAGGATTCGTTCGAGAGTACATGTTTTGACATTTAATCATCTTCACGGAAGTTTGATTAATTAGTAGAACTACGTAATAGAAATCATAGGGATTCAACTCTTTGTCGGTGGTTAATTATTAATTACCAATTATGTTTAATCTTAAAGTCAAAAGTTATAACTATTTCAATTATCCATTTTATTTGGACATGCACCCATATATATATATATATATATATATATATATATATATATATATATATATATATATATATATATATATATATATATATATATGGGTCATTTCATGTCAAATTGACAAATAGTTGGAATCGACCCCTTTCAATTTGAACAAATTTTAGTCACAAGTTTTCTTTGATCATATAATGAAGTTCTGCCAAAGGAAAAAAAATATAAAAATTTTTTTCAAAAGATATGCAAATTCACAATTTCGCAATTTTTCCAGTTTTCCAATTTTGTTTTTGTAATATCTTGAACGCTATTATAGATACAGGAATGGCCTTTTGTTTGTTTGAAAGCGGTCACTTAGGGCTATTGAAAAAAAAAAATATTTTGGAAAAATGCCAAATTTTTCAAATTTCGAATTTTTGAAAATCGTTGAAAATGACGTTCGAAGTTAAAATTTTGGCGCAATTTTTTTTGTTAAATACTTTGTACTGATCTTAAAAGATCCTGAAATTTTTATAAGAGTGTTTTTTTTTCTTTTAAAAATATGAATTTTGAATTTCCAAAAAATTTTTTTTGGTTTTTTGCAACTTTTAATTAAGGTAAAGTTATCCAGATACATATAGTATTGTAATTTTGAGCATTAAGGAATTAAATACATGACGTGGAAATCAGCTTGATGAGCTAAGTCGAGAAATATTAAGATTTTTCAAAAGTTTCCTCATGAGCATAAATGTAATTGTTAGATTTTTATAAAATTTACTAACAACTAATGAATTAGTTATCTTTATAAGTAAACGAATTGAGCTATAAAGCGGCACAAATGAAATTTTCAAATACTTAATTTTATTTTTATTTATCAAAAAGTAATGAGTTGTTGAAAGTATTGCATATTCCACAGTAAATTATAATATTTAATCATATTCTTACTCGAGGTCGAATATAACTGACAAAGAATGAAAAATAGCTAGACAAATATTTATTGTTCAATAAAAAAGTTTTTATATTTTACTGAAATAGTGTTTCATCTAAAATATTATATCAGTTTGAAATGTGAATAAAAATATTGTTGTGACGCGAAAGTGGTTTGTAAAGAGCATTAGAGTATGAAAACGGAATGATGATGCTTTTATAGTAACTCAAGTATTTTATCGCTACCTACGACAGAAAAAATTTTTAATCCTGAAGTACGAAAATCTATCTCAGACGAATTTTATGCTCTATTTTTAAATTTAATAAAGAAAAACTTTAAAAAAATACATTAATATTGTTTAAAAATATTTTTAGCTATAAAAAGGAAAATTTTATTGAGTTACTGCGTTATATAAAATCGAATTAAATGATTACTCAATAAAATAAATATAAAAAAATTTTCAAATAGGTATTCGGTAAACATATATGTCAAATTGAAGTGATAAAGTCAATAGCTTTGGCGAGAACTCTTCCTGATATTATCATATTTCCATACTCTATGGAAACCTCTAGCAAAGTAATATATTTCTTTCTGTTTTTGGCGCCTTGATCTTTTATACTTGCCTCGATGCTAGTCGTAAGCACCACTACTCTCTTGTCTGCCGATGAAAGGCGAATACTTATTTTTCACTCTAAAGAGTGGAAGTATGGTCGGGTTGAAAACGCTGATTTATCGAGGGGTTGCCGAAAAGAATGCGATTTAGAGCATGAGAAAATAAGAAGAGATCGTACCGGCTAAATTTACGGGTGTAGGTGGGTAAGGAAAGTTTGGCTATTCGTCTCGCAAATCCCTCTTGAAACCATTTTCCACTATGGAAAAAACCAAAACGGGCAAAACGTTAAAGATTGCCAAAAAAATAAGATTCATTATTATTTTTAATCAATGCTTGACCTTTTTATTCAATTTAAATCGAGGCTTAATTGGTTAAACTTTCACATTGATATATATTTTCATGATCTTTTATATTAGTGTTGGTTATTTCTGCATCGTTTTGCTCTGTAGGTTTTTTAAAGTGTATTTTTTTCCTATTTTCGTTGGCTTTATGAAAATTCGGTGAAATCCCAGTGATATAAATCCTCGTGAAATTTTTTCATTTTTATTTTTATCTATTTTTTTATTTTTGTTTCTTTTAGTTTTTCTGCTGCACGGTAACATTAGAGTCCCTTGTCACTTTTGACGCTTTTCAACATTGACTCAGCGAAAAAGTCACTCGCTCAACATCACGCCCGCATTTAGAGGTAGATATACAGGCATACGTACGAACATACATACACACACACGAACGGATAAGAACAAGACAAAGTGAAGAAAAAAAGTCTTTTTCATACTCTGATCCCTTGTTATTTAGACGACTCTGAATTCTCTGGTGAGATAAAGATAACATTTATCACTTTCTATTAAATTTCATCAGACCTACAAGGATTGAATAATTTTATATGTATACTTTATACTTCATAGAAATACCAAATAAATATTGGTATTCATATTTTCAATTATTTCTAACAATCTTATCAAATTTCAACAAATAAATACAAATTTTACGTGGTGATTTGTTGAATTCAATCTAATTTAATTTTATCGCTGTACTTCTCTTGATAATCATCCTCATTTATTCAACTATGTATGAAATGCAGTTCGTTAAACTTACTGAATAAAATTTTTTATAAAACTTATCATCAGAGTAACTAACGATTTGAATGAACCTAAAAAAATTGGTATCTCTAGAAATTTATTAGAGCGGATTAGTTTTACTTGTTTATGATTGCACTTATTGTTATCAATTAATGGGATGCATTACAAGGGTAGCATAATATAACTTTCATTACAATTGCTACAATCTCTGAAGGCTGCAAGAGCTTTCAAAAGTTTTCTGTTATTGAAGAACTGTAATTTTAGTACTTTCAAATATTGCAGATTTATTTTAGAGATATGTTAATGTTCTCATATTGGGCATTCATATGAGTCAAGTAAAATCTGCGAATGAATTTTTAATCAATCTTCAAATTTCAGTTTTGAATTAAAATGGTAAAAATCATAAAACGTTCATTAAATGACAAATCGTACGAGGACCCATAATTAAAGCAATTATACACCACAGATAAAACGTTAAAACTCACTGTTGCGTTACAATGCACTAATTCTCATATTATTCTATATTTCCTGACATTCATTTAGGCTCAGCACTAACTCGTATCGCCCTTTCTCCTAATTTTGCACCCACAGCAAAATTCTAACCTCCATTGAAGGCAGTAATTAACGGCGCGGCACGCATAAAATTAATTATTCTTGGTTTGTGATCTGTGTATCAGTAAGTAAGCTCTAAACATATACTCCACTGGCATTCGTAATATTGTATTCAATGCACTGACGGAATGTATTTTTTTCCAATTATTTTTTTGTCATATATTAATAATGTCGAAATTATTTTCTTGCTCATTTTTTCCAAGTTTTCCTCTTTATTGAAATCTTGAAAATATTGGAGAAATAAAAATTCGTCTTTATTCAAACTCGCGAACTGCTAAAATTTTTTAAAACTTTTATCAATAGCAGTTTAGAGCTTATCGCGACTAAAATTATATTTGGAATAATACCTTCAGGCTCAGAACAAATTGAAACTGCGGAAAATTTACGGGTTCTAATCAATCGTCCCTGGAGGCTAATCTATTTGTAAAATAATAAAATAATTCATTTTACATTTCATTAAAACAACAAATTATTGCAGTTTTGTGAATTTTACTTTTTATTATCGACGTGGTAAGATAATTAATGTAAAAATTTTTTCTATAAATTTTGTCGCCCAACCATAGTAAATACAATAAATTATCTTGCACTTGAAATCAAACAAATATTATCGCGATCGGAAATAGTCATTTATTTCATACATCTTGACATTTTATAAATTACAACTTTATCGTGTCAATATATGAAACATTTATCTTCCAAGAAATTTTTACAATAAGTGAGAAAAATATTTTTTATACAAATATAAATTTAAATTCGAGTTGATATACATTTTTTTTTGTTTAAGTTAAAAATTGTTACATTTTAAATAATTTTGCCAAAAAAAAATTTAACTATAAATGAATATTTTATTCTACAAAAGATTATTAATAAGAGATGACTCACAAAATCTAAATCGAATATACTTGCAATAAAGCCCATTAAATTTTCATTAATCTAAAATCCTGTTATGATTTACTGTAATGTTCTACATCCAATTGAAAATCACGGGAAATTTAAGTGATACACGATCACTAATCAGCTCCCATCGTACTCACTATGTGTGTAAAACAAAAATTTCATTACTGACAAAATGATTAAAATTCATTTAACAGTTCTTTTTATGTTAATTTAATTGAAAAAATTCAATACGGTAAAATCAATTGCCTTTTTATAAATTGCCGGTTTATTGATTATACATTTTTATGTCTGTATTCTTTTTTTGTTTGAATTATTTTCATTTTCTACTTGATTATGTTTATTTTGAACGATTTTACTCTTAATTTATAATACGTTTTAATTATGAGGGTATTCTAAGGAAAACCAACATTAATGTAACAATCATGTTAGTTAAAATTGAAATTACGGAGGAAGATTGTAAACGTCATACTCAGATTTCCCAATCTAATTACATTGTTTTCGTGGTTAATCGAAAAGCTGGCATTCATCGTAGGGCTATTGAATTCCAAACTTAATGTGGTATTATCCGCGTTCATGATAATATCCAATGGAAAACTTGACTTTATCGAAAGTAGATGCGCGGGCGCGAGCTAAACGTGGTTGGTGGGGTGGTGGAACACATAGTCTATTTCTTAGTGAATACGTTCGTTTCAGTACTTGCGTCGCTTTACACTTAGTGGATATGTTGTTTGGTACATCGCTATTCTACGTTTATTTTTGGCGCGATATTGTGAATGACTAATTTATAATCTATTAAATTACTCTTTACGTAATTAATGGTTTTTAAAATAATCTGATTACTGAAATCAAGTCTTCCTTGATTTTAATGAGTAATTTAAACGCTCAGATCATTCATTTCAGGTATGATATCATTATTTAATAAAGTAATTTTTTCATTTTTCAATAAATATAATATATGTTACAAAAACCATTGATTCAAAACCAGTTTAATAAAATTTTCCCGCTTGTTCTCTATTAAAAAGCACATATCCATAATTTTTGCACTTTTTATTAACAAAACTCTTTAATACAATCGAAAAATTTTTCATTATCTTTTGAGAAAGTTACAAAAATTTATCAGCAGGTTGACTTTCATAATCTGAATTTTTAGCCCACGTCAATACGTCGAAAAATGAGAATCTGTAAATCTAATTTAATCGCATATTTTTATCTATTCAACAAATAAACCGATTTGGATGTTTTCTCGCGAACACATAAATATATCAAGCTTTCGATCCAAATAAATTTTTAAATTGGATGATCACTTACAAAATTCCAAAAGGATCAAAATAGGAAATAGCTTGAAGCTATCAAAAATTCGTTCCTTCAAAAATAGCGGAAAGTTACCGGGATAGCACTCAAGGTGAATCATTACAAGGTACATCATAATTTAACCCTTATGTCAATAACCGGATAATTATTTGAACTCTGTAACCCAAGTAAAATTTTTTTTCCTATTTGCTTGACAATTTTTTTGCTAAGATTATCCATTTTGTATTCAATTATTCAACCAAATGGTTGTTGTAATGATGTAACAATTATAGATAAATTATTTATTCGAAAATGATTATTTATCGACTTTTAGAATGATTTTTTTTTTCATTTTTCACAATACTATTCTTTAAAAGAAGTATCAAATCGTCTATGGAATTTAAAGCTTATTAATATATTAAAAAAGTTATAGCAATGTTATTTAAGTGTGAAATAAGCTTCCATAAAACATAGCCGTTGATATATTTGATTATGAAAAAATACTGGGAATTCTGATAATTGGGTTGACAGTATATTGATAATAAATGAAACTAACATTCATAATATATAGTGACGTAGCTTTGTGATGTTAAAAAAAGCTTTGTTTGATAACTTTTTTCAAATAATCTCGATTTTATAATTGATGATCGTTAGTTTCATTTTTTCGATGTAATGATACGTTATCCGATTTTGTTTGATTTTAGAATTACATTTTATTTCGCTTTTTAAAATCTTTTTTACGACCAGCTTAATATCAAACAAATCCATTATCCGGGTTCGATAAATAACAATGTGTACAGTTGGCGCAGAATAATACTATACGTATTACTGTAAAAGTGGACATATAGTATTAATCTAGTATTGAAATGTATGCGAACAAGAAGTTCAAAGTGTACGACTTTACTTCAAAAAACCGTATTACTGAGCTTTATATTAAGGTTATGCGACGCAAAGCATCATTCAGAAATGCACTCTATCGTTTCTATCTTTTGAAAAATATATCCGCTAGTCAGGAAACAGAAAATATGTATACATCCTTTAAAAGAAATTCAATTTTCAATAATTTTTTTTTTTAAAGAAAATGCAAATAATAATTTTAATACTAAGGTCTTTTTTATAAACATCAAAAGTTTTCAAATATTCGATGTTTATTGAAGTTTTGATTTATGTATCATTCTATACAAATAATTCATTGAATATAAAGCGGTAAATAAACATATTATCTGAATTTCATTGTCACTCGTCGGTTCAGTGGAGTAACTCTCTCTCTCTCTCGCACCAAATCTGTACTTTCAAATTTGCGTATTTTCACGTAAATTTTGCCAATATCGCTCTTGTACTAGTTATTCATTCGAAGGGTCGGTTATAAACAGGTACATACTGGCAAGCGAACTGCATGGAAGCTGATACCGTTAACATGAAATATAGATGCAGAGAGGCCGCTCTGTTTAGATTTTTATAGTAATTATTTGGATTAAATCCTTAAATCAATAGCATGGGTTGGCTGTTATTATTATTAAAAGTAACGTAACATAAATCCTTGTTATTTGATACAAACTTATCCTTAAATTAAAAATCTCTGTAATCTCATTTTTTTTGCTTCCTCGTTAGTTTTATATTTTTTACAACTTTTAATCTTTTTATTTTTATGCTTTCACCGTATTTTAAAGAGCAGCGTTACTGCTGTACTAGAAATCTCCTTGAAGGATTTAGCTTAAATAATTAAAATAAAGAGCCTGATAAAAAAGTGATGTTTCCTTGCTCACTTTTATAATATGTAACGGCTTTTAGTGGCAATGATTATATAAATCATAAGCATTGAATTTATTGAAAATTTTTATAATCTCCAGTAAAAATAAATTATTGCGAAAATAATCATTAAGTTTTTACCTTAAATACTGGAAAAAAAAAAAAAAAAAAAAACCTTTACATTAAACAAAAAAATATTATAAGAAATAAAGAGTTAAGTTTTATTTCTATGATTTTAATACATGCAGTTGTTTCATTTTCCAGTTGTGGTTTAATAGTCATTGACTAAAGATTGCATTTTTTCATCTATCGATTTTTATATTTTATGAGGAGTGAAAAATAACAAAACTTTTTTTATTTAAAATAATGATGACCAGTTAAAATAACTTCTACAAGTAAATCTGAAATTTGAACTTTGGATTATACATCGATCAATAAATAAATAAATACATAAACGTATTCTTTATCGAATGGTATGATTCATTCTAGTACTTTGTAATCAAGTATTATTTAAATTAATTAAAAATATATTTATAGATAAAACGATTGTTTCTCTTATACACATTTATCGGAAAACTTATTAAAGTTCACTTTGAATAATTTCTGTTAATTTGTGGCGTATAATGTGGTTCGGTAACTTTTTTTACGTTATTTAGAATTTAATTAAAGTTGCGTATAAAAATCAGCAGTATATTGACTTTTGAAAGTTCACACTACAACCGCAACATAAAGTTAATTTACTACTGAATGCAATATAATTATAGTGTCAAATTATTCCATTTAATGAACAGAGTTAACTTTTTACCGATATTAATTACTTTGTTCATTTATTGACATGACCACAATAAGATGTGAATGAATACTTATCAATAAAATCATTACATCCTTTTATTTGATTACAATTTCTGTATAGAAAAAAAAAAATAAATAATTAATTTAGTTCATGTATAAAAATAAATGATTAGATTAGAATATGTCAGATAGAATTGTAATTGAGATTTTAGTTTATAATGTCACTTTATAATTTAAGCTCGTGTCGTCAATTCAATTTCCCTCTCTTGAGATATATATCGAAAATAAGTATTGTTAAAAGCAATGTCGTAATCAAAATATTTTAAATGTTATTTCCTCAAAAACGCAGAACAATATAGATCAATATAGAACAATGCAGAGATTAAACAATTCAATATAATATACAATTCAGAACGGTAGCTCTACCGACTGAAATAAATTATAATTATCAATTTGAGCATAATTAAATATTTATTAAAGTGCTCTTAATTCACTGTTAATTTTAACGCAAATCAATATGTTGGAATGTCATATAACATTCGTGGGCTATTTCCATCAGAAATTAATTCTTCCAACTAATTAATTTACATTACAAATCATTATAAAGAGAGTTTATGAGCAATCATTTTTCAATAACGTTGATATGGATAAGGGTCTTGATATGCATGCGAAATGTTCCCACTTACGTATTCTCTGTATTTTCAAATATTTCTATTTTTTTTTGTGCCGTTCTCAACGAGTACAATTTTTTTGTTGGGACAGAATGGTTTTTTCTGCCGTTACTTAAAAATACATGTTACATAACATGATAATAATAAAGAACATTAACACAGAGGACCAATTAATTGATTCACACACAAACATATGGCACACTAATCTTCGTTTCGTTTAGTAATTATTCATTGACGTCACTGAATTGGTTCTTATCAGTTGACGTAAATAAATACTTAATTCTTAAACTGTACGCCGAAAAAATGGTGCAACGAATAATGAAAGACTAACAATAAAATTAGGTTCTAATTTTCGTTTATTTAGTTAATAAAACGTCACATTTATTATTCTATTCAGTGACTATATTTTTCATCTATAGAGATTTTTTTATTTCGTTAAAAACTTGCCAGAGTAAACTATAGTATGCTGTAAAGTTACATAATCAAAAGGTACACAATGTAACGCAAGTTACAATGAAACAAATAAATTTAAGCAGTTATGAAAGTTACCATTTATATACTGCACACCGAATAAATTTTTATGGTTTTTGTGTTAAATAATACTTTTATATTCACATATATATGTTTATTGCGTTTACTATTCGAAATAAAAGCCGTTCTACTGACAATAATAATAATAATTACAATGTTGATAATTTGAACTGATCTTTAAAAAACGAAGATATTCATAGATTTATGAATGAATAATTGTAATTTTCCTTTTAAATTCATATTTATCTCTAATTACTTTTTATAATTTTTCTGTTCCATGGCAACTTTTGCAGTTTTGAAAATTTTTATTAATAAATATAAATTCGTTTTTAAATTACTAAAAAATATTAAACTAAGTCTTAACAAAATGAAAGTAGCGCGCAGTGTATAATCATAACAATTTTACACCATTATAAATGAATATAATTTCAGCCGCAGCATTTAAAAAAAATTAACTAGCGACAAAATAAATCTAGCACCACGATAATAACCGACGTCATAACTCATCAATGACAAAATAACTTTTATAATTACAACTTTCTAGGCTTACATTCATTATTGAGAATGGAAATTCCGCGTTTCTACACGGAAAAAAGTAAACTGTAATATTCACTCGGATTCCGGTTAGTTTTTATAGTTTCAAACAGTAAAGCGGACATCGGGGTGGCAAAAATGTAAATATTACAGTACTTAATGTAGAAAGTATAAAAGCCACAATTTATAATTTAATATCCAAAATAAGTAATTAGTAGTTGTCACTATAGTAAATAACGACTCTTTTATCTTTAAAAATTACAGTTTCAAACAGTAAAAATTGCCATTTCAATATATAGTCCATATTATGAAGAGAAGGGGAACTTAGATGAAAGAGAAGGGGGTATTACTCTGGGAGAATTTAATATTTCAAACAGTAAAAATTATACTTTTAAAATATACATTTTACCAGTCTAAGCAAGTCAATAATTACAGTTTGATTTTTAGCGTTGCGTTTAAAATTTACCATTTTACTTTGTAAATATTGACGTTGCTTGTATTAGAAATTTACTAACTTTATTCTATACTTTTTACATATCATAACATCATTTTTTAGGTACGAAATGATAAATATTAAAGTCTGAATTCTTAATTATTGTACTTTAACATTTTAGACATTTACATGGCGAATATTACTGTTTGAAATAGTATTTTCTTCCATGTAAAGAGTAAATTGTAAGGTTTAAATTGTAAATATTACAATGTGAATAGTAAAATCATGATTTTACTGTTTGAAGTGGTAATTTTTAACAGTTGATCATTACTTATTATAAATCGACTGTTATTTATTACAGTTTACTTTTTTCCGTGTATATATTCATTATGATTTAAATACATTTTTAATTAAAAATCAAAAATACTATCTGGCTTTTTAAATAATTTGAAATTTTATTCGACTGGTATTATATATGACTATTTTATCTTTTTCTATGTGCTTCATTACATCATTAGCCATTTGAATTTAAATAGAAATCAAACTCAGTTCATGAGTATAACATTAATAGCGTTCGTATGACACACTTGGGTGTAGTAATTACGTTAGTTATTTTGCAACACAAATATTAATTCTATTTATTTTTAACTGCAATAGCTAACATTTTGGTCTTATATGTTGTATTAAAGATCAATAAACTTTTTTTCGAGGTGAAAAATGTCGGGTACTCATTGATAGGGTCCATAAGTTTCCTAAAAAAGTACATTTCATTAAGTGATCATATTCCCATGATGATACTCTTGTAATTCCCAGAACAATAATACAAACTCCATGTTGATATAATTCTTACCCGAATTCAGTTAATATTGAGTTGCGAAGTAGTTTTAACCTGGTTATCTCTAGGGATCGAAAGTTATTAATTCAGAAAACAAAAGCTGTCATTGAAAGCATGAGGAAAGAAAAAGTAAAAGATTCATTTTTCAACTTCGTTCCTACAATATATATGCTATACCGTGTACAAAAGTTACGTTCTAGTCCGGTTTCGTCTTACCTATTGTTTATTAGTTTATTTTTTTACTTATCCATTTAGAAACTGTTCTCTCTCTCATCATGGCTAATGAAACGTGACTTTGAAGAGCTAACACGAACTTGAACGTGAGGAGTAATTCAGTTGCTGTATGAGAAATAATAAAATAAAATAAAGAAAATCATGAAAAATAAGTCTGGCGAAAGTCGAACAGATTACTTAGAATCGGAAAGCTGACAAGATGCATTGCCAACAAGATTACAAGATATCTCGATAAATTATTTATCGGTAATTTAATAATGATAATACTATGAATTCGGAGCAGAGTCCAAGTCCAGTCTTTGAAATTATGTAGTCATTGATTGATTGATTTCAATACGTGACATTTAATACTGTTTACAATTATACATGTTTAATATTGATAGAAAAAATATATACATATATCATAATAGGTACTCAAATATTTTTTATGATATATTTTTGATATACTGTAAAAATATAAATCGTTTGATTATTTCGATATTAATAACTAATAATAAAGAGCTATATTTCCAATCGTTATTAAATTCACTCCAGACATTAGCATGTATAATTGATAAGCAAGATAAACAATGTAGTCACTGATCGACTATTAACTAAGCATTGTAAACCGTATATTGACCCGAGTTGTATGTATAATTCAAAGAGTTATTGAGTAATAATTTATAATTATATTTAAACCGTCATTTTTTAGGGATGTTAATTTGAATTTTGCAATTTGCAGTAGTTAAGCTGTTATTTTTATCTGATCTATTATGAAGTAAAAAAAATTCTCGTATGTCATCTTTAAGAGTATAATAATGGAACATTAGATTGGCTATAAAGTTGTTAAAAATTTTTGTAACTTTCTTATTGACTGGCAGAAAGAAAAATTATTGTCTAGATTAGGATTTTTGGGCTCAAGAATTTGTTGAAATGAAGCATTCAAATTTTTTAATTTTTTGAAAAACGAATGTCAATCTTTGCCACTGCCTTTATTATGAAATATTTGCTTTCATTATAATAGATCATACGAATAGCTTTACATTATTTCAGTTGGCTAATTTTTTTCAACACGGGTCTAAAAGGAAAATTTTTGACATTTATCAATTATTCATACTAATAATATAAAATATATGATTTTGAAGTCTTATTTGTAGAAAGTTATAAGTAGAAGAGTTTGAATGTAGTCAGCCGAACTCGTGATTTTGTTCGGGTTCGAAACCTTGTGAAAGTAGATGAATTTTAAATTTCGATGAACTTTCAATGTAAGAAGTCAATAACTCTCAGTAAAAAATTGGACAATAAGCCATAAATTTTTTGGTCGCTCAAATTTTTTTAAAAGTTTTAGTTTATATCACACAATAAAAAATTTTGCATAATTTTTTATACATAGCGTATGTAACGATAAATGACAAATACACAATTTTGTATAATTCATAGGTAAACGCTTAATGTATTATACACAAAAAATTTGTGCATAAAATTTTTTACTGTGCATCAGAAATTTTCAGTCGTATTCCCCTCGAAAATTACGGAGCTAAAATAAAAAATTTAAATGTAATTTAAAATATATATTTCTACTGACGATTGTTGCTCTTTAAAATAAATGCAACTTCCAATGTCAAATAAAAACCGGTAAGCTTTTTGCAAGTATTATGTATCCCCGAGAGTGATTATGTCGCACGATTACAGGAACGAGTCGAGTTTGTTAGATTGTAGCCACAGGCGATTCGAAAAACTGCACTTTGATAATAGTTTTCTAGATTCAATTACTTCGTCATGACAGAAAAAGTAATTAAATTTTTTTAAATAAATATAGAAACGAGTTGGCCCAGGCCTTCCGAGACGTTGTAGTTAGTCCACAATTTTTAGAAAATTAAATTTGCTAATAGTATTTTTTTTTCTCATACTTTGAGAAAAAGTCTTTCATACTTTGGGATTAGAAGTTTAATGGTTTTTTTTTTTTTTTTTTTTTATATTTAAACAGTATTCGAAAATAGCCTTTTCATCTAAAAATTTAACTCTTCCTAAAAAAAAGCCACCAAGTTCTTACAGTCGTCCTTGAATTAAATTTTTTAATAACATTTTATTTTCATAATTTTTTTGTCTATTTGTTTAATTTAAATTGAAGAAAAAAATTTAATATAACGCAAGCAGAATAACAGCATTATTTCCTTCCCTTTCGGCGAAAAATTTTATATCAATCCTAGATTCTTCTTGAAAATTCCTGCACAGCTTTATTTAATGGATGCGAAGCTTTCTTTATTCCCTTCGAATGACAATATTCACTATACCACAGTAGAAGTCGGTGAGGAAAAAAGAAGAAAAATTCGCCAAGATAAGTCTATATACCGGAATAATAGCCTAGCAGTTGAAGTGTCCTTAACAATATAATTCGCCGGTACAATTTGACGTAACTTTTCAAGCTTAAAGAAAACGGGCTACTATACGTTCACAATGATATCATTTTATGCTAAAGTCGCTGTTTATATATACATATCTGCGTTTGTTATAATTTTAAGGCAGATAACGATACTTACGTTCTAATTTTGAACAAAAAGCCATAAAAGTTGTCCACTAAACATACTCTAAAGGTTTTACCCAATTTGATGTTTGTGATGAAGACAAAATCCTTTCAAAAGTTCGTCAGTAGTTCAGAGGCTTCCTTCTTATAAATAACTAAAAGACTTCTCGAAGTTCACAGAGAAGATATAAACGATAAAAAGAGAGTTAAAGTTGGCGACAACCATTTTCTTAAGGAGAGTGTGCTATAGTCTATGATCAGTGTCATTTTTCTTCTTTTAACAACTTCTCATACTTTCATGCTCTTTTTTTTGCACTTATTCGGTTCTCAAGCTATAATGGTCTTCAATGAGAAACTGGGACAGGATTAAAACTCAGAAATCCACATTCGAAGAACGTTCAAGAGTCTCTTTCACCTTTTGAGAAAAACTTTACTGCACAAAATACTCTTATCTACACAATTCATTCTATTACTTACCTCTTTTTTTTTATCTCTCTATCTATTCTTGCTCAGGTCGATGTGCACTACGTATATAACTGAACATGAAAGCGAACGATTATACGCGTCTGTGGACTCAAATAGACAAGAGATATAGCAAGGTCAAGAAAGAGGATGAGGTCATTACGTGAGAGTGCTTCTAATCCAAACAAAAATCAACCACAAATAATACTATTTTTTAATTAAAAAAATTTAGCTTTAGGAAGAATAATTTTTAGATATTTCCAAATTTTTCATACTGGGTTATAGAAGTTTCAAACTTTAATACTCATAAGTTAAATATTATTAGTTAAAGTATAATAAAATTGAAAAAAATAATTTGAATATTATATTTTAAATTAAATTACTTAAAAAGTTGGAATAAATTAATACGTCATTTCCGCTCATTCATTAATAATTAATAAAATCGACTGCCTAACTATAAAATTTAAGATGTTTACTTAAGATTTAAAAGCTGAAGATTATTTTAGTTAATTCGTATAAAATTTTAGCAAGATATTTCGTAACAGCTCATTATTTGTAAAATAAACAGCAATAACTTTTATGTCAATATTTTCTCAATTGTTGATTAATTTAATATCTTAGCTGATAATAATAGAGAGAAAAAAAATTAAAAGTAAATCTCCATAATTGCTTAATATATTTTTTAACAATTGACATAGACGACTTCGATATATTGATTTTATGCCAAAAGTGAAACTTGTTTATTATATTATGTTCAAATTGGCTGCATTTTTTTGTTTTGCCATTTCAATCTTCAAGTCTCTTAATAGTTTGTGCACGTATTGAACCAGAATTATGTCACTCTCATTACTTCTCGATAGTAATTCAAGAAAATGAACAAGTGCCAATTTTTATAAACTCAATGTTTTTATGTAATTTCTTTTTCAGAATTAATTCTGCAGAAAATTGTTATTGTAAATGTCATTCATTGTAATTTTTCGTAGAACATGGTATTATTTCAAACTTCAACTTCAGCTTAAGAGTTTTTGTCAGATTCTTTACAAATTTATTTTTATTTTATTTTAAATTATTTTCATCTTAACTTCGAAAAAACTTCTAGTATGACGAAAAGTTTGTAAGAAAAAGTTGAATATGAATTTTTCTTACTAGTTTTTTAAGTTCTTTTGCTGTTAAAATTTAAACTTACACACTTTAGGCATACGTATAGACATCAATAACAACGAATCCTTTTCTCAAATGACTATTCGAGCGTCTCAATTGTTTCTATAGACTTTGAAAAGTTTTTTACTGCAAATAATGGATGGTTATCACGATAAGGGATAAATTGAGAGAAAAGATAGTTAGAGTAAGCTGAAAGTATTTCATGTTTAAACTAGTTATGAACTGTAATTTTTCATGAAGCAAAAGTGCACTGCGTTGTCTACTTATTACCAGCTTTTACTTATTTCTGAATGTACATAAATTTGTGATTATTTTATTGCTTCATTTCTTTTATTTCCATTCGATATTGTTAATGCAAAAGCAAAGTTACTATCATTAATTCTGTTTACCTGTATAACGTAAAATACTGCCAAACTTTTATATTAAAAAATATACGTTGCAAAGAAAAGTAGTCGTTTTCTAAAATTGCCAAGAAAAAGTTATTCAAATTGACTTTCCGCTCGGTCTGCAGATGATGTTCCTCGATCGTGTATTTTGAACTCCTCTCTTATTTACACTTTACTCAGTTCGTTTACTTATCAAGTTTTGCTCTTTTGACCGAGAGGTAACATATGCATTCAATTGCTTCAATTGCAAATAAACTTTCCCTCCACTAACTATGAACATTATCGGAAGCCACAAAATCACCTTGGGTACCAAGTTCTCCTGTTTATATACATTTTATCCCAATAGTAGTTTAAAACAGGTATACCATTATTAACCAAGCTTGCTGGACTGAATGCTAAGATTCTGAAACTGAATTTCTTCTTCTTTAGTTTTTATTCGTAAAAACTTTTGTCGTAATTTGCTTTTGAATTATTTTATTGATGTTGTAATAAGACAATTCTTCTAAGTTCTTCTAAACATACAGAAAATAAATTTTGAAAAAAGTTTTTGAGGAGCTTGGTTAAGTTTTAACACATTTTTTAAGTAAATAAGTCTTTGTTCCTCACGAAATTTTGTTTAACTTTTATCAGCTGTAAGATGAATAGTTTGTCGTTAGATTAAATTTGATAATTATTTCTTTTATTCTTTTTTATTCTAATTATTAAAAAATTCAACGAATTTAGATTATTTTTCATTTAGTGTTCTTTAATCACCTGAAGTTTATCCTCCGTTAAAATTCGCTCCTTGAGCCAGTGATGAATTAATGAATATCTGTAATACGCTTCCAGGCAGCAGTCTAAAATTTTATGTTCGTAATACTGATGGGCATAAAGATATCTAATCGTTCTCATATAAAGACGTTACATTCTCGTGAAATATTTTATGCTACAAGCGAAATATATTCTGGGTATTGAATAAAGATGTATTTTATCCGTTACTTATCTACTAATTTTAATGGACAACCTTGATAATTAATTAATGAGAATTTTATAAAGGTTGTACGATTAAATGTTCCGTTTAAAAATATTTTACCGAACATATTCTGTCTGATAATCTAATTACATTATACATTGTTCGATACAATATAATAGTATTGATACAATATAATAGTTCGATACAATAATAAGTATCCATATAAATATTAGGTCAAAAAAATTTTAAATTAAAAGTTGCATTTTTTTTCATTTTAATGCAAATATTAGCAACAGGCAAAATTTACAAATAAATAATGTGCATCATAAAACTAATTCTAAAAAATATATAGTTTAATTAATTCGGTAAATATTAGCCGATTTTAGCTCTTAAAAATAATTATCTGTGTAAAAAAAATAAGAAAAATAAGAATTAGTAGAATTTTTATTCTACAGCTTGATAATTATCTTAATCTCTGCATTAATACCACTATAAATACCATCTCTGTAAATGGAAGTTTCCTATCTCCAAATGTTTCCTGATAACCTACAAGACTGTACCATTCGAAAAACTTATTCGCTTTATTATACGATAACAATCAGTTTAAATAGTTTTTTATTGGAGATAATATCTTGGCAAGTCATTTTCTGGCGCGCAGCAATCCGAATATTATCACAATTTATGGCCCTCACGCTCACACTCACGCATCTAAAGAAATCTCATTCAAACTTGTTTCTTGTTTCTTGTATACTATACTTTATTGTAGCACCACTGTTGTACAACAATTGCTTGTTTTCAAAATTTAGCTCACACATACATGCATACCTTTATTATTTTAAACTTACAAAGATTCGTTTTACGCGAGCAACTATTGTACTTTTTCTGACGTCAAGAACATTTGAATACTCAACATGATTGTTGTGTAGTTATAAAAAATTCTACATTCTCTACTTTCTAGAATCCTCGGGAATTTCGCTTATTCTTTTTATTCCTTAACATCATTTACTACCGTTTTTTTTTGTTTTTCCTCGTTATCACTATACTTTTCTGCGCAACCGTTTCATCCTTTTTTTTTTTTATTTATTCTCTTGATAAATTTCACTTTAAATAAGTTATAAAAAATTCAATTTGAATATTATTTACTAAAGGTCAGCTTTCATTCTTTGTTTGCTAGTTTGTTTTTTTAATTTGTACTTTTTTTTTTAAATAAAAATATTAATTAAAATCTTTTTATTTTCAGGTTCAAGTAAATAAGTTGTAGAATCTGCTGGCAAAATTCGTTTATTGAAAATAAAGAAAATTCGTCGAGGCAAAACGAAAAAACACACTCGAGCTAAAGAGTCATTGGACGTAAAAGAAGAAAAAATGCAAATGACAAGGATGCTTCTTCAAGAACCAGGTTGGAAACTCGAGAGAAAAGGTTCAGCATTGTTTTTGCGCCGTGACAGCTCACATCCAAAAGCTACGCGAGTTTGTTTTAGATGCGACGTGGAAGTACGCGAATACGAGAGAGACGAAGATTATGGGATTGATATGGAACAGCCGGAAGTAACTGCAAGCCCATTAGCAATGTGCGCAAGTTGTCTAGCTGCTCTCTGCGTAACTGTCATCTTACCTTGGCTTCTCATTGGCGGTTAATTTATGCGAATCTATTATTAGGGAAACTCCTGATAATATATACATAATGTAATAAGATTTATTTATAAAGTATTTTATTTTTTTATTCATGTATTTTGAGTTAATCATTTCCATTTCTGACTATTTTTTGTAATTATATTTTTTAGTCTTTTGAATTTCATTTTCAATAAATGTCTACCCAAAAATTTTATCATCTTTTTTAAGACCAAAAGATCGTTTCAGATTAGTAAAAAAATATGATTGAATACTACGAAGAATTGAAAATTATTTGTTGAAAAATGTTTAATTATTCACTAAAAACTAAAATTTATATTTAAATTTCAACTATTAGTAAAGAAAATACTTGTATTTTATAGTAAAATTTATTTGAAGTCGGTAAACTAAACGTTTGAACTATTTAAATGATTTCTTTTAATTAAATTTATTTATTAAAAGAAATTTGCTATGATTTTTAAATTACTGGAAAAAAAGGTTGAAATGTGACATGAGAGAGAAGAGGAATTAAAAAGTCTAAAAATCGTCCGACGTAGTTAATGGCTAATCCCTTGTATTTGAACCTACGTTGATGACAAATCAACATACACGTATGAGATAATGACTGAAGTATAGCATTTTTAAGCATTACGTAGGGAATATTTTTACTGGTAAGAATATCACGGTTTTCGATAAGCACTTTCCAGAAAAGTAGAGAAAAAACTTAGATTCTGAGGGTGTGGTTTGATGAAATAAACTTCAAAGCAAACGAGAATATAAAAGTACCATCAAAGAAAGGTACTCAACCGTGTAGATAATATCCGAGCGTACTGTTTTCTTTTTGCCTTGGAACATTGACAAGTTCTGAAAAAAATATTTGAAATTTTTGAATTTTTAGTCTTAAACATCTATACTGTAAAAAAATATAAAAGTATCTTTAAGAATTTTTACAATTTTTGTTTATTTCTTATTATTCGATAAACTGTTTTTATTGTGAATTTTTTGATGGATAGCTTAATTAAAATCAAACATACCATTGTATATTTCACTAGAAGGTGTTTTACTTAGAAAACTATTTAAATATACAACACACGATAATTAAATTATAGAAACGATTAAATTTGTATGAATTGGTGAAAAATTTTTGAGCAAAAATTGAGTGCAATCAACGTATCGTGCTTTAGATGTGTAAAAAAAAAAAACGTTTTCTACTCTGATCTTTGTATTTTTATAATCGTCACTTTCTCTACTCTATCTAAACTATTTTTACTGCTAAAGTAAATTTGTTTTATCTGAATATCTCTGAATTTCTGTGAAATGCAATATGCGTTAATTTTTTAGACAAACTGGGTTGATTTGTACTTTTATAATAAAAATCCAAAGATGTTCTCCATGAAAGCAAGTAAATTAAACCTGTTAAGTATATATTTAGAATATCATACAGTAAAATGTATATTTGTAGAAAATTAATTTGTCGATTAAAAATCGATTTTTTTTTTTTTTTTTTTTTTTTTTTTTTTAGGGTATCAAAAAACTGATAATTCCTAGCCAACAATATTTTTTATTTATTGCTGATTAAAAATCGTGAACCTAATATCCCTTTTATTATACCAACAAAATATTGACTAAAAATTCCAAATATAAATTTATGATTCTTTTGATTGATCTTAAAAATTGCATACATTAATCCATTTATTAAATTGAAAAATTTTATTTTCAAAATTTTAAATTAAAATTTATTTGGTAAAGTTAACAATCCATAGGGCATCACACAAGTGCAAGAAGCGTTTTGAAAAATAATTCCGGTGAAATGGAGACTAAGGCTAATGTTTAAAAATTTTATTCATCTTATGATTTCAAACCTGTAATAATTATTTTCAAAGTTAAAGATTTTGAACTGCATCTCATTGAAAATCACTAAAAGCTTTCTTCATTTTTTGACTGAATTTCTTCCAGGAGTTTTGCTAAATTTCTTACTAAATCTACACAACTCTATGATTTTCTTAAACATTTTACTTACGATTCAAGTTTAGCTTTTTAAAGTGATAATAAAAAAATTTTTTTTTCTAAATATTTAAAAATCAAACTATCCATTTATTGTACCTTATATAGATTAAATAAATCATACAAATGAATGTACGAAGATATAATACAGTACAATGACCAGAATTCGTGTAATGAATGCGCTTCGTGTTAACTGATAATAATAAATTTTATCGTTCACATTTAATCATGCAGTCCAGAAATAATTTTTTTTTTCAATCGTAAATAAATTTAATATCTGTAATTTTGAAAAGTTTTTCATTAAATTTACATTCACAATCAAGATAGTTGTAATTAATAAGGGTTGTGCTATACTTTTATATTGAAAATGTTCTTTGAAAAATTATCAAGGTTTCATTACTTTCCACACATTTTCGATTGTTCATAAGATCTTGAATTAATTTTCTTGAAAAAGGAAAAAAAATTAGTACTAATTGTTTTATCTAGAGTCGCTAACATTGTTTCTTATTTTGCCTACCGGACTCGTAATAAAATCATATGCTGAAAAGAAATGATCATTTCTTGATATAACAGCTTTCCATGTTTCAATTTATTTCTTAAGATGCTAAAATAATAATGTTGATTCTTTTTCAGATTCCAGACATAAGCGACCTCGATGATAAGGTGAGTAACTAATTTTTCTTTATCAAAACATTCCCACAATTTAATTTGTTATGAACTTTTATAACATACTTCACAACTGAAGCTTATGAATCAATTACAGTAGAGTAAAATGTTAAGTTCATATAAAATAGGTGACCTTATTTCGCAAAGTGCTTTTCTCGGTATTTTTTACACTCTCTGTTATTATTCATTATTGGACAAACTGCCTTCATAACTTCTATTAAGGACTTACCGAATCGATTATATTCTATCTTTGAATAAATGAATAAAATGTTTTTCGCTGACTCCGCCCGACAAATGAGACATTCAAACTAACTTTTTTTAAAAGAAAATAAGAATTATAGAAATTGGCTAGTTTTCAGCATCTTGGAAACTTCGTGGGCTTTGTTGATAGATTAAATTTAATCGAAAAATAGTCGTCGGTTCTATTTAAAAATCTAATAGCATTTAAATCTAAAGAGCCGTTTTTTTTACAATCTATTCAATCACTTAATACTTTATAAATTACTTCGTTTTTAAATGAAGTATTTCTTCATCTGCTTTGAAAGGTAAGTTCTTACTCAGAATTATTTCTACTCTTAACTTATCAATGAAAATAAGATCACAAATAGATTCTTTTTAGAAAAAATAAGCTGATGCAGAATGAAGTTTATTTGAACAAATGTCGCAATCATTATCTCGATATTATTAAATTATAAAACAAACTAGCGACCCGGTCCGCTTCGCTGAGCCTCAGTCAAAATGACTAAAGTTTTTGTTATAATTTTTTATTTTATTTTAATGAGCAATTAATTTTTAAGTTCGAACAATAAGTTCAATACAATAATAATTAATCTAGGGCAATAACTAAAATTAATAAAATCATAAGTAATAAATTTTGCATTATTCATCGTCAAATAAAAGATTCCTACCAAATTTCAAGTCTGTAGTAGAAGTTACAGTGTGGAAATGGAAATTTAATATTCTAACACCCACCCCCGCAATCCTTATTGGGGGTGGATTGTTGTAAAATCCACTCTTAGATCATTTCCGCATCACATATAGAAGACTCCACCTAAATTTGCCGTCTGTAGGATCTACAATTTGAAAGTTAAAAATTTTCATTGTTAATATCCACCCCCGTAACCCCCCTGTGGAGTGAGCTATCGTAAAATTCGTTCATAGATTATTTATATATCTCTTACGGAAGATTTCTACCAAATTTGGGAGCTATAGGAGCTATAATTTACAAACGGGAATTATTTATTGTTAACGCCCCCGCAATCCCCTTTGAGGGAGGATTTTTTAAAAATTTGTTTATGCACAAACCTTCTCCTAAAAATTCTTAAAACAACAAAAAAAAATTTTGCTCAATCGGTCCAGCCGTTCTCAAGTGATGCGTGGACATACATGCGGCATTTTATTTTTATTTATATAGATAGATAGATGAGACATAATTTCAAATTGATCTTAATTAAAAAACGTTAGTGACCAAAAAAAGTCAAGTTTGTTAAATTCTCTTTAGATAAAAATTATATCTACTGAGTACGAGTAATGAATTAAGCCACGATTTTCCTCGGTAAACAAAATGCTAAAAAAGTTATTTGCATTTATTATACTCTACACCATATACTTTTAAATTATAAAGTAACGATGCATTCGAAAGTAACAATTTGAGTATTAAAAATGTTATTTATTATTCCAGTTTTATCGTTCATACTCTAGTAATTTATGTATGCAAAAAAAATTAACATTTTTTGATTTTAGAATTAAATACAAAAATTTATTTGTATTGGAAAAATGAATGATTGGTAACTAAACAAAAAAAAATTCATTAAGAAATAAATTTTAATTAATTTATTTGTCTTCCAATATATATCATGTAACAATTTTTCATATAAATTATTCATCAATATAAACTAATACCATGCATACTAAAAAATCTTTTAGAAAATAGTCGATAATAATTTTTTTAAATTTTAATTGTAGATATTTAAAAAAAAAACTACTTGAGTATTTATATTTTATAATTGTTTACATCATAACCATACTTGTGTAGCGATGCTGAGGCGTATAGTGATATATTTATTGGAGAAAAAAGATATACAAACAAGTTGACTTAGTTGACAAGTTAACAGTAATGCAATGGATACTCGCATATGTAATGTTTCTTAGTTAATATTTGCTGAGCTTCAAGTCTT
This sequence comes from Cotesia typhae, assembly GCF_013202065.1. NCBI lineage: Eukaryota > Metazoa > Arthropoda > Insecta > Hymenoptera > Braconidae > Cotesia > Cotesia typhae. The sequence goes on along the minus strand of NW_027423757.1, from coordinate 2,363,334 downwards.
TGAGTAAACAAAAATCTGTCTTGTATACATGAAAGGATTTTATGGCATACGTATGTATATATATAAATACATATAACACATGCCAAATATGGTTGCTCTTGGTAAATAATAACGGTTGCCAAATACTTAATTCTATTTATAATTTGAAAATTATTTGCGTAATGAAACGTGGGGATACACGAACTTACAAACAGGTCATTATTGAATACGAATATTTGATCCCGGGCGAGGAAGATACTTGTTTTGAAGTGAATGATTCTGTTTTTTTTTTTTTTTTTTTTTTTCATTGTATTTTTAACTGGTCTCTATCATTAGAACTCATTAGCAATTAATTAGCTTCAATTTACGTTATTTTACTTTCTTTTTTAATTATTTTTTCTACAACTTTTAAAATAATTAATTTTATGGGATTATCTTCAAATAACTTCGTTATAACTCATTGTACTGTAATTCTATAAAGTGCATTTTATAACATCAAATAGTTCATGAAATTTCATAAAAGCTCATAAAATTTTTCTCTAGTTTATTAAATCTAAAGGTAGTATCAAAAATTTTTAATATTACTGTGTGCTCAAATTGAGAAATCTACCTTTTCATATCAAGTTTGGCTGACTGGGGCTTTTTTTAATCGATCACAGGTGTATAAAGCATCAATAGTAGTCATAATTTAAAGTAATAAAAATTATAATTAAATATTAATATTTAAAAAATTTTAGATTTTTTAAAATTTGCGGAAAAAAATTTCATCAATTTTTTTAAATTATGAGGAATGTTAGTGAATGATTTAAGAACATGAATTTCCGTTTCCACAAAAGATATAGTGAGCATAACTTTGACGAAATAAATTAAAGAGAAATAGACAGTAAAAAATTTTGCGTCAATGCGTCAAAAAATTTTTATTTTAAACATATAACACTTTTTTGTGTTGATTTAACACTTTTTAATGTTAATTTAACACAATAAATGTTAAATTTACACATGAAAGTGTTATATATTTAACACAAAAATTTTTTGACGCAATGACGTAAAATTTTTTATTGTGTAATAAACTGAAGGGACAAATTATTCTTTTAAAAAATAACCATAATAACAATTAGATTTGAGACTTAATGAGCTAATCCCTGCGAATATTTTGCACAATATTATGATCAAATAACGAATATTCATTTTATGATGTGAAAATAAGAGTGAAATTTATTTTTAATATTAAAAAAAAAAATATCTTTTATTAATAAAGATTTGTATTCACTCATTTTCGCATTATAATATCACCAGTCGTCTCTGTATCACGATATTCTACGGAATATTATGTTGATTACGTTTATTCATGTATGAACAACGGATAAGACGTTTGACACTCATGTGTTAGCGCACACACTTCACTCGTTGTGCCAACATACCCGTAGCTGTTTCATCCACTCAATTAAATAGTTAAATATATTACCAACAGATGGCGTTGAATTTTTTTCTATGAAAAGTTTTCTTAGGCTTGATATGAAAAAATATCTTTGAAAAATAAAATATATGACAATAAGACGAATGCCTTAAACACTATTTTTATGAGAAAAAAAATTTTGATTGGTTGAGTTAGGATCTATAACTAAATTAACGATACAGAGTATAACGAGTGAAAAAAATTAAAATTTCATTAACAACCGAAAAGGTAAAACGTTTTACATTTGCATTTAAAACATAAATTATTATAATTTTCATAATAAATTATAATATTTAATTATAGTTTTATTGTTCAATAAGCTTCGAGTTATACGCACAGAAGTGTAAGAAACCGGTATTGAAGGCATCTGAATAACGTGTAGGTGGACTATTCATTCAATAATTTTTCGTTGACACCAATCTTCTTGCCCATTTAGAAGTTACATAATGTCAGTTTATGATAACATTATATGTCCATGCAATAAAGATTAATAATGTTCAAGTAATAATTTTATTTTTAAATCTATTTGTAAAGAAAAAAAAGGATTATTTATTATTTAAATGATGATTTGTAAAAAGCTTAATTTTTATTATAAAAATTATTTGTAGTTCATTTGCAGACATTTATTAATGTTTAATAAATTAAAATATTTCAAATACTTTCGTAGTAAAAATTTGAAATAAGAAATGGCAACAGTGCTCTTTGATTAATATATGTGGACATGTGCGTGAAAGTATTGACCGCTTATCAGGTATACAGCAAAATTTTGAACAAACAATTTGTAGGTTAAAATTAAAATATTTATCTCTAAAATTGGCTTATTACATTTCACGTTTGCTTAAGAATTTGAGTGTCTACCGTGGAGACGAAAAAAGCATTTTTTTTAATTTCTTATATTTTCAAAATTGGCGCCACATAAAATAATTTTTTCAATTTAAATTTCCGCATTGTTTTTAACGATGATAATAATTTTTAAATTTACAATTTGAATCGACACTTGTTCAATTTTCTTATATCAGTTCTTGAAAGCTCAAAGTTAGAAAGTTGACAGCAAAAAAAATTTATGTTGCCAGAAGCATAGTGTTTATGTCATAAAAGCTCATGTGTAAGGATTTAACACACACGGTTTTAAATTATTTTTTGCTCAATAATTATACGGTTAATTTTCACATAATTTTAATCGTAAATGTATGCTACTTTTTTCTTTAACATTGAAAAATTTCAAAACTCAAAGTTGAAATTTTCAATAACCATTACCATTAAAAACGCATGAACCTCTTTAAGTACAATTCCACTTGCGCTAAAGTGCATGGTACTGGTAATTTAGCAACATAATAACATCAAGCTCGAGGCGAACTGTGTGCTAAATAATAAATTAACAAAGTGAATTTACATTACTATTATTTTAATTAATTATATTAATGAAAACGGAAGCTAACTAAAATTACATAATCATAATAGATGCAGGCTTGTCATCAAAAACTTGATGAATACAACAAACAACTCAGTTAAAAAAAAAATTACTTTTTTGGTTACTATTTAGCTCTTCTATTACTTTGAATTTAGTTTTAATCACTTTAATTTCTTTCACTCAGTTATTAATAATAATAGGTCATCTTTTCTTTTGTCCTCGTTGAATAGAAGATAAAATAAAAATCTTATTTTAGCGCTAAATTTTTAATCAATTACAATTCTATTAATTCGGTCTATTTTATAGGATAATTTTTTTAGGATAAAAAAATTTCGTAGTTTTTCTACGTAGAGTCAAAAATAAAAATAGTTTTTTTATTTTTTTGTAAACTTAAAATCGGAGACTGTCAAACAGATTCTCTTAAAACAGATCATAAATTTTAAGTTTTAGGATATTGAATTTTTCTGAAAGAAATGAAGAGTTAGTTTTCGCGTTTTCTACTTATTCATATGTGTTATACAACAAAGCAATGTAAATAGTCTATTTAAATCACTATTTCAAAAAAACATAATTAAGTACTAATTGATAACAATAATTAAAAATAATCAAAATGAAGTCTTAGATTTTTATAAACATAAAATCGTTTAACCCGAGGCTAGTATGAATCGTTTCTATTATATGAAGGTCATTTTTACCAAGCATGCAAACTTGCCAATCAATTAATAATAAATTAAAATCCTATTACAAAAAGTGAAAAGTTCATAGCATGCATCTAAAGAAATTATCATATAACAAGTTAGGCTCTTGTATTCGTTATGATATTTACTATAATATATGTAAATTTATTCGCCTGACAGCGCTTTGAATTTTTGAGAATATTTACACCCTTGTCATATTATCTACTTTTTAATTTTCATAGCTCTAAGTCCGTATGTCTAGAGCAAATAAAAATAACGATAAAATTCTTAACATGTAAGAAAGGGAACTTATAAATAACATTATCAGAAAATAAGAATAATGTTGAAGTAAAGATATCAATGATAACTAACAATTAACATTGATAATTAATCTTTTATTATCTCAAATTTACAAGTATGACTTCTCTACCAATTACAATTAAAAATAACTTGAAAAACTCAATAAATCAATTCTAACTCTGAAAAATAATTGTTTTTTGAAATTTTACTCATCATTATCATTAAAATTGTTTTCACTTAAGTTCATTAATCTCAATGTACGATTGTGTGCTAATTGAGGTTGATTAGCTTTTATCTCTGACGAGACGTTAACCGATTACACTTGCGAATTGTGCTTGTGTCAGCCTGAAAATTAAAGATACAAAGTTAAAAGAAAATACATATAAAATATAAAAATTAAAGTACACAAATGTATATTTGTATCTATTACGGTAACTGAGTGCTTTCTTATCAAAGGATAGGAGTTTGTGATATATTTTAAAATTTATAACATGTAGCGAGTGTACATTGTGTAGATAAACTTAATCTTAAGGTAGTATTGTTAGTCGTATAATTACTGTTTAAAGTTTAATAAGATTTGGTTCAAAAGAAACTAACACAAACACTTTTCAATCATTAAAAGTACAGATTTCGAATATCTGTTAGTACTAATTAATAAAAAACTAAACACATTTTACTCTGTCATTCTCTCTTCCACGCGTCGTCATATATGTAAATGTACTAAGGCATATTTAAATCAAGCGAGACAATTAATTTCAATTTTGACTCTTGTAGTGTATCAAAAGTACTACCCTAAACAAAAAAATAAATAAATAACTATACAACGCAAAAAAATAATTTTGAAAAATAATTTTTTATGAAAATATAATTTTTAACAAAATAAGTTCTTGAGAAAAATTCATATCGTTATTAATTACCACGAAAAAAATATTCGATGCCTCCACGTGTTATGAAAAAATCATCATGATGTTTTATTTAAAATGACAAAGGTACATTCATGTAATGAAGGTAAGTGCATGTATATACATGAGAATGCCAGTGTGTATCGTAACGATAGCTGATGTTACATTTCTCTCTATATATTTTTATCTTCATTTTATTGAACTAATAAAATGTATTTCTGTACGTACAATGTAACATTAAATTCATCGTAGTTTTCACAGCACGTGGAGGCATCGACTAAATACACTGGCACCTTAATTACGCATTTTTTCCATTTGATTATATTTTAATTACTCATGTTATATTTTCATGTACAAAAGTATGAATCTCGTAATTATTCATAACAATTTGATGTTTAAAATTTCCAAATTTAAATTGAGGTATTCTGATCAGAAAGAAGTAACTAATAATAGCTTCTCAAACAGTAGCAAAAACTAATAACTTATTCTTCAACGAGCTCTCTATCTTACAACTCGTATTCTTATGTTATTGAAAAATTAATAGGATGCTAATACAAACACACACTCAACATTGTATCACTATAAAGTGATAAATCATTCTCTCAATAATAACACTCGGAGATATATACCTTCAGCACTGAAGAATGTTATAAAAATAAACAGATTATAGTTAGCATTTATGATTGAAATACATTGTACTATTATAGAACAAAATAAAATTTTATAGTTGGTACTTATTTCAATTTACTAGTAATGTCTTAATTCTGATCCGATCATAATACGTAGGATAATGTAACTAGATTAGATTTATCATTATATCGTAATATCAGTGTCAGGAAACGTTATGTAAACAAAGAAAAATTTCACTAACAGAATGAAATAAGTATAAATTTAAATTTTTGGGAGAAAAAAAAAGTATAAAATAGCTGCAATCACAGTAATTTAACGCCAATTCGATTGTCAGCATGAATAAATTAATTTAAGATGTTTCTGTCAAAAATATTTTTTTTGACGGTACACGTGGAGAATATTCGCGTGTTGAATCTTTTTAAGTGTGTAAATTATATTTATAGTTATATGTACTTTGTTGTATTAATAAATTGAATTATTTTATCATGTTACGTGTTCTGTAAACAATCGTAAGCAGAAGTGAATTTTTGGCACTAGTTCAAGTTTTTATTTCTGTAAACAATACCATTTATTATTTTTTCACAACACTTATCTTCAATGTTTTATATTATTCTTCACTTATTGTAGATATTATAAGTTATAAATAATTTGAAGACATCGAGCTTAAATGGTTATTACCAAAGTGTTTGAGTTGAAAAAAAAATGGATGCCAAAAATTTTTTTGCATAATAGTTTCTAAATGAAGTTTATTCTGAAAAAGAGTTGAAATTATTTTTTAGTTTTCAGATGTCTAAATTTTTCCCAAAAAAGTCAACAAAATATTTTAAAACTTTTTTTCAAATTCATTTTGAGAATTTTTTGTAGGGTCAGTTTAAATGAATTTAGTATTAAAGTTCAAAATTAGTTGAAATCTGACGGTTGCTAATTAATTAAATTCAATGCAATAATTTCAAGATTTTGCTAAAGCTCAAGCAGTTTAAAAAACATCAATCAAAATGTGAGGGTTAATTGCACTCGCTTTCAAGGCAAGGAGTTAACAGCACCCTTATCTAAAACTATCTCGTTTTAACCCTCGTCACAGAATGTACTATCAAATGTCGGTAACGTATCATAAACTTGATAGCGAGAGTAGAATTCTTTTTATGTGATTAAAGTTTAAAATTGACCGATTTTTTCTTTATATAATAAACTTTGGTAATTAACTTCCAATGATGGATATTGTAAAATTTTATTCTAAATTTTGGGAATTTATCTTAACTTATCATAAACATAAAAATTTAAATAAATTTTTAAATCAAGTGATTTGGTCAAGTTTGAAAGTTTTGAAAAAAAAAAAAAAAATTTCGTATAACTATATACCGACTAAAAAGAAAACAATAGTTTTTTCATCATCAAATTAAATCAATTCCAATATTCATGAGTCAAGCCTATAATTAGACTATAATTACGAGCAGCTTTGAAAATTCGACCTTCGTGAATCAGAGTCATTAAACCTTGGATGATCTTGAAATCACAAATAAAATTGTTTTAATAAAAATATATGTAAATGAAATAAATTTATTACTGTAGCAACCAACGTTCAAACAAAATAAGACAATAATTTAAAGACTAATTTTATCTACGAGAAAAAGAAGAGCAGAGAAGAAGCGGGCGCTTTTTTTTCTTGTTCAAAACATCAGGTGTAATGCTTATTGATAGTAACCACTGTGTGAACGTGTACTCGCGGCTGACCAAGGAATGCAACGAGGCTAACCAACTCGCGGATATTTCGGGAGCCTCCGAACGTGAAGGATATTTTCGATCGCAGACCTCCAACCAATCGCCTTATTTGAATGTCGCGAGTCCAAAGTAAACGCTGCTGCAGCACGGAAATGTTAACCTAGATACATCTTCGGAGCGGTTCTCTCGAAAAGCTGTTAATGCTGAGCTTTCATCATAAATCATAAGTAGTTTGGTGCACCAACATCGGCTTCATCTTTAGCATTATCTTTCGAATTATTCAGTAAATCCAAATGTTTTATTTAAAAGCACTAATCTAATAATAAATTTTTTTGTAGAAAATTGGTACAATAACATTGACGATTCCACTAACTAAAATTCAAAAAGACTTATTAATTTTTAAATATGATAAAGAAATCATTAAATTCTAATAAGTATAAAACTTGATTAAGGTTTTTATTAATATCTTACATTATAAAAAAATCAATCTTCTAAACTGAAGAAAACTATTCTCTTCAAAATTTCGCTCTAGCTTCGAGATATTAAGTTTTTTCAATTCAAAAAAATCTTTTTTTCTAGAAAATAAAATAGATAAATAATTATTTGATGAAACTTCGATAGGGTAAAATATCCCATTAGTGGCGGGGACCCCATTACAGAAACTTTCTTTAATTTTGGTACTTATTCAATTCATGAAATTATTAATTTCAGTAACGAATATATTATTTCTAATCTTTAAGATCTTTAGATCAAAAAAATTTTTAATTTTTATTTCAAGTAGAAAATTTTTTCATTAAAAGAAAAAGTGCTACTAATGGGGTTTTTCACCTCAGCAAGTTGTAAAATTTCATAAATAAATAGTAAATTTTATTTAAAATATTTGACAATTATAAGTAATGAAAGTATAGTCCAGTTTTAAAATAGTTGATCGTAAATTTTCCCAGAAATTTTTTTCCGTGTAGGATTAAGATATGTGGTAATTTTTATTCAAGATATAAACTTGTTTCAAGAACACCAAAGTTACTTTTATTTCTGTTTTTTTTTTCTACATCATCAAAAATAAGGGTTAAAGAAAAATATATATTTTTTTTTAATATTTTTAATAAAAATATTTTTTATTAAACCAATAACATAAAATTCATCAGAAAATTTGAAATTATTGTTAGTTTTGGAAAAAAATTTTTTGCTAAAGAATTTGGTTATTTCGATCAAAAATATTGTAAGATGTAGAATTTCTCAAGTTACTAAAACGAGTTTTAAGACGAGAAATTCTTGGATCAGGGCCAACGAAAAAATGTCTACAAAGTTAACTGGTTTTATTATGTTATAATTTTCAACAATTTATTTATCAAAACAAAAATAATAACAACAAAAATAATAATTTTCTGCCCTCCGGCCGGAAAGTGGCAACTTTCTGGCCGCTGCGCTAAACGAATTTGCCACATTCCGGCTACGTCGAGCAGAAAAATAGTATACACACCTTGGCCAGTAAAAAGTAAAGCCTCAGACCACATGTTTGTCAACCTCGGCTTCGTCTCGGCCAACAATTACATGTGATCTGAGACTTTTCTTATTTTACTGGCCTAGGTATGTAATATACTATTTATTTGCAGAGTTAGAAATGAACATGCATGCTCTTATACATCAATGATCTATTGTCTTATTAAATTCGTTTATATATTAAGCTCCATGAATTTCAAATGGGTTGACATGGAATTCCACCTTCACTTACTCTCATTGTACGGTCGACACGTGGGTAAACTCAATTATCCACCCCTATGTGTTAGCTGTATCTGTATACATCTCATTTGAAAATACAACAGGAACAGAATACAATGCAATTTGGTCGAGCTACGGTTTCCGTATGCAAATTACAACTAGTATCACTCTCCGTAGTATAGCAATCGAATTGTTCTCCAAGACACGATTAACATTCACATTTAGACGTGAAAATTGTTGGAATAATTATATATTGGTGTAAGCAGCATAAATAAAATACTCATTTTTTATTGAATCATCTTGCGCAAATACAGTCAAAAAATTTGCATTACTAGATTAATATTTATTTGTATGAATTTAAATGTGTTTCGAGTTGTCAATTTGATAAGTTATCCCATTAAATAATTATTAAAAAAAAAAAAAAAAAAAAAACAAATAAAATATAATTTTTACTTCTAAATTTAAAAAAATTTTTCATGGTTTTTATCTTCAGTTTTGCTTTATTTTTATTCTAAAAAATATCATCAAGTTTTATTCAAATAGGTTTAATAATTAATTTTCGATAAAATCTATTAAAATCACACCGAGTCCTCATAATTTGTCATGAAGAGAAATATTAAATTTATCTTTTTTGTAATGCGTACAAATAATAAAGTTTTCGATAACTTGAATAACAATACTAAATTTTATTTTTTCTTATAGATTAGTCTAAGTTATCAAAACAATTTAATTACATTAATTGCTATGATATCTGTGATTAATTGATCTATAAAACCTATTTTTAATGACGAATATTTGCCGTGAGACAGAAATGTCGAAGGTTTTATTACTGAAAAAATCGTGCGATAATAAAAGGAGTGTCAACTTTGGGAGGTGTGGTTTCTACGCACTTGAAGTAATGACACAACATTTACTAAAATTGGTCTGTCAATTATAATCAATTTCTGTTTTGAAACGTAACAAATTATGATATAAAATATATGACAAATCATTATATTTAGAATTCTAATATTAAATTACTTCAATTTAAACTGAAAAGTTTTCCTCAATAACGAAATACTCATATCTTCAAATTGAAGTATTTTCGCCACTCGATCGTTTTAGTTCTTAAGAGTGTATTAAAAATTTTAAACTACTTACTAAACTTTAATGAAACATAAGTTTCTTACAAAGTCATGCTGACAATAATTTTTTTTTTTTTTTTCTATTTGAAAAACTCGGTAAAATGAATAACATTTCCAGACAAGACAAATAAATTTATCTCATAACTTCTTTTCAAATAGCTTGTTTTTTTCATTATAGTTTTAGTTGGAACGGATGTGACCAAGAAAGTTTCACACTCGTGAGCCTCAGGTCAACGACAACGACCGTGAAGGTAGAAAATTTATAGTTTGAAAACAATCATTAAATCGATTTTTTATTTGTACGGTTTTCCGAGGACAACGAGTAAAAAAATAATTATTAAAGAATAATTCATACAAATCAATATCTTTCATTGATATACATCATGTAAAGTCATATGATAAGATAGAATTTATGTCACTTGGACATATTTTTCAATTATTAAGTTTTAAATAGAAAGATAACACAATTTATTGACACTTGATTTAATTTCAAAGTCCAAATAAACAACCCGAAAGCATAATAATAACAAGTAATTACGTGGATTAATCAAGTTATAATTTTTATTTTATAAATATTAATAATTCTGAAAAATCGCTTATTTTTAATTACAAACCTTTTTATAAACCTTATTATTGTATTCATGATTTCTCTTCTTTTTTTTAAGTTTCAAATCCTCAATAAAATTTATAAGTAAAATCTAAAAATTTTATCTATAAAATTTCTCTATTCAATTTAAAATCTTATTTCCTTGAATAACGAAAATATCTCTATCAAAATTTATCTTCAAATTCGGATAAAATCTATCGAAATAAAAATTCATGTTAAGCAATAAAACCTAATGCTATCATAAAGAAACTATAAAAAATTATAGCGCACATAAAAAACAATCATTATTTTTATTAAATTCATTTTAATATAAAGTGCACTGCTTTTTTGTTATTATTAAAACTATTTGTGAAATTTATGAACTGAAAAAGTACAAGAACCAATCCTTCTCTATTCGCATAAATTTTTGATGAATATCATAAAGATTGATATATCCAGAATTATAACAGTATTTTTATTAAATAGTACAAATAATTATGAAACATAAATGCGAAATTTGTTACACAAAGCATTAAGCGAGTGTAACAATTCACACACGAGTATTGTAATTGCTCTAACGAGCTAGTTACATTAATTTTCATAACATATGATCAAAGAAACTGAAACTTGGGATAAATTTTCCCTGAAAATGTATGAGAAAAAAATAATGCATGCGTTTACTACACAGTAAAAAATTTTGCGTCAATGCGTCAAAAAATTTTGTATTAAAAATTTTGGTGTTAAATATTTAACACTTTTATGTGTAAATTTAACATTTATTGTGTTAAATTAACACAAAAAAATGTTAAATATTTAACACCAAAATTTTTAATACAAAATTTTTTGACGCATTGACGCAAAATTTTTTACTGTGTAGATTAAGTATGCTTATACTGCATGGCTCTTCAATAATGAAGGCTAAACGACTAACTTCTAATTAAGGTAAAATGAAACAAACAATTCTATTACTCATAATATTCTTCTACAGAGTAAGCAGCTGATTTCGTTAATCGAGGACCATGAATCGTAAACATATTTTTTTCCATTTACCTAATTACAAAGTGTTAATTTTTATTATCATTAGATCCAATTTATAATTATTTTTTGACGTGATAACTTCTTATAAATTGATGAACACCGGAAGCACACATGAAAAAGTGTCGCGTTCCGTCTGAGCCCGAGAGTGCAAGCGAGAGCGCGCAACAAGCGATAGAGAGGCACGATCGGCCGAAGCAGTGAGGCCAGAGCCCAAGCATTGGCTTGTCACACATATATCTCTCTTCTCGCGTGATGTCAGAGCTAGCAGTTCGAATATTATTCTATAACTAATTGTTCATGAATATTATTCAAAAGCTTATAGTTTGGTCACAAGTGGACCAAATAACACCTTTTTTTCTTTAATTTCTTTTCTCTTTCTACTTATTTTTGTGCCGTTTATAAACAAAAATTGAAATTTAATTTCGTATTGTCAATTATTCATCTTATACTTCTATTTTCAATTTTAAGATTTGGTAATTGTTTATTTCGACGGCCACTGTAGCTCGGGGTGGGAAGTCAACATTAGATTATTTTCTACTTAGTGGATATTTTTTTTTTACAGTAAATCTAAAGCAGAAAAATTTTTCAAAATTTTTTTTATGAAAAATGTTAATTTTTGGATAAAAAAAATTATAAAAAATGTAAAATTTTGAATTAAAAAAAAATTTCAACAAAATATCAAAAAATTGATATTTTCAAAAATTTTTTTTTGTACTTGTAAAATAATTTTTTTTTTTTTTATTAGAGTAAATCTAAATTAGAAAATTTTTTTGAAAAATTTTAATTTTTGAATAACCAACAATTGCGAAAAATTTTAATTTTAGAATAAAAAAATATGAAAAACGTCAAGTGTTGGATGAAAAAATATCAAAAACTAATATTTTCGAAAAATTTTTTTTCAATTATTTATTTTTATTTATAGAATAAGAAACAAATTACCAAAAATTGATAGGCTAAGTGGATGAACTTTATTGCTGATTTTCTATCAGAGTAAAATTTAAGTTAATATTTAAATTGCGACAACTAGTTTACTTTTAAAAACGTGAAACTAAACAATTACCTACGATTCTTTTATACTTTAAATTTGTGCAGTGAAAATATGTGAACTAAGCTGAATTTAGAATAGAATAATTTTTTTTTTTCAAAATCCAAATTTTTGAAAAAAAAAAAACCATTTTTCTGAGGTCAATATTATTATTATTTTTCTTATTATTTATTTTTAATTTTTAAATGTCAACTTTTCATAAAAATTTGTTTTTTTATTCATTTGAATTTTCGCGCCTAAGAATTACAAGATGGCAAGAAAAATAATAATAATCAACAAGATGACAAGTATAATAATAATATTAATAATGATAATATTATACTTTTGGAAATTTTTACGGTCAAATCAGACCTGCGTACGTCTGGTTTAACCGTACTTATTCTCCGATACCGTCTTGTACAGTCAAAACAGACTTGACTTTTAGCGGCATATTAGACTTCAAAGAATTTGGACATTTTTACGGTTAAAACAGAACTCGAATTTTGACGCGGAATGTATTAATAATATTAAATTACTTTTTCTTTGTTAAAATAATTTTTAAATATTTAAAATTTTTAAATTTTCAAATACAAAACAATGATTATTCAGTGATAATAATTCAATTCAATTTAAAAAGTATGTAATTGTTCATCAATGTTTCTTTATGGCGTTATCATGTAAAACTATCGTCCGTAAACTGACTTTACAGACAATCAATTTTTTTTATGAAAATTTTAATGTCATTTATTACATAATTTAATCAGACCAAACAGAATACATATTTTGTCTTGAAAGTTGTGGAAAATATTTAACGTTGTTCTCAAGAACACAAACCAGAACAAATCAGTTAGTTTCAATTAGTAATTGTACAATGATTCACTCATTTACCTAGGTTAGACCTGTAACGTTTTAAAAACAACAATTTATCCATCATAAATCTAATACCGTAAATCATTACCTTGACTCAATAAACTCTGTTGTTTTCAATAGAATTCTTAATAGGTGTAATTAGTTGATTGTATTCTTGAGTTCTATCTGAATCGAATCTAGAAAATGTATAAAACATTTTAATTTTTTTTTTTAAATTAATTCTGTTTGTTTTTTTATAAATTAAAATTATAATTTTAAAATTATAAAAATTTAATATAAAATTAAAATTTTTATAATTTAAAATTATAAACAGTAATTACGTTAAATTACACTTACAAAGTAGGTATTAACACTAAAAAATAATTTGAAAGATTTAATTTACAATTTTTTCTTAAATTATTTTGTAGGATTAAATTTTATAGCAACCATTCGTAAGAACAGAAATAATCTTTGAAATGATCGTTTTTCTCATTTCAAAACACAGTAACCGACATTTTTAGATAATTCAAAATTTTCTCTATGAGAAAAGAGTTAACACTCTAAATTGGTAAAAAATATGATACATACAGAAACAAGATACAAAACTTGAGATAATAAAAAATGCAACAATGCCAAAAAAAAACTAGGTCAAAAAATTTTGCAGTTACTGTTTTGGAATAGGATAGCCGTGATATTTAATTATATTTTAATGATTAAAATAATTGTCCTAACAAGTTGAAACGTGATCAACTTTCGAAATGAATGAAAACATTCTGTTGTTACAATTAGTATATAAACTTGATTTTATATGAATTTAATAATTCTGTTAACATAAAACTAATAATATAATAACATTACTATGAAATTTATTAAACATTCAAAGTATTGCATTAGAAGCAAAATTCGATACCGAAAAGGTGGCGCAGTTCAAATATCACATAGAATAGAATCATACCGTAATCATGCCAGGTGTTTCGCCAAGTTATTTTCGTGAGCAATTTCACCCCACAATCTACAGAGGCTTACTTGTGTATTTTTAGTGGCACGCGGCATGCGGTATACCACCTCGGTATTTCGCCATCACACCGAGTAATAAAATATTTATCAAATTAACTTTACATATTATGAATTTTGGTTTTTAATACGAAACGCGTGGAGATTTATAATTTTTCTTTTATCTATTAAAACCAAGCGATTGAAAAATATACGGTTATTAATCCTAACAAGTGTTTTTTTCACGCTCATTTGTTAATATTATCTTATGAAAATATAATCGATGACTCGGCGATTGAGATAAATCATTTATGGTTCCGTCTTCTACTGTATACGTGACAAATAAGATAAGTAAATCTGTTTTGTTATTAGTATTTTTAAATTATTTATTTTTTTTTTTTTTTCATTACTATACTTTTCATCCGCTTAAATGCATAATGATATACATGTCGAGAAAATTATATGCATATATATGCGTTTACATGTTTATGGGCAATTATATGCCAATCCGAACACGATGAACATTTCTGTGTCATCATTGATAAATAATGCGAATGTCAATTCTACTCGTGTTTTATAAAAATAAATATAAATACATAAATTATAAATCTTAAATTATCAGGTGTGTTTAGAGCTCGCTGCTGCTTTAAATAGATCTCGCTTAATGCATGGTCAGAATACTAATAAGATTTTGTCGGTCACAGTCGGGCAGGTCATTGACTTTTTTCGAGAACAGTAAATAAAAAATAAATAAATATTTGATTTTTTTTTCTTCTTTTTTTCCTTACAAGGTAAATGAAATTATTATAAATATTTTTGTTTATAAATGAAAAAAAATTATTATTCAACCACTTAATTGCATGTGAAATTAAATAATTTATAAATTCACTTGGAAATCCACAAATATTTAGCAAAAATCAATATTTTTTTAATTAATTGAATAATTATTAAAATAAAAGTTAAACGCGATGTACATATTGAAATTGATTTTATAGCAATTCATTTTTTATTCGACAAGTAAGCGGATTAAAAGTATCTGTCGACCACATTGTTACTCTACTCATTTAATTGGAGAGATCGTGACAAACTCATAATTCACGAAGCGCGCCAAGGCAGAATGAGATCACGTGTATGGCACGTGATCAGAACAACGTACGAGTGTCAACATACGTGCATTAAAAAATGAAGTATCAAATACACTAAATACGAATTATCGATGTACTATACTTCGTTTGCTAAAATAATTTATTTGTCTTATCCTTAAAATCGCGTTCTAATCAAAGGGAATTATTATTATATTGACTTTTAACAGTTATTGTGATGTATTATTTTTTTATCGCCGGCTTATCAAGTTATTATCTAAAATCAGTACTTGGACTGTTATGATACATTTAATCATTTCAATAATTAGTTAAAAAAATATATTCAGCTATTATTTGAAATTAAAATCTTTATAAATATAGTAACTACACGGAAAAAAGTAAACTGTAATATTCACTCGGATTCCGGTTAGTTTGTATAGTTTCAAACAGTAAAGCGGACATCGGGGTGGCAAAAATGTGAATATTACAGAACTTAATGTAGAAAGTATAAAAGCCACAATTTATAATTTAATATCCAAAATAAGTAATTAGTAGTTGTCACTATAGTAAATAACGACTCTTTTATCTTTAAAAATTACAGTTTCAAACAGTAAAAATTGCCATTTCAATATATAGTCCATATTATGAAGAGAAGGGGAACTCAGATGAAAGAGAAGGGGGTCTCACTCTGGGAGAATTTAATATTTCAAACAGTAAAAATTATACTTTTAAAATATACATTTTACCAGTCTAAGCAAATCAATAATTACAGTTCGATTTTTAGCGTCGCGCTTAAAATTTACCATTTTACTTTGTAAATATTGACATTGCTTGTATTAGAAATTTACTAACTTTATTCTATACTTTTTACATATCATAACAACATTTTTTAGGTACGAAATGATAAATATTAAAGTCTGAATTCTTAATTATTATACTTTAACATTTTAGACATTTACATGGCGAATATTACTGTTTGAAATAGTATTTTCTTCCATGTAAAGAGTAAATTGTAACGTTTAAATTATAAATATTACAATGTGAATAGTAAAATCATGATTTTACTGTTTGAAGTGGTAATTTTTAGCAGTTGATCATTACTTATTATAAATCGACTGTTATTTATTACAATTTACTTTTTTCCGTGTAGAACTTACTGATAATTGGAATTGTTGTATTAAAAAAAAATTATTAACCACCCGAAATATTATTTTAAAACAATTAGTACGGGTAGCATTCAAAACTTTTGCTTTGATTAAATATAATATTCTGACTGCAATTAGTTCAATTATAAATCAATTGGTGATTTGCTAATTGGCTAAAAGCACTTTGCTGTTTGTGTATCAAGTATTCAACTAAAATATTAATTGCTTTTCAATAATCTCTGCTGACGAAATTGGGTTCATGAAATAAATTGTTTCAAACGTACTTTAACTATTATCGATCCCCAAAAAATTTTACAAATATATTTTGAGAAAGTGAACTTTATTGTAAAATTTGATTATTATGAAAATTTTAAGTAAAGTTTGAATGTACCAATTTTTCAGAGAAATAAAAAATAATTTCTTAACTGGTTATACAACTACAAAACTTGAAAATAAGGATTTAAAATTCTCAAATCATAGTTAAATTCGTTAACAAATTTTTTCGTTATCTCCTCAACTTGAAATCTGTATAAAATAAAAATTTTCAGATATTTATTGTTACAGAGAATCAAATTTTATTTAAAAAAAAATTTCATGCAATTCTTTTATAACTTTATTAGTTTACTACACGTTAAGAAATTTGTGATAATGATTACCATCATTCATTTTTAATGATTACTATTCCCCATGATAATTTAAATATTATTTACTTTTATGTTATTGGTTAATCTTGCATAATAACTATTACCATTACAATATTAATGATTACCATCATGAGAGTAATAGTTACCACCACGATAGTAATTATTACTATCACGATATCACTAGTTACCATTATAATTTTAATGGACACTATCTTGTATTTGAAGACTTCAATATTGTTTTCAAATAGTCCTTTATGTAGATTTCTCAAGAAATCTTTTCCAGATTTTTTTTTTCAAAATAGCAGCATTAAATGATTTCAGAAAGTACAAGATGGTTTAATTTAAGTGTTTTCTCGGTGTACGTCTACTAATATTATTGTATAAGTGCAACATGGTCGTAACAGAGGCATTTGAAGATCACAAAATTGCTTAACCCTGACGAGTCGGGTATAAAGCACAACTTCATCCGCTTCGCGCTATGAGGCGTGCAATAAAAAAAATCAAGTGGGTACTCAAATGACAGGTCTCGATGAGTGTAACATTGGAATGAGCTTTTGTTTTAGAAAATTGAAACAAAATTTCAATAATTTTTTAAATAGTTATTTTAAATAATTTCGCGCTTCTCAAAAATCGTAGAAGATTGAAGTACATAATTATAAATACAAATGCTACGCCCACACAATTTGACAATTGGAGATGATAGTCCATAATGTTTGTATACATAAATATCAAATTGAATATAAATATTAAATTATCTTGTAAATTCATTTCTGTACGCATGTTGAATATACGTTAAGAAGTAGAAAAATTACTCGTGTTCGTTTAAACTTGCAAGATAATATTTTTTAACATTCGTGTTAAGTGAAAAATACAATCGAGTCCTAGTAGTATTCCCAATGCAAGATGGAAAAATATCATCTATTAATGGTAATAGTTACGATATTTATAACTTCCTGCTACAAAAATCAATTATTTTAAAAAAATCGAGAGATTATTGGTTTCGGCCCGGTTTTTGAACATTGAGTTCTCATCAAATCTCCACGTTTCAAAGCTCTTCTAAATATTTCTGCAGGGATGTCTCTGTGTATAAATTCCTTATAACTTTTAAATTAATGTGTCGATTAATTCCAAAACTGGTCAGCTCTTAATATAACTTCAAAATTTTATGTTGAATTTTTTGGTAGGCAACAAATTATTTTTTTGTGCTTGAAAAACTTTAATTCTAACAAAATTTTTTGATGTAAAATTTTTTATCGTATACATTTGATCTTTTACAAACTTTAAATTATCAATCATGTATTTTTTGAAAAGAATTTGAGCCCTAGAAAATGTTTTATTTCAAATTCAATCATACAATACATTCTTTTACGAAGACAAAAATAATACTCTGTCCTAAATTTTTACCATACAGTAATTTTCTATGGTAAAATATTCAATAAAATAGTTAATATTATCATTATTCAAAGCGATAAATGTACTTTATTGATAAATCTTGCCCGCGAATTAAACGTTGAGCGTAATCCTTAATTTACGAATCTCCGGCATTACCAAGGCTGTTTATTATTCGCTTTCATCTCGGTCGACCATTTATCGTTAGGGTGTCAAGCGGATACTCGAAGCCGGCCTCTCATTTCCGGGATGAATCTCCTCTTCTGATAAACCAAGAGACCATTACCGTCACCCTAACTATCATGCTGGTGTTATTGATTGACACGACACGAAATCAATGTTCGATTATTTTCGTTCTTCAACTGATAGTTGTCTTTGATGGCAATTTCTTTAGCTTGAGTTAGAAAATTCACAATCAGCTTTAATTATTCACTGGTTCATTACTAATGTAAATAAAGTGTGGAGTTTAAAAACGAGCATGGCGAATTCAAAACCGCATTTCTTTAATCGTGTCTACTCGCATGTTTAATTCGATGTACTATGAGTATGAGGTATTTAAAAGTATGAGGTTAGTCAGTGTGGACAGTTGGCAGCGACTATTACAAATTCAGCGGCAGGCAGCAGCGACGATTTTAGCAGACAGAGTGGTGCCAGCTCGATCGCTTCGTCCCATACCTAAGTTTCTTTTTTTATCTCTATTTTTTCGCTCTCTATGTCTATTCAATCGACATTTTAGTCTTTGTTTCTTGGTAAAATCTGCAACGATCTCTTTTTTCCAGTACACTGATGCTGGTCCCGTTGTTGCTACGATACGTAATTTTCACTAGTGCAGTCATTTAGTTACTCTGATTCTCCCACTTAACGAGTCGAGGTCGAGCCAGCAGGAGGGGAAAAGAGATCTCGTCTCTGTATCTGCTGTATTATATAATCTTATCTTTGAGATTGTCATTGGCACCTTCAACGTTTCAGGGACATTAAATGTTATCATATTCATATTTTCTTGAGCTAATTTATCAAATAAATTTTCTTGTGTTATATCTTTATTTTTAACACTTATCAATGTCATTTTTTTTTGTTTTTTTAGATACTGATAATAATAATGATGTTACCCATTTTAATTGATGTTCAATTAATAGCTGATCACATTGGTAATTTTATATTTATGCAAATGTATAACATCGTCCTCGACACTAATTTGTGTGTTAAAACTCATCAAAATATAAATTTAGTCTTATTTAAGTGTGATCCTAACATATCTAATGCGATGAAATCAACTAATTCCAGACTTTACAAAATATATTTCAGCGGACACTTTATTTGCTAAATAAAAACAATACGTGCAAATTATTAGATGAAACCTTCAAGTTTCGAATAAAAAACTGTAAAATAGTCTGACTTGATCTTGAGATTATGTGTACCGAGTAAACGTTTCCGGAAATGGCCTGCGAGAAGGAAAAAAAAAACAAAAAGAGAGACAATTGACTTTAAAAAATAAACATTTAACTGCTTAGCAACTAATTGAATCTAAACTTGTACTTCTGCAAACGTGCACAGCATCATACGTGCACCTGCACATATTTTCATGGACACGCGACCGCAAGGAAGGCATTTCTGTTTTATATCAAGTATGATGTTAGAAGTGTTGTCGGTAGATTGCAAATACACCGAGAATTAATATAAATTAATACCAAGTGTTGAATAAATCAAAACTGAATAATATCAGTTATTGTAATTTTTTTTTTTTTTTTGTATTATGTATCGATTCGAATACTTTAAATATGTTTTTTAATTTAATAATGCTAAAATACTCAAATACGTGAGTCATGCGCACAATAATGGTCACATTCATTTATAATAAACACTACATCGACTTTATTTTATTCGAATAATTTATTTTACAAAGATTCTTTATTTGAGCTCAAAGAGCTTTTGGTAATTATCACACTTGTTTTTAATTTGATCAGCAGTTTTAAGACAATAAAATATTTTAATGTTGTTTACTTGATATTTCATCATTATTTTTATCGGTCATGTCTATATGTAGATATCTAATCATATACATGTATGTACATTTGTTGAGGCATCCGAAAAAATCAGCAATTTTTTTTTAATAGCTATATAATTCCAAAACTGTTACAATTTCTTCATTATTATTATTATTATTATTATTATATCCTTTTAGTTCTAAACTCTTCAAATAGTTAAACTTTATAATTAACGCATTTAGGTAAAATCCTTTCATAATAAAATATAACTTTCAGGATTATAATATAATATCCTACTACATATTACATATTATCTGACGGTCTGAAAATATAATCTCCAAAAGATAAAACGCCACTCAAAAAAAACTTTTGTCAGTTTCCATCAAGCTGTATGCATGTGCATGAAATATTTAAATTTGAATGATTTAATAATAATTTATAGAAATCCTTTTCCCAGTGCCTCAAAATAAAAAAATTGTTGTAGTTTTCAATAAAAATAAAAAACAAAAATATTGTATCTAAAACTTTTTAATCATTTCAATAAAATTCATTCTGATAAATTAAACTATCAACAAGTATAAAATAATTTTTTTAATCTAGAGTAGAAGTACCGGTTTTGGCCATTTTAGGACCATTTTTGGTCACTTGGTATTTAGTTAATTTGTAAAAAATTTAACTATTCAAGTAGAATTTTTATAGTATTTACACACAAAAAACAAATTTCTTGCGCCAAGAAAATTTTAAGGAAAACAAAAATTATTTTGGAGCAAGAAGAAATTTTCTTGGCTCAAGAAATTTATCTTGTCTCAAGAGACTTTGACTTAATTCAAGAAATTTTCAATCTTCCTTGATATTTTCTTTAGCTAAGAAAATTTACACTCCAGTCAAGAATTTTTTTTTTTTTTTCAGTGTATGAACTAGTATATTTATACGAATTAAATTCACAAAGTCTTACGCTTATAGAAATATTTATACAATATTTTGAAAATAAAGTGGCCAAAAAAAGTACACTGGCCACAAACGATACTTCTACCCTATTTATTGAAATTTTTTTCACTATAAAACTTATCAAAAATAAGACAAAGAAAGTTTATTGATTAGTTAAATACTTTTCTTACTGCACATTATCTTTTGAGATAAACAAAATGAAAAAGTCGCTAAAAGTGGGTTAAAGTTATAATTATAGACAATAAACAGATTAATAAAGAATGGATAAAATGAAAATACTTATGTAAAAATAGCTATTATTTCATCTTGATAATCTAGTTTGAGAAGATGATGAAATAAGCTTCCGTGTTGCATTAGTCTAATAATAAAATAATATGGATTATTTATCGAGGTCCTGATATTCTCGCCAATAGTTTTGTCTTAACTCAACTCTTTGTTTATATAATTAATCAACAGTGACTTTAAGATTACGTGCTTAATCTAATTTATGAATTAAAATACTAATAAGCGCATAATTTATCTTTTATTTTATAATTTTTATTCTTATTTAAATTATATGAAGTTAATTGCATATAAAATGCTCCTATTGTATTGATTTTCTACGTTTTGAATGCACTCTATGTTGTCTTTTTATTTTGCTTTGTTGTTTCGACATCTACGATACGTGATATGCATTCGGCAGTATCAAACTTATTCATGTTATTCACGATTCATCGAATCCCTTCGAACTCGTAAATGTTTTTTATGGATTCCTAGCTGAAGATTTTCCATTGGTAAACTACTTTTTTTTTTACTTTTATGTTCAGTACACGAAAAGTCCTAAAAAAAAAGAAGAGCTATATAAACTATTCGGCAGACTATACATGTACCGTTCTTTAAACGATTCCATAGTTATTTCGAAACTATCAATGATTATTGCTGACATTACAAAAATTATAAATCGTTAGTCATTAATTTCATTGTTAGTTACTTGATATTGTAAAAAATAATTTCCCAATTTGAAATCAATATTTGCTATACAAATATTTTGAAATAATATCTTTTTTTCAACATATCGATAAATTTTTCCTTGTAGAGCAGAATAACAGAATTTGTTCATCAATAACTTCCTACAGTTTTTGTCTTCATGCCAATTATAGATGTCTAATTCTTAAGGGTCTGCTTTTAGTTTTCTTCCTGAATGATCTTTAGATCTGATACAAGACTTTTTCTTGCATTAAAAAAAAAATTAAAATTAACGATTTAAGAGAAAAATTCTTGAATCAAGAAAATCATTGTAAAGAGATGCATCGTTTTAATTGAAGTAGAAAAAATATTAAAATGAGAAATTCGTCACGAATAGACGTAAATACATAAATGTATCTAAACATTTGTTAAAATAAATTTTATCATTGTTCTAATTTTTATCAACATTTTAAAAAGTAATGTTGGTCAATTCAAGTGATAATTGATCTCTAATACCAATTTTATCAAGTATAGTATAACTATTTCCAGTATATATAATAGGGTGTGCCAAAATGTAACTTCCTTGATGGACCTCTTAAAATTGGAATTTTGAGTTCCGCTTTTAACAGGAGTTATGTTATGTTTGGGCATTTCCTGACATATTTTGAGCGTTAAAGATTTATTTGATTTTCATAGAATTTTTTACCAGGAGTTTTGTTTAGACATTTTTGCTGAAATTTCAAAATTTCAAAATTTGGCCGAACAATACTCCTGTTAAAAAATTCTATAAAAATTAAATAAATCCTTAACGCTTAAAATATGTCAGGAAATGCCCAAACACAACTCCTGTTAAAAGCGGAACTCAAAATGCCAATTTTTAAAGGTCCATCAAGAAAGTTACATTTTGGCACACCCTAATATATAACCCGCAGGCCTTATTACCCTACCATAGTAAAATAAGGCCTAATCGCAAGGTTTTTGAAAAAATTAAATTTTGTGTTTGTTTATGGTGGAAATTACCATTACTTCATTATATTTTATGACTAATGTATTAATTTAAAAATTAATGATACATTGCAATAATTAAATACAATATTTTTGATTTTTTTCAAAATTTCCATTAGCTAGGCCTCATTACCCGCCAGTAGCTTATATAAAGATTATTTTTTTTTTAATTCATTTTTAGAAAAATTACTATGGACATTTTTAACAGCGTAAGCATGATTATTAAGTTTAAATTTCTGTCTATGCTCACAAATTTCAAGAAATTTGTTTTGGATTTATACTGAGCATATACTAGCTCAATTTAATCAAAATATCCATAGAATTTATTGAATGTGTAATAAATATATCATAATACAGTTAATGAAGATTGTGGAGAAGGAAACTCTATAAATGAAAATTTTTTTTTAATTCACTAATTTATTGTTTAAAAACTGATAATAAATCTTACCGAAATTCTGAGTAATTTGCGTCCCTAATTGTCAATAAATAAAATGTTCAAGTTACAAATTTACACTTCGTGGCTAGGAAATCGAAAAAATTAATATAAAATCTATTTTCTCGTAAAACGCAATAAACGATTAATAAATATTAAAAACAGTTTGGAAAATCCTATTTAGTTCTGCTTAGTGGAAAATATTATTTAGAGACCCTGTTATTCGCCTTTTGATTGCTGGGTTCTATACAAGGAAAAAAATTAATAAAATCCAAAAGTGCACGACTAGTTGTTTTCGTTTAATAATGAAATAGCAGTAAAATAAAGGATGTGAAAAAAATTAAAAAACAGCTGAAATAGGACGATAATCCGCAGGCACCCTCAGAGGGATAAACATACATAATATATACAGATATACAGTCTTTTGTTTTTCTTATTTTATTAATTGCAAATAAACGAAACTGAGTTACCTAGTCATTCGCATTCAGTAACTTTGGCGCGTAACCAAACGATCCGGGTTCGATTCCCGGTCTGGGCTGTCCGAATTACTTTTTCAGTTACCGAAAATTCCTACTGAGTAAAGGTCCTCCCCTTCCCCCTTTATCCTTTATTTCCCCCAGTTCCCAAATTTGTCTTTAATGACAAATTTAGCTATTATATATGGAATTTTTTCAAATAATTAAAAAAAATTTTGACTTAATGGATTTTTTCGCAAGTTACAGTGTTTTCAAGGTTTCATAGATGACAGACGGAACATTTTTTATTTTTTGCTGTTTTGATGTTTTTTTACGTTTCTATTGCGGTTAATAAATTTTTGTGAAATTTGGAATTATTCTCCATTAAATGATCTTCTCAATATTATGGAAAATATCTTGATTTCGTGAATTAACAAGGCTAATATGAGTAAAAATAATTGCCGAAATGAGGCGAAAAAAATTTTTCGATGGTAAAGCATTCTCTGATGCTTTATTTACAATATTTATTGTGTTAAATTAACACTAAAAAGTGTTAAATTAACACTAAAAAGTGTTAAATATTTAACATAAAAATTTTTGACACAACATTTTTTGACGTATTGACGCAAAATTTTTTACTGTGTAATTTATCTGGAGCTTTATCTAATGAATTTACCTCTTCACGTATACTCTGTGAATTTCAACATTTTTATGAATAGTATATACCAGAAATTGATAAGAGTGGCTTGTTATTTTAAATAATAACCCGACTAGAAATTACTTTGGGATTACCCAAGGTATACATCTGGATCTGATTGGGTCCCGAAGAGGCATGTCCAATAGGGAAATCCCTACAAGGGCCTAATTAGCCCCCAATTGGGCAATTCCAACGTAAAATCAAGAATTTTTATTGTTTTTCCCAATAGGGTCCTGGGTGGAACTTAAGAGGGATAACCCAACGAAAAATAAAAATAAAATTGCTAAGTTCTCCCAAGTGAGACCTGTATGGGACCGAAGATGATTTTCTCAACGTCATGTAAATATTGCATCGATGGGTTTTCCTAACTGGGCTCGTAGTAGAACCCAATTAGGTTAACCCAAACTGTGACTAGATACATGAAGAAATAATCTTTAAATTTAGACAGTCGTTTATTTATATAAAAAATTAATCGCCCAAAGATGTGTGAGCTTATATTATTAGAATATATTTGTCATAAATTAATTAGAAATAAAAATAAAAATTATTTGTTAAGAATAGAAAAGAATTAGAAAAAAATTCATCCAACATTGAAAAAAAAATTTTTTTTTTCTGACACAAGAATTTTCACTTATTCCAACAAAATTAATTCCCTTGCTTCAAGAAATACATATCTAGATCCAAAAAAATTTATTTAAGTCAAGAAAATCTTGTTTTAAGAAAATTCTGCCTCTTGCTACAAAAAATTTAGTTCTTGATAGAAGTAAATTTTCATTAATATTTTTATTGATTAACATGTCAAATGGGAAGATTTTTTTCTCAGCTGAATTAGGTGGCGCTGTTTCCTTAAGGTATCTAAAAATCTTGATCAACGATAAAAATTTTTTGTATCGGTGAGGTTAAAACTTCTGTGAAGAAAGCCACTGGACCCAAAAAAGCCGCTGCCAAGAAACCAGCTTCTCAGAAGAAGGCCAAAGCTCCAGCTAAACCTAAAGCTGCTGCTGAACCCAAAGCTAAGAAGCCAGCTGCTCTTAAAGCCAAGAAAGCTGCCAAGGGCCCAACTGCTAAGCCTAAAGCACCCAAACCTAAAAAGGCCGCGGCTCCTAAAACTGCCAAAGCTCCTGCAAGAAAAACTACTGCTAAAAATTAAATTCTCTATTAACAATTTTTAAACACTTAACTTAATCAGAACGTATTTATGATGATTTGAATTAATAAAAAATTACTTCCACCAAGAATAGAATTTCGAGAAAAAATTTTACTTCGAGCAACAAGCTTCGGTCTTCTTTCCGGTACCCAAAAATTTTCTTGAGCCAAGAATTTTGTTCTCCAGTCAAGAAATTTTTCTTTCTGTGCTGATTAAATCCAAATACAGAGTTTTTAGACTGAAATACATTTTAATGTTGCTGAAACAAAATTCATACTCCAAATTTTTTTTCTCAGTATGAAAAGAAATTTTAATTGAAAACAAATTTTCATTATCGGTATTTTTCATAATTAAATTTTTATCCATATAAAAAAATTTTTTAAATAATATGCATTTCAACAAAATTTTAATCTTGAAAATAAAAGTTTTTTATGTTAGCATAAAGAGGATCCCAAATCAAATCGGACAGTTTTAAGGAATTTTATTTTTGATTCTTTCAATTTTTTTTGATTTTTCAGTCAAGTTTTTTTTTTATTTTTAAATTTTCTATTTAATTTATACAAAAATTGTATTTTCACGCCAGAAAAGTGAATAAATAAAAAAAACAATTTGTAAAAGCTTGAGCATAGCATGAATAATGTGTCAGTTAACCGACTGAATTGATTAGCATTCCTGCTTGGACCAGCGGTAACGTGAACGACTAAGGACCCTAAGGACGCAAGTTCGAGCCCAACTCTCGACAAGGATTTTTCCGACCAATGATTTCGTTTCAATTCAAATTAAATAGACTAATGAGTAATATAACATGAGTATCTAATCCAATATTGTTTTTAATCTTTTCAAACATCATAATATTTTTTCTTTAAAAATTTGGATTGGGTTCTGATAGGGTTTCCCCATCGGGGCTTGAAAGGGATTGCCCAATGAGGGCCACATAGGACTTTGCGTGACATCCCTATTTGGGGTCCCTATTAGGCAGCCCAATGAGGACCCAATAGGTCTTACATTAAAATTTCTAGTCGGGAATTACTAATGTCAATCAGTCAATTCTTATTTAGATTTTCGTTCTTATTTTTACCATCATTTTTTTTTTAAACAATTAGAGAACAAAAAACATCGCCGTCACTTTACGCCTTAGGTTATTTGTTATCGCTAAAGTGTCGATTGAGTCATCATACCGTAAAGCGGTCTCAAGGATACACCTCATACTAATACTGGAAAACCGAGAATCAACCGTGGAAAAGTTTGTACATTTATTAGCCAATCAATGTACATTGTGCATCATCTTTGTTTTACTTTTCTTTGTTGGTTGAAAGTCAACTACTTATTATTATGCAATAGCATGTCCTCAGCGGTGTTATTTCTAAGAATATTAAAAAAAATATTATTACATCTTTAATGGTAACCGACAATTGATTATAATTTATTTACAAATATATTTTAGAATTGATAGTGCAAATGATATAAATGTTTGAATAACATTTGTAACTGTTACAAATAAACTTTAATGCTTAGTATATCTGTCGATATTACGATAAAAGTCGCTTTAATCTTATCCAGTCTTTTTAAAATTTATAAGTCATGTGAAATTAGTAAAAATTTAATTTTTTTCAGATGAAATTATCATAATGTAATTTATTTTATATAGAGATATTTTTTTTTAGGAAATTGAATACGTATAAAATAGATATCAAATTCAATTAATCGTACACATTAATGGTGTTTACTAATTAAAAAAAAATATCAAAATTTCGAAAATGACGGACATTAAAAATTAAATTAATTGATATAATTTAATCTCGACAAATCCCAAAAAATTCACTGAATCAATCGTATATTTTTCTCTATTAATTCTAGGTATTTTTAGAATAAAAATCTTTTTCACTTTACTAGAGTAATGTTTATCGTTCGTTCAAAAAAAAAAAAAGAAATTATTTATTTTATAACTGATGGTATAGTGTTGTAATATCACGAAGCTCGATTTTTAACTTCCCGCTAAAAAAATTGAAAATTAAAAAAAAAAATTGGGAAGTTATTGGTTTTACAAAAATCTAGTTTTTATCAGATCTCGACTATTGAGGTCCTAGAAAGTTTCCCTGACTATTCCCGCGATGATATCACAATGTCTGTTGATTCGTGAGATATCGTTCTCGAAAAAAATAAAAAAAAAAAAATTTTTTTCACAATTTCTACAAAATTTTTAATCTGACCAGTTCACACTCTGATTCCTTAAAAAGCTCAAAAAACTGCATTGAATACCGTAAACCGCGAGAAAATCGGTGGTTATTGACAAAAAATAGTATTCTATGAAACTTCTATCATACTTTTGAGCTCAGAGAGCTCAAAATAACACAAAAATTATTTTTCTGAGCCCGAGGAGTTCAAAAAAAAAATTAAATGAAATATTGAACGCTAAGGTCTGGAGTTAGCGATAAGTTTCAGAAATGGCCTTTATTAGGGTCAACCGTTTTCCTAATTTTTTTTATTTTGTACCATTAGTGCCAAAATTATTTGCAAATAAACTTATACCTAACTAAAAAAGAAAAGGAAATCGATTAATATTACATTGTCGATAAAGTAGAAACTTTTTATGATAAAAATTTTCCTAAAATTAGTAGCAATCAAGCTTTTATAAAAAAAAAGTTTTGTTTACATTTTACCGATTTGTCATCGGGACTTGTAATGAGGTAGAGTAATTTAAATTTATAATTGCGAATTCAACCACCAATTCACATTTTAGTAACTTGAGCACTAGTAATTTGTGAAAATAATTAGTGTAACTATATCTTGATTCTATTGAAACACTTGCACATAAGAACGATATTTCCTGCTCCTTACTATTATTATTATTATTATTATTTGTTATTAATTGCTCAGGGGGGTTTTCCCCGGAGTCCGACTCTCCGAGGGCCCAGCCTGAGCGCCATCCATTACTGCTGCACCACTCCGCACAACAAGGCGGTTAGTGAGTGCAGCAGGCCAAATTCATTTGCCTAAGTAGACGCAGGGATCCCAAAATGACAGCCTTTTGCATCCGCACTGCTAGAGACACGGCTGCTGAACTGCAAGCCGGTATCTTCGCAAGTGAAGACACAAAAGACTGTTTCATCCCTCCAAGGATGCCGACAACCAAAACGACGAGCTTGACACGGTAACTTGGGTAGAGTTTGCCAATTTCAAACAGGAGATCCTGATATATCTGGTGTTTGTGCTCTTCTTTGGCCGAGATATTGTATTCGGCTGGGGCCGAAAACTCAATAACATAAATGTCACGAGTGGCCTTGTCAAAGAGCACAATATCAGGTTTGTTGTGGTCGTAGTTATATCTGAGCTATATATACCGTTATATACCGTAGCTATATCTGAGATGATAATAGAGTACTCGCAGGGCAGCATTGTGACGCTGTATGTAGGCACCTCTTGCCAGCACAGGACATGCCGACAAAAGGTGCATCAGCGTCTCCGGATGTTGTTTACACGTCCGACAGGACGTGTCCGGAAGCTGCGCCTGGAGCACCTTGCTACGGTATTCGAGAGTGTTGATAACACCATCTTGGCAGGCAAATATAAACCCTTCGGTCTCGGACATCAGGCCAGCTGACTTCAAGAAGGAGAATGTCAGCTGGGTGGACAAGCCATGGTCACGGACGTGTTTGAAATACACGCTGTGCATGGACTTGTCCATGTGTTCACCGAGGAGTTTTTCTCCTCGGTTATCCTGACGACGCTCTTGAACTCCTTTTTCGGGAGTTCAATGAGAGCGTTTATTTCTCCGAGACCTAAGGTATTTGCCGCGTAGATTGCTGCCTTATACAAGAACGACCCCTTCCGCGCATTTTCATGACTATGAACAAATTGCATCAGGAAGTCATCCTCGTCTGCTGTGAAATTGGCAACCTCGTATGTTAAACCCAGAACCAAACGATCGTGAAGCCGCTCCAAGCTCTGCAATCCTCTCCCTCCGATGTTCCGGGAGAGGTACATCCTGGCGACTGATGAGTTAGGGTGCATGCTCTGATTCATATTGATGACTTTACGGGTTTTGATGTCGAGACCTTTCAACTCATTTCGAGGCCATTTCAGGGTCCCAAAAGAGTAAAGTAAGACCGGGACAGCGAGCATGTTAGTAGCTGAGACTTTGTTCTTGCCGGAAAGTTCTGATGACCAGATCTTCCGGAGTCTCCTAACATACTCGCTGCGAAGAGTTGTTCGGACTTCAGAGACGGCATGCATTTGCCGCTCTTCAATCCCTAGATATCTGTACAACTCTCCGGCGTCTAATTCTCTTAAGACGCTCCCATCCACTAATTCGACATCTCCACCCGTATCAGAGCACTTACCCTTCGCCAGGTGTACGACCGCACACTTGTCCAACCCAAAAGACATTCCGACATCTCGTGTGTACTCTGCTACGATGTTGAGGGCCGTTTGTAGATGATCTTTGTTGGCACTGTATATCTTTAGATCGTCCATAAACAGTTGGTGAGTGATCGTGTATACTGATCACTCGGTGGCCCCGCAGAGTACCCACGAGTTTGTCGGAGGGCAACAGATATTGGCAGCAGTGAGATGCAAAACAACAGAGGGCTCAGAGAATCTCCCTGAAAGACGCCTCTCTTGTACTGAACAGTTCCGGTTACGTGCAATGCATTTCCACTTCCTATGTGAAAACGCGTTCGCCAGAGCTGCATCGTACGTTGTATGCATCCCACTGTTTGGCGATTGATTCCGAGGCACTTGAGCAGATAGAGAATCAACTCATGTGAAGTTGAATCAAATGCCTTACGGTAGTCAATCCAGGCTATGGACAGGTTGCGTTGGTAGTAGATTGCGTCTTGAATGACGCATCTATCTACCAACAAGTTGATCTTGCAACCTGACACGCCCTGTTTACTGCCACGTTGTTCGTATATCTGTTGCCACACAGGCTCTATCTCCCGCAAGATACGGTTATTTAAGATTTTTGTAAAAATCTTGTAAACCGCATTCAAGCAAGTGATAGGCCTGTAGTTCTTCGGGTCGGACAAGTCACCCTTTTTAGGGATGAGTACGGTTCGCCCTTCTACCAGCCAGTCTGGAATTGGTTCGTCGCCCTGAATGTATGATGTAAAAATCCGGGCCAGATGAGCATGTGTAGAAGAAAATTTCTTCCACCAGAAGATGTTTATGCCATCTGGACCCGGGGCAGCCCAGTTCTTGCTGCCATTCAGGGCTTTACGAACCTCTTCCACACTGACTGCAGGGCTCTCTTCGGCGATATCCTGCCGTCGGTGTTCTCGACAGAATGCCTCGAAGTCGTGCAGAGCTGGAGTATCCGGGTTCACGTTTGGTTGATCTCCGTACAATTCACTCCAAAAGGCTTCCACTCGCTCAGATGATGGATAATTCTCGGGAACAGCGGTCTTAGGTGACAGAAAGCGTGAAGGGTTGGATCGAAACAAGAG
This sequence comes from Cotesia typhae, assembly GCF_013202065.1. Taxonomy (NCBI): domain Eukaryota; kingdom Metazoa; phylum Arthropoda; class Insecta; order Hymenoptera; family Braconidae; genus Cotesia; species Cotesia typhae. Next base: position 2,331,608 of record NW_027423757.1, on the reverse strand, counting down.
TTGTCGATCAACCGCTTCAGCCTTTTCTCTAGTGACTTTTTGGAAGCCACCAGAGCCCGCAACCTGTTAAGAGACTCTTCTTTGATGACAAGAAGAGTACTCTTGTTCAGTGTGTGATGTCGCCTTCGAAGTTCTGCCGCCAGGCGACGAACTTTTGGCGTGTACGGTCTTTGAGTACTAACATACTCTATCACACACTGAATGCGGGAGACTTGTTTCCGAGAAATGTCAATTTTGTGTCCAAGTTGAGCGATGCGCAGCTTCAACTTCGCCTCGAAGGAGAGAGAATGTCTTCTCTCTATCGGCAGAAGCGAAGCCGCGGCACCGTAGACAACTTGGTTGACAGTGAGCAGAGTGGAGTCCTCTTGAAGCTGTGTGGGGAGATCTTCGTTCACCGTGTCGAGCTGTTGTTTTGAGTGAGACATCTTTTTGGAGATGCTCACTTGTCGACCTGTAAAGAGGTTGTCGTTGTCCTCGGAGGAACGGTGCCGTTCTTGGTGTAGCGGTGCTGGAAATGAAGGCCGATTAGACAGCCTTCTATTTGGCAGCAGCGATCGTCGATTATGCCGAAGGTATGAGGCGTAATTACGCAGGTGTTTGGGCGTAAAATGTCTGTGCTCCGGATGCATGCCACACCAAAGTGTGTGCATCCGGACCATATACCCTGATACCTCCGGCTCGCTGTTCTGCCAGCACACCAAGAGATCGGCGCGAAGCTCCTCCGTCCACTTAAACTTAATCCTATAAGCGCCGGGGTCGTCATAAGTCATCGGGTCCGGTGTGCTCCTCCCACCTGATGACTGGTCCTCATCCGAAGAGGACCGGTTGTGGGGAGCACTTCTGAGATTATACTGTTTTGGAACTCAGATATTACGGTGCAACGGGTAGTTGGCCCGTTGCTCCGGTTACGTTGTTAGCCTACAGACCAGATGTTGCGGTCTGCGTTTCCCGCGGTGCGCCACTAGGAGGCCACGTAACAAGCACCGCTATTATTATTATTATTATTATTATTATTATTATTATTATTATTATTATTAAATTACATGTAACTCTAAATATTCCAATTACTAATTTACTTGTAAAATCTATTCATAACTTGAAGCTCATTGATTCAACATTTGCGGGGATTACATGCAATTTATTTTCATAAATATTTATCGCTAAAAGTTTCAATTGAATTATTAAAATTAAAGAAGCAGTAGAAAAAAAAATATCAAAAATAAAGAGAGGATTGGCAAGAATCTAGGACTGAGTTTGCAACAAAAAGTTAGCTAAATTGAAGAGCATAAAGAATGGTACAGAGAACAAAGTTAAATGAGAACGAAAGCCGGAAATGAGGAGCAGAGAAGAGAGGGAAATTTTTTTAATTTTTTTCTCTGTTTTTACTTTAATAAAGGGGTAATTTAAAGTGGTCCTGTTTTGATATCGCGGGGAACAGAATACAATCCATTACATATATATTATATTAAACTAATCGTGGCACGTGAATATGAAGTCGGTGGTGGTTTTCGTACATGTATATAGTAGCTCTTTGGCTTACTATTGAGAACTATATAGTACTATCCGTTATAACGGAGTACCAGTACAGCTTCACAGAAGAAGGAAAAGACATAGATATAATAGATGAAGAGAAGGGGCTAGTAAGGAAAGAAGTAACTGGCTAGTAATAGCAGTATGACAGTGTGGCAGTGCCGTAACGAGCTACGCTTTCTCGTCCATTGAACTCTACCGTCTTTAACACTAACCTCACCCAATCCTTTACTTCTAACCAGTGCCGGAAACGTACGATATTGTTAAAACGCTTTTTTTTTTGTTATTAAAATTTTTTTCTTTCTTATCTTTTTGACGCAATTACGTTGATAGCGGAGAAAAAATATCAGGTCAATGAACCCGACCTTTTTTTTATTCTTAATTGCATGTATGATTTATAATAATAAACGTGCTCAATTATTCTGTTTGTCATTTAGAAAATCGTCTACTTAAGTTGTACAGAGAGATTGATTTTTTATTCATTTAAATTTTATTGTTGTTCAAATTAAATCACTAGTATTTAATCATTTAAAATTATTCAGTTTGAAAATATGTTTTTAAATTTCAGTTGCACGTAAAAATATGTATTTTTCAAAAATTTGTATTATAAATTTAAATGATTTGTTTTGACACACCTGTCATTTAATGTTTATAAATTTTGGAAAATTTATTATGAATTTTCTATAATGAGCTTTAAAAAATCAATCATTTCAAAAATTTCGACTGAAGGTTACTTGAAAAGCAAAAATTAATTTCAGTTGTTTAATAATTTAGTGTATTTGAAGAAAAATATGTTCGTTATATGTTTGTTTGTTTCTTTTTTTATTATTTTTTATTTTGATTATTGGATAACAAAAGTTTCTATTTACTTTGTAATTGAACCTTGGTCAAGGGTTTTTAAATTACTCATTACCTTTTGATTTTTATTTATTCTTTTTTATCTTGTTTTATTCGAAATGTTTCAAACGTTTTGTATCATCACGTATTTAAAAACATTTTTATCCATAGAAGATTATTTATTAATATCTATATAATTTTAACAACAGTTTTTCGTTATTATACTTGAAAAAAAAAAAAAAAAAAAAAAAAAAAAAAAAAACAATTTCATTCAATTAGCTGAACGTTTTGAAATGAAAGAAATAACGATGAAAAAAATGAAAATGTATAGTTTTCTCAAATTTTTTTTGCATATTCAATAACAATTTATCAAATCTGCAAAACTGCATATACCATTAATTTTTTTAGTCAGTGCAATCAGATAGGATAGAAATTGATAAAAAAAAACAATTTTCAACGTTTATTTTTTCACATCATTCTTTTATTCATTAATTTTGAAATTTTAACTTTATATGATAATAAAATCGAATACTGATGAATGTGAGGTTAAAAAAATAGCTTTAAAGGTGTCACGGAAGTTCGGGTGCAACAACCGGCTGTGATTATAATTAAATATGATGCTCTTTTTTGTTAAAAAAATAAACATTCTTTTATACCACACTTATTTTTTCTATTATTTCAAACTACTCTCGTCATTAATAATGTATGCCTTAAAAACAATGATAAATATGCAAATGCCCTATTTTTTTCTGTGTGATGTATCAATTCACTTTGGTTTTTCCTAAATTAATAATTTTTTTTATCGTTTGCTATTTTCATTTAAAAAAAAAAGGTTTTTATTGATTGGAATTTAAATACTTCAAAAGCTAATTTTAACATGAAGCTGCCATAATTATACGCATATCTAATCGCTTAAAAAAGGTTTCATCCTATTTATATAAATTTTATCCATCACGCTTTATTGCATTATTTACAAGTTATGTTTATTGTTAATTTTTTTATTATTGATAACGAAATCATGTTTTTCATTTTTAGAACTATTAACAAAGTCGTTAATTAACCACTAATGATTAAAAAAACAAACTGTGTACAATTCAATTCTATTTTTATTAACCTACATATTGGCTGTTTATTTTTTTTTTTACTATACCAAAAGGTAGACTGAATTTTAATATAAGATTATTAATAGTTATCAAAGGTAAATCTCCCTGACACTATTTTAAAAAATTTTTTGAACTTGAATACAATTGTCATTGAATAAACATGTATCTGAGTAAAGATGCAACTGATATAAAATGTAACTGAGTAAAGTTAAAGCTGAATACAGTTAAAATTGAGTAAAAATGTAACTGATGAGAGTTGAACTTAAATTTAAAAGTAATTGAATGGAAATATTGCTGATTAGAGATGACATTACTCGCTGTGAATAGAGATGTTTTAAATAGACCTATAACCTTGTGTTCGGATCGGTCCACTCGATAATAGTTTCACGGGTTAGCTGCAACTTATAAATAAAAAAAAAAATTGCCTAAAAGTAAAGAGTTACAAAATAAGTCTTAAGTTGACATATTTCAAAAAGAAACTCGAAAAGTTTGAATTCTAATAGACGTCGCATTTTAAAGCAGTGTCCTTTATTGGTTTTTAGTTACTTATAAAAGATTGATGAATCAGTTAGTGTTAAGCAGATGTTAAAAAGTCATAGTGTATAAAAATATATAAATCGTAACAAACAAGACATAGAATAACTATCGAGCTTGTTCGGTACAATGAAATTTTTTGACCTCGATAGAATATTTTATGAACATCTCAACAACACCTGGGTTTAAATAAATACATTCCGACTTAACTTTTTTAAACCAAATTTGGTACTAACTGAATTACATTAATGATGAAAAAAAGCAACAAACACCTGCCCGACCTTATAAGTGTTCATGAACACACTAAAAAAAAAGAAAAAAAAATATTAACAAAAAGTATGTACTTTTTAAATAATTTTTTTGCACTAATCGCTTCAAAGCTGTTGAAAATAGAAAAAAAATAGTAGGAGTTACAAAAAAAAAATTCCAACGGCCTTATTTTGTCGGTGAATAAAATGTGGATTTTCTTTTCTTTCTTTGCCTAGTCGAATTTTTAAAAGCTTTCGTTTTCGTTTCCTGTAGCGTGTTTCACGAACAAAAGATTTGTAGCTAAAATTCCGAAGAAGCTGTGAAACTGTTGTTGCTCGGCACATATTGAAAACACAAAGGGAATGAAGACGAGGAAAATAAATGAAGAGAATGCATTATATATATATATATACAATAAAATAGTAACAGGAGCAAAGGGTTTCGTTTTCCATTTTCTATCTTTCTCTCTCTAGGTCCATCCTTCATCATTCAGCATTAGTATCGACAGGTGACAAGTACAAAGACCCATTACGGAAGAGTCTATCTTTATTTGTTGTTCTCAAAAATATACCCATTACATAAAATATTGTATATATATATATATATATATATATATATATATATTGATTTAACCAACACACATGCTGAGAAAAGCGTGTGTGTATACTACAGTATAGAAAGACTTTTGGTACATTAATTCTTTTAGTATAAGGGGAAGAGGGAAGTAATAGACTTTCCCTCCATCAAATTCGTTATACATACACATGCACCCAAATTTTTCTTTGTTTCCTCCTTTGTTCCGGAAATCTGAACTTATGCTGGGAAGAAATTAGGGGAAAATATTTCCCAAAGTATAATCATCATGATTATTATTATTATTATTTTTTTTTTAAAGATCGTTGGGTGGAACAAAGAACAAAAGACAAAATTCAAATGAATCTCTATTTAACACTGATTTAATCATCATTTTGATGTAAATTATTTTTTTATCTTTTCGCCTTGACATAAATCTAGTCACGCCCACTTCGTGTCATCGACATATTAAATGCACAGAGTAAATAATTATAAAATCAATTTACTACTGTAATCATTTTAAATAAACTACTGCCGGAAACAAAGTGGACAGTAGACAATTTTAGTTTCAATTATAGACGACATCGCATCATTTACTTCTTGTCATGTTTTATATACATATATATATGTACTACGGTAAAATGTATTAACTAGTGCAGTAGAATATCTTTATTATGGCTAGTAATTTTTTTTTGTTAGGGTATGAGCTAAGTCGAGCTAGCCTTTTGTGTTAAATCAGGACTGTATAATTTATACACACTAATTTATTATCTCTGCTTATCAAATCATTTGACATTTTATTCTGCTCAATATCATTTAAAAATTACTACTCCGAAAATTGTAAGGTCAGCGACCTCTTAGAGAACTTTTTCGCTCTTATTTTTTTTGGAACCGGAAAAAAGCAGAAAAAAAAATTACTTAAAATTTAATAATGAGGCTGGCAAAATATTATGTCATCATGTAATAAAGTTTGTTCGCTTGCATAAATATACATATCATAATAGTATATGTAAACCGATGAAAATTATTATTAAAAAAAAATTCTTTGTTTCGTCGTTGATGATGCAAAATGTAGAGACGGTACGGGAAAAATGCACATGCATGTAGAAGTGGATTTTCTCCCTACTGTATTTTTGTCTCCACTTAAAACTCCCACTACTTCGACCCGCTCAGATGATCGCATGGCAGTAGCGCGGTGCTCGAGGCGTCAGTTAGCAACCAGCGTTCTCTTGATATAGTGACTTTTTTTACTGTGTAGCATTATCACAATGCTTTGTGTAACTTAGATCTTATTATTAATTTTTTATTTATTAATATAAATGTGTAATTACTTAGCAGCGACACATTATTGATCGAATAAACGAAACGATTTATCATTTTTTGGTTTTTTATAAATATCGTATCAAGAGACCTAATTTAACTGATTGCTACTGTTATTTATGAAAATAACTTTTATTGTAAAACTTAAATAAATTTTTAATTGCAAATTACGAAATATTTGTAAATTTATTATTGACTGTGATATGACTGACAGTTTTTACTCTTTATTATTGAAGAGTGATTACTTTTTGACGTTTTAATAATATTTATTGTCATAATATTGTGCCAGTTAGAGAGTCAGTGATTATTAAACGCACATTATTTATTAATTTTCAAAATTCCGGTGGCAAACGAAATTGAGTACCATCCGGAGACTCATGTGGTCCCGGATGGTGCTTTCAGCATGGGGCAACTTATGAATGATGTAAGTTTTCCTTGATATTTCATATATTATAATTATTATTCATATCATAAATTAATCATGCTTTCATTTAATCGCAAAACTCACTCTATTTCGTTTTTTTTCCGAATTATTACCAAAATTATTTTGGAGTACTTATAAAATTGTTATTAATTTTTATTCTTCAATTCATTTTTTAAACTACGTAATAAATTTAATCAATTTAATCATTTGAAGCTGCGTCTCCTGTAAAATATATAATTAAACCCCATTTATCGCAATAAAGCACGTCGTTTTTTTTTATTTACATTTTGTCATTTTTTTGTTTATTGCATCATCTAGTGGAAAGTAATAGACTATTTATGGGAATATCATTAATACTCATTTTAGTTATTTTAGTAACAGAAATAAAATAAATTATTGAGAATAAACGAGTGCGTAAATCATTAAAGTAAATATTTTTATTGCGCCGGTATCAATTTTTCAGACAAATTTTAATGAAAATAATTTACCATTCATATATTTTTATGCAATATTTAAACGTGTTAACTACCGGTATTTTTAACATGAAAATCCAACAGTTATTTTTATTAATATTTTTCAGCCTTGTGTCTTTTAATATAAAATTTTTTTTTTAATTAAAAACCAATTTTTTTTTTATTTTTCAAACAGAGAAAAAGATTTTTTTCAGATGCTCGCTCCGTTAAAGTTATTATTTTTAACATATCAAAAATTAACTGCCTTGGAAAGTAATTACTGCTTGTTAATAAAAATTTGTTCAAAAAACTTTCAAAGATTATTTTATGATTCAATCAGCAATCAATTGTCACATTTTTATCATAATTTAGAGTAATCTTTCCTCTAATTTTGAATATTGCTCTGCAATTTAGAACAATTTAAATGTAAGGAAAAAGAAAACAGTTCTTTTTTCTTGTTGTTTTATGCTAAGTAAGCTCTTTTCATAAAAAATAGCTAAATTGCAGAGATCTAGTCAAATTGTAGCTTTTTTTAATATAATTCTTACGATAATTAAAAAGCTCAATTTTTTTTTAGCTTTACCAATTCAGCAAACCGCTGAGGTCTTCAAGAAATCTATCAATAGCGCTATGAAAAATAAAAATTTTGTTTTAAAACGGGGAAAAATCGATTTTATAATTCGAGCCCTTCGAAACTTAAAAAAAAAGTATGTCTCACAAAATATTTTTTTTTAACTTCCCGCTAAGAAAATTGAAACTTTTCCGGCAAAGGGAAATTATTGATTTCAGTCCGATTTTTGGCAGACGCGTTTTCATCGGATCTCCACGTTTTGAGGTCCCAGGAAGTTATTCTGGCTATTCCCGTCGAGGTATCCGGCCATGTATTGTTTAAAAATTTACAAAATTTACAAAATTTTATTTTTCGGTATTTTATTTAAGATATCTTCGAGATTTTTCACCCAATCAATATAAACCTGTATGTTTTCTTTTAGTGCTTCAAATACTTTTTTAAAAAAGAAAATCGAACGACGTATTCAAAAGTTGTTTAAAAAATACATTTTGAACTCGATGAGCTTCAAATTTGAAAATCGGTGTTTTGAGCTTGAAAAGCTCAAATATTGACCAAAAAACACATTTAATAGCGCTTCAAATTCAAACTTAGCGGGAAGTTCTAGGGTTGATCTACGAGATCAACCGATTTCTAGATTTTTTTTTTTTTTTTTTTATTAAACTGAAGCATCGACTCCAAAATTTATTTAAATGAATGGACATTAAAAATTTCTGTACTGAAACGAATTTACTGATGCTGCCGAAAATTCTAAAGTTGCCCATTCGATTCTAATCTGTGATTGATATAATTACTGCAATGAACGTGTTACTTTCATCAGGAATAGGTCATTTTTTCTTCTATAATTTAGATATTATAGTGTCTCATCGTTTCTCTCCTTTCTCTTTACTTTACGAACATAAAATTGTTTTCCAAGCCCAAACCGGTTTCCCCTGAGTTCTCGTTTCCAACGTTGTTTATGCACAACGGTCATGGGACGCCTTCCTTACGAGGACTTCCTTTTTAGCTTTATCGGATATATGGGGAAAATAAAATAAAGTCCTAACATAAACATACTTTGTCTTCTATTTCAATAACAACCACACTAGCGCTGCTACAGTGAATTTTTTAAACCATCCTCATAAGTATTTAAATCTTACTTCGCTTTTGTGATATAATCATCTTAACGAAGTAAACTAACGATTGAAAAAAACATAAAATTTAATAACCGGCCTGTCATATAATCTTAATTTTATGTCGTTTTTAAAATACTTATGACTCGGTAAAATGTATTATTTACTCCGAAATTTATTTATTAGAAAAATTTTATTAACTATTCAAAAGAAAAGAGATACACTAAATTTTTCAGATAGGATACATCCTCAGTAAAGTATTTTTAAATTATTAAGCAAATATTACAGACTTCTTTATCTTTAATAACTATTGTTATTTTGTTATAAAATGTACCATGCGATAATTTAAAGATACGAATTTTGAATTAATTTGTTATAATTGAAATAAGTTTCTCAAACTCCAAAAATATCTGTCTCGTTTTATTCGATTAGGAAGAAAAGGGTTTTTTGAAAGGTAACATTATCATTCTCTTTCCTAGATTTAAATAATCAAGAAAGTTTTCTGTGTTGCATTCGCAGACGAGAATTTTTAAACAGTTGAAGGGATTATATCTTGAAAAGTATAAGTTACAAGAAATTTTCCTTCTGACATGTATATCTGAGAAAAGAATTAAATTTTTTCAACTCCGAAAGGTCATAAAACTTTTAAAAATAAAAAAAACCTTTTTGTTTATATAACTGTAAGTCTGTGTCATATGGACGGTTCAAATGTTCTTTAAAAAAGAATTATATTTAAAAAAAATGGTGAAGGTCAACAAACACTAACCATTATGAGCTGCCTCTTCCCTATTTTTGGTTATTCCAAGTACTTAAGGTTTCGTTCAATATAAGTTTGTATGTTTCAATACTGAATAGTGAATTAAGATTCATTTTCTAACTTGTTTTCTCAAATTTTGTTTTTCTCTTTAGATAAATTTGAACTTGCTATCTAAAAAAAAACTCAACATACTAAATCTATTCATTTATACTAAGTAATGAAGGACGTTTTTATTTATTTATTTATTTTTTTTTTTTTTTTTTAATGCCTAACTGAAAAAACTATTGAATCAATACATATAATATTGCAGCGTGTTTAAAAAAAGGTTTGAGTTTATAATACATGCTCAATTGTTCATTCATGAATCATTGTTTTTCGTTTAAAAAATTGAAATTTTTAAATACAAATTCGGTCTATTTGAATGCCATTCATTTTAAATAAAAATAAAAAATACATGAACATTTATTTATTTAATTACATTTATTTTAATATGAAATAATTTAAAAACTTTATTGAAAATATTTAATTAAAAATGAGTAAGTATTTCTATTTCATAACAATATGTCAATTTTTGGAAATGCTGTCATAAAAATAATCTAAATATATCTCCAATAATCTATATCTGTATTAATAAATAAAATGACATTTTTTCGATATACCTAATCGAAATACCGTTAAATCAGTAGACATTAAATGAATATCATAAAGTGCATCGTTTCTCAGTTACTATTTTAAGTTTATAATATTTTGTCGAAATTCTATTAGTTGGGAAAACAAGTTTTCATTAAAAATACTTTTTTTTTTGTAATTTTATAAGTTTTTAAAACGCTATAATTCTATTCTTGATTTACTTACTTAATATTTTTCAATTTTAATGCAATTCTAACAACGTTTGTAGAAATGAGATTATACAAAACTCAAAATAATTTTTATTTTTCAAGATCAACTTTTAAAGCCTTCTTATAATTTTAATACCATTTATTCCTGCAAATCAAAAATTATAAACTCTTACACAGAACATTATTGAGGATAAAAGTCGATGTAAAGTTAAAAAGTTGTTTTACTAAACAATATAAACGAATTTAAACTTGAGCCCAGCAAAACATAGGTGATTGACAGCTAGTATTGTATAATATGTAAGAGTAATAACTAGAAAAAAGTATAAGCATGAAATGATTTTGTATGTACAATGTATACAGTTATTGAGTCACGTAATCTTATTGGTTGACAATCAATACAGTGACTTTGCAGAATAAATAAAAAGATAAAATTCGATTCAATTGGAAACTCCTAAAAAATTTTGTAAATCAATTCTTGCATTAACTTTCTTTAAAATTAAATATCTTTCTAATTAATTTGCTAAGTTTTTAAAAAAAGTTCTCAACTGAAAGATACCTTACCTAATATAAATGTAAAAAAAATAACTTGAATTGACAGTTTACAAGACTTAATTGATACGTCATTCATTGTCAGTTTTATCGAAAAGCATTTAATTGCTCTAATAATTATAAATTGCTCTACAAATATATCGACAGTTATTTAAGCGATGCTGATTACTGTATGCAATATATATTCTACTTTTACTATCCAATTAGCAAATAATCTTACAGCGGGTTGTTGATACAATACTCATTATAAACTGACTATATCTCATTTTCAATATATTTTTTTTAGTTAATAATTGAGCTGAATCTTTTACAAACATGTTTTCTCTGGATATGAGCTTAGATAGCAGTTAATTAATATGTTACAGATTGACTGATAAAATTACAATAACAAATATACTTAAGATAACTTTTGTAATATTACTGCAGAACTAATTCAGCTATCTTCTGGTATACATATCATTTATACGAGCTATTTTACAGAACATTCATTAAAATAAGCAATATCTACAATGCTTGAAGTTTTTTTCTTCAGACAGTTATGATAACTAAATAGTGTTATTCGAATCATGTTTATCCCAAAGTAAACGAATTATCTTAAAGAATAAATAAAAATTAAGCTGAGTATAACTAAGTGCAGATGTATGTAATCCCTTTTATGAACATAATAACTATAATATAAAAATATAAAGCCGTCGAATGAGTACTTATCGAAATAAATATGTAAAGTAGAAAGTAAAAGGATTGTGTTGAGCGTAAAAATATGAGAAAGGATTACTAAAGATTTTTTTTTTTTCAATTCGAAAACTTTTGGGTGCAAAAAACTTAAAATTTCAAAAGATTGGTCTTTGAAAAATAAAATATTTTACAAATAAAACAAGTTTGATAATTATTTATTACTGTAAATTAATAACTATGGAACATAACGCAACGTAATTGTTATATTGCATCACTTTATTTATTTAAAATTTGATATCTCTGGACTGATACTTGGCGCAGTGATATAAATAATAAAATAATAAATCAAATAACAAATTTAAAGTAACGATGAGTGAGCCTAGATGAGTTTACGAATCATTTTTATGTATTATAGCAGACTAATGGACAATGTTCTGGCAACGAAACAATTGCTATTGTTTTTCCCGAGATATTGCAACAAGAAAGTCTGATTGCTAAGACTGGCGTGTCTTTTTTATTGTTCTCTATCAATGCGCGTTATTTTTGCATCTCAACCCTCTATTAATTCTGTGATAACTGTTACCCGGAGTCGTTTGTCTTTATATGCAAGTATTATTATTATTATTAAACATACTATTTTTTTTTTAATACACCCTACTAATGTAGTTCAACTTTTCATTATCTTTAGTAAATATTTCATATAAATAAATACTATTTTCTTAATTTTTAAATAAAATTAAATTTTATTCTAACGTTTCAAAAATTTTATAAAAATAAAACTATTTATTAAAACATTAACATAAAACATATTTAATATCTTTATCATCAAATATTTCATCATTTTTTAATATCAAATAATTATTTCGATTACAGTTGTACATTAATTATTAAAATTAACTACTTACAATTTCATAGGCAGTCTGATTCGCAAACAAATTCCTTAATTACACTAAATATCATGATTAAAACGTGACAATGTCATATTTAAATCAATTAATCTGTAAAATAATCAATTTCTTCAAACTAATCCACCGATTTTTGAATGAAAACATAATTAAATTAAATGAAGAAAATTACAAAAAAAATCAAAAGTATTTTATTAATGCTATATCTCTTATATTCAATTCGTTTTCGCATCATTCAAAATTATTATGTGGTAGTAGCACAATTCTTATCTCGATAATGTTTGGCTAGACGAAGGCCGTTAAGAGTTTTGCTTTTTCTCTAATCTAATTTTTTTGGTATCTCCGAGTGTTTTTATTCAAATAAACTTATATCTTAACATTATTTTCTTACACTGTAAAAAATCCGGAGTGAATTTCACTCCCATTTCACTCCCATCACTCGGAGTTCCGGAGTGAAGTAATTAATCACTCCGCGTAGGTAGTGAATCCGGCGTTTTTGTTTGCGGAGTGATTCCGGATTTCACTCCGAACAACATCCGCGTTCGGAGTTTTTAAAAAAAATAAAATAAGGATGAATTTTCGTTCTACAAAAAAATCTCAAAATTAATTTACTATAAATGATTTATTATAAATCAACAAATAATAATAATAATAATAATAATAATAATAATAATAATAATAATAATAATCTATATTATTAAAAGAATAAGTAAAATTTTGTGGCCAGTGTATTTATATGATGAAATGGGTTTTTATGGTTAAATTTGGTATCGTTGGAAAAGTCTTGACTTGGAGTTGTGCCTTTTCATGGTTTCATATTATTCTCACCAATAGCCAATTTATTATGATAAAAGTATTTACTATTTAGACTGCAGTCGAAAATACTCTATCTCTCGATACATAATTAAGAAATGACCTTGCATCTCGTTAGCTATTAACATTTTTAAAGATATAAGTTCACCCCGACATTACACTCACCAAGACCTTTCATTTGAGTACCCACATCAATTTTTAATATACTAGAATTCAAATTTGCGTGCGCCTTACTATAGCGTTTGCATATATTTTCATGCTCATGATATATTCGACCAATCACGTTACGAATAGTTTGATGCCACATACATTTCATCTCAATTTTATTATGGGATTTATATATATCATATATATGTATATATGAAAAATATATCAAAATGCATGTGGGTACTGAAATGAAAGCTCTTAATGAGTGTAACAGCGGGATGAGCGTATGTCTTTAACAACGTCAATAGTTAAAAAAGTACAGTGCAATTCTAACAAAAATCATTATTCAATAAAGCAAAATTTTATCTAATTATAATTAATTTATGAAAAAAAATTATAAAAACATTATAATAATCATTAAAATTAAATATTATTAAAAATAATAAATTAAATTTTTAATAATTAAATATAAAAAGGGTTTATAAAAATATTTTCTTTACAAAAATTTATTTATTTCTAAATTCATTTATTTTGGGAGTGAATGCGGAGTGAATTTTATTATTAATCAAAATTAACTCCTTCTCGGAGTAAAGATCACTCCCGCTGGGAGTGAATCAATTAAAAATCATTCACTCCGCGTTCACTCCGCAAATTTCTCACAGTGTACACACTCTCAATCGCTTATTACTTTATTTTTTATTTTATATCAATTATGTTTGTTTATTTTATCTATCATAAACCCAAGATATCGAATGAATAATTAATGAGCATTTATTCAACGTCCACAGAAAATAATAAAATACCTTTAGTTAGTGAAGTAAAAATAATATTAAAGTGAATAAAACACAAAGATAATTAAATGCAGTGTTGCAATGACTAATACCGAAATAGGAACATTAAGAAGAATCAATTTTTTTTCTTACTAGCGCGATACTCTTTATATTATTATGTTACTTTAAAAGAAAAAAAATATTTTAATTTTTTTGTTTGGTGATAATTATTTTTAAATAAGCTTTGTATATATATAAACAGGTTTCAGATAACTTTTAATTTATTTATTTTAAGTATTGAAAGTTATACAATGTTTTAATCTTATCAAAGTTTGAAACAATTATGGATGAAAATACATTTGTTTTTTTAATACTTAATTTTTTGCGTATGATTCACGTTTTGTCAACAATGATATGTAACTTTACTTTCACAATTTTTTAATTTCTTTAAATGATTTATTGAGCGTCAATTAATCACTTAAGTTTAATTTAAAGCAAATAATAGAATACACATAATGTCAATGGCTAATTTGCATACTTTGTCTTAATTTTTACTAAATTTTATTTTAAGATATTTAATAGTGTTGTATTAGTTCGTCGGTAGTCATAATTATTCATAAAAAATTTCTGATTGTACACGTTCAAGTGGCAAGATAATAACAACTCCAATCTTTACTTTTCTATTGGTAAATACCTTTATACTAAATAGTTATATTCCCAATTAATTCAATTCCTAAACAAAACTATCCTTAAGTGACTCTATTCTTAAATATCTCTACTTTTAAAATGTAATTGTTTATAATTTTATCAGTTTCTGAATATCTCTATTATTAAATAACTGGATTCGTGAATTACTTGTATTATTAATTAACTCTATTTTTTAACATTTTGATTCCTAAATTTTTTTAGTTTTGAATAATTTTACGATTGAGTATCTTATATTTTAATTTTAATCATAAATTTTTAATATTTGCACTGAAAAACATTCCAAAAAATTTCGAAACATCACTTAGTGATCTTTTATTTTATCGATAACAATTTCTTTAATCAAAGCTAAAAATTTATCGTGCTTAAAATATCACAGTTTTTTTTTATTAGCTTCTGAAATATTTTTTGGCGAGAAATAAGGAATAAAGATGTTAAAGAATTGAGATAATTAAAAATAAAATATTAGAAAATAGATAGAATCAATTAATAATACAATTAATTTACAAATACAGTTATTCAATAATAGAGATATTCAGGAATTAAGAAAATAATAAATAATTACTTTTTAGCGATAGAGATATTTAAAAATAGAACCTCTTAAGAATAATTTTGCTTAAGAATGGGATTAATTAGGAATATAATTATTTTGTATAAAGATATTTACTAATAGAAAAATAAAGAATAGAATTGTAACTATCTTGCCTTTCAAGCAATTTTTTTGCTACATATCTATATACTTGTATCTTAATTCTAATTATTTACTCACAAGTTTACCAGTCCATGAAATGCATAAGCGGCATTGTTAAATTCAGGATCTACTTAAAATTTTTCTGCAGCATAATTCTCATTAACAACTTTACTTGTTAAATTTTATTTAAAATATTATAATTATTTTACCATTAAGAGAGTAAACTGATTTTAAAATTTTTAAAATACCATTCGGCCTCAACCGAGATGGAAGATAGATTTGTCAGAAATTTATTATCTTTATTTTTTTTCAATAATTTGTGGAAACGATTCATAGGTCAAATTAAAGACAATTTTTAAACCGTAAATCTGTATTTTTCAAAAATTAGTTATCTCTTCTCCATTAAAAGTTATTCACTGATCAAATAAAGAAAATTGCAATATTCACTACTTTGACCATTTTAAATGGCTACCATTTCTGAACTAATTAATCGATTTTGCTCATCTTCGAACTCATTCAAGGTATTCATCCAAGAAATAAATGTACCAAGTTTCATTAAAATTCATCAAGAATTTTAATAGCTATCATGTCCACAACCCGCGTTATATTACATATGCGTATACTATCCGTTCCCGCCCGCTTGGCTGGGCGAATTATAGGATATTATAATTGATTTCATTTATTGTTTTCTTTTTTTGTATATATTTTTTTCATTATATGTATGCATAGATAGATAAACTTTGAAAGCAATACCATTTTTAAGCCTTACTCGACTACTTGATGATATTATAATCAAATTCTAAGTGAATTTCGACATCAAGACCAATGCAATAGATAGATTTCTACGAAATCAACCTAAAAATTTGAAATAGACATTATTAAAATAAAATACTCTGTTACGAAATAATTACTATTTTTCAATTTTGTTAGATTTATAAAATTTTTCGACAGAAATCCTTGCGAAGTGCAATTTTTCCCTCGTTATATTTTATTCAATAAAATGAAATAATACGCTCTTATTTTATCAACAATAATTTTGATCAGGTTTCATAGAGACCAATATTGATTGATTATTTGAAAAATGATGATGATTTAAAATTTTAATTTAATCAAATCGAATTGTCACAATGACTGAGAAAGAAGAAACTAAAGTCATTTTTATAATGAGGACGTTTAAACTGACGAAATTTTAATAAGATATTACCCATGAGAGCAATTGAGAAAATTTATCAAATACATACAATATCAATAATGAGTTGTTATTACAGACTTTTATTTAAATAACTGTTTTTTAATAATTGTAACAAGACAATCTTGTCACATTTAGAAGTTAATTATTCACATGATGCTATTAGTAGATTTCAACAGATATCGGTTAATATAACAATTTCATCACAAAAGTCAGCCCATTGTCAGATGAAACGTTTATTGATTTTCTTAGTTTATACAATTGTACTAGTCCAGAGTAAAAAGATAAAATTTTAAGCAAACGTCAAAATCATAATTGAAAACTATTTATACAAGCAAATTGTAATTTTCACAAAAGAAGTCAATATCTATACATATTTGTCATAGTACGAGCTTCAATTCTAAAAAAAAAAAAAAAAAACGTTGCTTACTTCTTGTGAGCTGTGTAAGTTGAAATACAACTACCGTTGATAAGAGTATTTTTTTTCTTAATAAAAATACCTAGAAATTGATAATTGACAAAAAAATAGATTTAATAATTCTATTTTTTTCTTATTTTTTGGAGGTTGTAATAAGTTTTACGATTTTTATGGTTGATGTTAACGTGACGCTTTGAAACATATAAAACGATTAGAATTCATTTATAACATGAAAGATTAGAGAAATATTATTTTTTAATTAGTATTACGAGCACATATTAATAGATTTGAATTATAACAGTATCAATTATCGTTTATCGGTCATAATTATTTTGTTATTCCATTAACAATCGATAATGAGTACTCATTTAAAAGATAATTGGTAGATGTTATTTTTACGAGTTCAATTAATTGGCGTACAAGCATTGCTTTTTACATAAAATAATAAGTTTGTTCAATGATAGAAATTATTAAGGGTGTAAGAGTCAGCGAAGTTTTCCATGTGAAAATATTTCAGTTGTCAACTAAACCTCATTACATAACACTATAAAAAAATTATGAAATCAGTTGATCCTCAAGGCCATCCTTGAAACTTCTCGCTGATTCCATTACTAAGTGCTTAAAATTTCACTTGTGACATTTTTTAGTTTTTCGAAATTTCAGAGTAATTTGAAAAAATCACTTTTTTTGATTTTCTTCCGCCGCCGATATCTCACGAACAAATCAATCGATTTTGACCTATCCGGCGGCGATCGACGTGGTTTTTTGATGTTAAAAGCTGATAAGTTTTTTAAATCGATCGGCGAAGTCCTTTAAAAGTTATTCCCGAAATTTTTCAAAGTGATTTTTTTATTCAAGAGTTTTTTGTATAAATTAAACTAAAAAAAATTTTTTTTTTAATTCAACTTCAGAGTTAAATGTTGAAGTTACTAAAAAAATAAGCTGATCCTTTTTTTAGAAAATATAATGTTTCATTAAATTAATCTTTATTAATTCTACTGTTTCTTTATCTTTAATTAAGTTAGATTCTTAATATAACATTGACTCAAAACATTAATGATTGTGAGTGACTAGATATTGAAAAAAATTTAATGAAAATTCTTTCACACGAAATATCAAAAATAATATTTGCACATTCCATTATTAAAATTTTCGCTCTGCAAACGTACACCAATAAAATTATTTTTTAATTTTTACCGATGTTGTTTTTTCGATTTACCAAAGTGGAAACATCATAAATTAATTTTTGATAACGTCTTTACTTTGATGCATATATTTATCTATTTTTCCACAGTTCCATCTACAGTATATTATTCTGTGTTAGAGTTTACATTTATAAACTTGATCACTTAACAACCATAGTCACAGTCTGGTTAAAAAAGTTATTATGCATGTTAATTAATGAAATCCAGGTTAGATTGTTTTTATCTCTATTGAGTTATTAATATATTATAGTATTTATTTAAATTATTATTCAATATTACAAAGCTCGAACTTGTTTTTTAAAGCCACTCTAAATCAATTACTTGTGACGTAATAATAAAAATATCATCTTCACGCGGTCTGGCACCACTCAGCAATACCCTCTCGACTAAAAAAATTATGCGAAATTACATTCTTTAAACGACTATTAGCGGTTGATGTTTTGGTTTAATTTAGCCACTGAGTTAAACCAACAGAAAACTATAACACGTTATTATAAGACCAAGTCCCACATCTGGTTCTCATAAAGACTGTCTTTCTCATTCTCTATCTTTGGTTTTTATTTATTTTTTTTTTCATAAGATTCTTGTTATGTTCATATAACAGCATGCGTATAATTTAATAGTCTTATACTTTTAAAATATAATACATATGAAGAGAAAATTTAAATGAAGCCTATATTAATGTTGGCCTGATGACTTTTATCCGACCCATTTTTTTAAATTATCTGATGAAATGAATAACTTCTACTAAGAGGAAAAATAAAATGTATATTAGGACTATAAACTTAAACTTTTTTTGTGTCAGTACTTATATAGATAAATAATGAATTACGCCTAATCTGTGCTACAATGTTATACGATAATGAGCCCCAAACTACATATAATACCATTCTTTTTTTTCCATGGATCGTTACTTAATCAAAGAATAAGTTGTCATCATATTAAGTTCTAATCTCTTGGCTGATAATATGTAAAAAAAATTCTAACGATTAAGATCGTTAGATTTGTCTATGAATGGAGGTGTGTCCATTTTTTTTACTTTAATCTTCGAAAACATCAGTTAAGATTATTTGAAACCTATAATGATTATCAATTAAAATTTTTGATTAGACGTATGTTTAAGTAAAAGTGACTTCAATTCAAATAGAAAGCTGATATACACTGTAAAAAATTCGATGTGAATCGGGAGTGAATTTCACTCCCATCACTCGGAGTTCCGGAGTGAAGTAATTAATCACTCCGCGTAGGTAGTGAATCCGGAGTTTTTGTTTGCGGAGTGATTCCGGATTTCACTCCGAAAAACATCCGCGTTCGGAGTTTTTAAAAAAAATAAAATAAGGATGAATTTTCGTTCTACAAAAAAATCTCAAAATTAATTTACTATAAATGATTTAGTATAAATCAACAAATAATAATAATAATAATAATCTATATTATTAAAAGAATAAGTAAAATTTTGTGGCCAGTGTATTTATATGATGAAATGGGTTTTTATGGTTAAATTTGGTATCGTTGGAAAAGTCTTGACTTGGAGTTGTGCTTTTTCATAGTTTCATATTATTCTCACCAATAGCCAATTTATTATGATAAAAGTATTTACTATTTAGACTGCAGTCGAAAATACTCTATCTCTCGATACATAATTAAGAAATGACCTTGCATCTCGTTAGCTATTAACATTTTTAAAGATATAAGCTCACCCCGACATTACACTCATCGAGACCTTTCATTTGAGTACCCACATCAATTTTTCATATATTTATATATATTATATATATATGTATTTATGAAAAATATATCAAAAATGCATGTAGGTACTCAAATGAAAGCTCTTAATGAGTGTAACAGCAGGATGAGCGTATATCTTTAACAACGTCAATAGTTAAAAAAGTACAGTGCAATTCTAACAAAAATCATTATTTAAGAAAGCAAAATTTTATTTAATTATAATTAATTTATGAAAAAAAATTATAAAAACATTATAATAATAATTAAAATTAAATATTATTAAAAATAATATATTAAATTTTTAATAATTAAATATAAAAAGGGTTTATAAAAATATTTTCTTTACAAAAATTTATTTATTTCTAAATTCATTTATTTTGGGAGTGAATGCGGAGTGAATTTTATTATTAATCAAAATTAACTCCTTCTCGGAGTAAAGATCACTCCCGCTGGGAGTGAATCAATTAAAAATCATTCACTCCGCGTTCACTCCGTGTTTACTCCGCGTTCACTCCGCAAATTTTTTACAGTGTATGAATTGTTGGTGATTTATTTTTAACTTCAACTCGGAGCTTATCACTCATATTATTCTTAATAATTGTTATTGTAATATTTTGATAAGTGTAGATTATATTAAAGATATAAAATTATATTAAAATTTATGGACTTGTTTGTTCGATGTATTTACAGCAAATAGACTCTTATCTCGCGTTAACGTTGATCATTTATGACTTAATAATGCTCAAAAACACTTTTCAATGTGTATTACATCTCTGAATAACTCATATTAGATTTAATAATCACTTTTTTCATTAATCCTTATTAAACGTCGCTTGCAATCATCCTCAGTTTTTTTTTTAATCTCATTAATTAATTCATAGGATAGGTGTACAGCGTATATTATCAAATAAATAGAGTACACAAGACTAAATTTATGATCCGTAACAAATGAGAACGATAACAAGCGTGTCAAAATACTATTTGCAGGGAACCATCAATAATTCGTTTTAATAAATTGAGCTTGTAATAATTTAAGTGCTAAATTTATTATTTACCGTTACACCTGTGTCTGCTATTTGTAAACTGATCTCATTACTTTTATTCTATTTCAAGTATTTTTGATCAATTAAAAAAACTCATTGTTCTCTTTCATTATACTTTTAGATATTTATTCAAAATGATTCACACTCTTATCAATCGGATTAATAAACCTAATTGATATTTTCAAACTTACAAGATGACAGTGATATGATAATGATAACTATTAGATTAATACATATTAACAAATAGATTTAAAATATGGGTATTAAAGAATTTAGGATACTGTACTCAATTGTCATTATTTATCGAAGATTATATTTTATTTATAAAAATACATACCATTAAAATAATACGCGTTGTTTATTCTCGTTATATTACGTTACTTGGTATGAAGATTTTTATTATATACATATAAATTGAAGTCATTTCGAGTTCATTGACCAAATGCAAGGACATTTAATTATAATGACACAGTTTCAACTGCATTACTTTTAACTCTATAAAATAAAATCATCTGACATCGTTTTTTTTTTCTTAACTCTATTTTTTAATAATAGAAATCTTATTTTTTTTTTTATTAATTAATTAACTATTTAATTTCTGTGAACCCGTTGCATATAATTTCATTGATTTAATAAAAAAAAAAACCAGATGACTTTCAACGTCTAACTTTTTTTATTATTATAAAATGATTCCATTTTTTTAGTTTATTCTTAGAAAAAAAATAAAAATTTTATTCCAAAAAGAACAGAATCTTCATAAGATTCAAAAATACCTTAAGAATATGGACTAAAATCATTTTCTTTTGTAAATTATTTTTATTATTCTTCGGTAAAATACAAAAAGTACAATAAAATACCACTTTATGACCCAGTTCGGTGAAATATACGGTTAAATAAGATTTTCCGTAATCGGCACGCCCCCTAACGCTTTAGGATAAATCTTTCTAAGGTGTCATAAAAATCTAAGTTAAAATTAGAATTGTTGCATTTAGAAAAATTGATTCCCTTCAAATACTAAACTAAAATCAGATTTTAAAGTGACAGATATAAAATAAAAAAAATATAACTTATTCTAAGACTTTTCAATATTTTATTTCTGAATAATTGTATCAATTGTATTATCGTTCTTATCTGTTGCATTATTCAAATTTATTCTTTTATATTTATTTATTTCGATATATGAGTATAAATACCCCACAATGTTCAATTATAATTTATTACTTTATTATACACGCAAATTTATTTTTATATTTAAATTATTCTTATAAACTCTCAAATATATACATGTATATCTAAAAGACACGTATCTACATGTTGAAGAAAATAATTATTGTAAACATGACGTAACAATAATAAAGATTGATACCTATAACCTTGAGAATATCCAAAGACCAACGAACTTCGATTAGCATGTGTAATTTTTTTTTTTTTTTTTAATCATTCATCTTTCAATTTTATTAAACTTGAGAGATTTAATGTAGGATAATGACTTCAAAAACTGCATAACTTATTTACACATTTGATTCTCGTTGACCTCTAAATAAAACAGGTTCTTATGATCCATTATGCCAGTATCGCAACAGATGAAATGTTAACGTAGGAAGTAAATTTATAACTTAAAAATTAAATTGCAAAACAAATTTGACGACTAATTTTAAAATAAAAATAATAATTATTTACTTTTTATGTGTTACAGACTCACGGGTACTTTGTGGAAACCTTTTTACAAACTACACGAGTAGACCACATCTCACGAGTGATGTCATCGCATCCTTCGTACCTAGATAACTTTCTTAAAACTCAACAATTTATTTTACGAGGTGATGGTCCACTCCCCTTTGTCTATCGTCATTTAATCGCTATAATGGTAAAGTATTTTTTTTTCTGTTTCTTTACCGTTTTAATTTTTTGTTTTTGTGTATAAAAATTTCAATGGACGACTTACATAATTAAAATTCAGCGACTTTACAGAAAAAAAAATTTACTTGAATCAAGTAAATAATTTTGAAGAATTTCATCTTCTTGATTAGAGTAGAAAAATGCTTAAACTAAGAAATTTTTCTTAGTTCAAGTAAGTTTTATTTAATTTAAGAATTTTTCATTTTGATTGAAGACAATTAAACTCTTCAAAATTATTTTCTTGGTTTAAGAATTTTTCTCTTGATTCAAATTAATTTTTTTTTCTGTGTAGAAAACAGAAATTAGACCCTCAGGCGGAAAAGATTTGAAATCGAACCCAACTAATCTCAACGAAAATTTTCATTGCTTAATTTTAATAAATAAATATTAACGTGTTAAAAATTAAACAGATTACTTAAGTAACTGTTTAACCACACACTGATAGTGTTAAATTTAATACACATTTTTCGACTGTTTATTCGTACCTTTACTAAATTGATATCAATAAACAAGCAAATGAATAGATAAAAATAATGATGACAACAAATATAAAAATTAATCAACTGTTACAATAAAGAAAAATTAAAAGTAAATCAATAGGTTCGCAAGGTCAAACTGTAATTGGTATAATGAAACGTTTTAATAATAGTCGTGGCATCGTTGGAGAGAGTTCTAAGAAAAACAAATTATATAATCAATACACGCGTATCATCTATTTATAATAAACATTTTATTAAAAACTACTAACATACTTAATAGATCTATTTTATTGTTTATAGTGACTGTTTACAATACATCTATATCATATTTTTTTATGGCGATAAAAGTCTGCTCTATGACTTGCTCTGTTTGAATGATCGTTACATTAGAACATGTCAAAGTTTATCAATACATTATTAATTTTCAATACATGGATTTTTTTCTAAAAATCATCTTTACTTTTTTTATTATTCGATGAAAAATTAACGATAGCATTTGTATATACCAACATTTGTATGTATTTCGGTCAAAAAAATATTCCTTATTTATCCATTTAGTGTTTTAAGAAGCTATGAAGTTAATTTATCACTTTTATCTGAAATTGTTTGATCTAATTCTGACTAACAGTATATAATTGATTAACTTTCCCTAGTTTATAAATATTAATCATTAGAAAGAAAGTGCAATAGTTCAATAAAGTTTCAGAAATAAATTAATGCCTTTAATTCTTAGGACTTATCAACTAGTTTTTATTATTTTATCAAATTAAAACTTTTTTTATTCAACTAATAAATTATTTGCAGATATATTTATTATAAGAAAAAAAAATTATCAATCATTTTTTTAAATTTAATTTTCAAAACAGTAAAAAAAAAAAGAAAGACTGAGAACAAATACATGTTTTTGTTAACAAATTTTAGAATTAAATAATTCTTAAAATTTTTTAATTTGTTTCAGGCTGCTGGTAGACATCAATGCAGTTATTTAATAAATTTACAAAAAGCAGAATTTCTTCTTCAAGGCGGTGACCCCACTTGGTTACAAGGATTAAGATTTATTCCACAAAAACTGCAAAATCTTTATGAAATTAATAAAATTCTTGCGCATAGGCCCTGGCTGTTAACTAAAGCTCACATAGAGGTAATATAAGTAATAAATTTGCTTGTAAAATTAAAATAATATTAATAAATAATTAAATAATTTGTATATAAATTTTTTTGTTTCAGAAAATGACTAAAGGCGATGACAGTTGGTCTCTTTCTGAACTCGTTCATGCAATAGTTTTACTGGCTCACTTTCATTCGTTATCGTCTTTCGTATTTTCTTGCGGAATCAACGAGGAACTTGATTTAGTTGGTAACTATCAAGGCAAGGAAAACATTCAAGCCAATAGTAATAATGTATCACCTGCCAAAGAAAATGTGGTAAAAAGTCCAAAAAAGATTTCTAGTAGTGGAAGCACGACTGGTAAGAAACTTTGTTTTTTTTTTCTTTCACTTTTTTGAAGGTACTTTTTACAAATTTTATTTAAAATAAATGTGTTTTTGTAAAATCAGATAAAGTGCATTCACCACCGTCGTCACCGACTATAGTTGGGGAACAAGAAGTTGGAGTTGTAACGTTAATGGAACGAATGAAATATTTGTCAGAAAACTCAATATCCACACTTCCACAAGAGGAACTGTCTAAAAGATTTAAATCTGTCGAAACGCAGTCTGCTGAGTTAGAACCAGCTCAAGAAAGATCAAGTCCACCTATCAATTCTGACATTGAACCTTTTGTTAGAGAACCTGAGTATATATACCAAGACTTTGCCAAGGTAAACTTTCAAGTCAAATTTTTTTTTTTACTAATAAAATATCTCTACTGAAAAGTTAATACGATATTCGCGTTATTATCGCTTTTTCTCTCACCTTTCTTCAGAATACTTTTTTTCACAATTTTGCGATTTTAACTGACCGATTTAGTTTCCCAAAAAACTTTAATTACTTTTTATCATATTAATAATTATTATCTTTAAAGTATCATTAAAACTTTGTTATTTTTATATTTAATTATAAAAGAACACGCGTTTGAATGTTTTATTAATTAAGCAGATAAACTAAACTTGAATCGATAAAAATCAGTTTCGAAAATTAAATTACTCAATTCTCTTGTTTCTGTAATCTTTGACTCACCGCCAGAATATCTGTACAACAAATTTTATTTTTGAAGTAAAGTACTCTTTCAAATTTTAATTAGTCCATTAATTTTTTTTGCTAATTATTTAATCTGTGAATAACGATTCACGATATTTTTTTCTTGTAAATTTATTGTATTGTTCGATAATGATCATTACTGTTACGATAATCTTTTTTTTTGTCAAAAATAAATAATTAAAAAACTAAATTATTTCAGCGAGGTCAAGTTAACGACATACCGACCTTTCGTACCCAAGATTATTCATGGGATGTTCACGGTTTTTCTCTAGTGAGTCGTCTCTATAATGAAGTTGGGGGGCTCTTAGATGAAAAATTCAAAACAGCTTCTACTCTTACTTATTACACAATGGGCACTCACGACAAAGTCGATACTTCACACTTTAGACGAGCTATTTGGAATTACATTCAATGTATGTTTGGTATACGACACGATGACTATGATTATAATGCTGTAAATCAGCTTCTAGAACGCAGTCTGAAGACTTTTATTAAAAACGCAGTTTGTTACCCTGAACGTGTTACTAAGAGAGATTATGACAGAGTTATGAAAGAATTTAAACATAGTGAAAAGGTTAGCTTAATCTTATTTATTTATTTATTATTTCTATTTTAATATTTATTTATACCTTTTAATGTAATAATTAAAAATTTTGATAATGTACGTTTTAATTTTACGTATTTTTTGTCATAAAAAAGAGTTTTATTATCATTAAAATTTAACGTCATTAAATCTATTATTATTATTATTAAAAATTTTAATTTTTATCATTATTAGAATAACTTACGTTATTTAAATTTTTTTTTCTTTCTAGGTTCATGTGAATTTGATGATTCTTGAAGCTCGTATGCAAGCAGAATTATTATATGCACTGCGTGCAATTATGCAGCATATGACCTAATTGACATGTCAAGTTTTGTATTTACCTGAAAACTGGTCAGTTGGATTACTTTAATGTATTATCGCCATAAGCTTCGATACTTTATAAAACCCGAGCTCTGACGATCATATTTTATGATAAAAAAACAATCACTATAATTAATTTAATAGAAGCTATTGCACTATTTAGACGCGATTGTAAAAACCTTTATTTGTTTTTGATATTTTTCGACGAAACAAATACGACTTTCTAACAATGATTATTATTGAAACACTACGGGCAATAATATATTTCAATAACTTAACTTTATACACTTGGATTTATTATAAAAATCTTTATATCAGTCATTACCAGGTATTTATTTTAATTCAACAATTTATAGATTTTTTCCAATTTTTTGGAATAATAAATTCCTCTAAACACGTGATGTTTTTTAAAAATTATTTTTTTATTTTTTACAATTAATAATGTCTTAATTTGCCTTAAATTATTCAAGAATAGTCATTGGAAAAATTCGTTATTTTATGAAAGGCAGAATTGACTGAATAAAAAAAGATACAGAATCAATTTTGTATTCAACTATATATTGATGAGATAAAAAAAAATGTTTAACCCTTTTCAAAGAACAATAGGGCTTCAAAAAGTTTGTAAATAACAAAAAATATGTATTATTATATTTTTAGCGTGTTCCTATTAGAATTTTATTGAATTGTTCTTGTCGTGATTTATTATAATAATTAAAAAAAAAATTTTTGATTAATCAATTTGTTCATTGTAAATACGCGGTTTTTTTTTTCTTATAATAAATTTAACATGTATATAAACTATTTTACGATGAATATTTTTTATGTCACAATAAAAATTTTATCAATTCTAAAAAACAAAAATTATATAATAAATAATAAATCTTATAAGTATCTATCGCATTTTTAAAAAATGCACAATTATAAATCTTAGTTTCGTTTTTAAACTTTTGTTTTCATAAACAAACGTTGAACAGTGACATTAATAATTTAAGAAGCTAAATTAATCAATTATTATTACTATTATTATCGTTTATAAATTTAATCATTCATAGTAACACAAAATTTGATGGATTATGAAAAAATATAGCAATCTGTTAATTTTAAAAATCTACTTACTAAATCTGAAAACATTAAATAATCTAAGTATACTGTGATTAATAAAACCACCGAAAAACCCATAAAATTGTAACTTAAAAGCAGACATAAATTACATAGCAGTTAAACGAATATCTATGCCTTTGATAGAAAAATTAAAACAAATTGAATGCAGACTAAGAAAGTAAAAAAATTCGAAAGAACCTGAGATGACTGACGATTGAATTATAACATAAATTACAAATTCACTTGATATATTTGTAACGTGTGAAATACAGCACGTGAATAATAAATAATACAATTGCTTTAAAAATTACTAACTACTTATAACAAAAGTTTGGGAGCAAAATAATCTATTATCAAAAGACCAATATTTGACATTTTAAATAAACGTCATTAATAAATTATTACTTTAAACTATCATCTAGTTAATTAAATTAAATATATAATATATCTAACACGCGTCACAAAGCACTCACAATATTCGAGAAATAAACAATGCTCGAGATTACATGCAGTCTTCTGTACTTCAATCAATTAAATGAGTATTCACTATTTATATGAAGACCTGTCAAAAACGGAAATTTTTTGCGCTCTGAATCTTTTGAATTAATTAACCTAATTAAATATGGAACGCCTCCATAAAAATGTCTTATCTTAATCGTCAGATATTAAAATAAACATTTATTTATTTATTTATTAATAATTAGCTACAATCAAAGATTATTAAAAATAATTAATTTTCTTTTTATAGAATAAACTATTACATATAAAAAGATGATTGATTACAAGTACACGTAAAGAACAAGATGACACTGGATATCATCCCAGATTATACTGAGTGAAAAAAATTTCAGATAATAGCTGGTACTATCCAGATTACAATGAGTATAATCCAGATTATAATGAGTATAATCCAGATATCACGCCTTATAATCTGGATTTTTCTAGCTACTATCTAAAATTTTTTTTCACTACAGATATCACTGAGTATAATCTGGGATGATATCCAGTGTCATCTTGTTCTTTACGTATACTTGGAAAAATTTTCAATGTTTTGACAGATTTCCGTATTATTAGTGATCTCTTAAATCTTGAGTGTTTCCAATTTGGTAATAATTATATGATAATAATAATGAAATAAAGAAATGTGACAAACCCGTGGAACAAATAACAATGTGACAAAAAATGTTGCAATTTAGTGAGTTTTGTTAGTTATTTAGAAAAAGAAAACTATATAACAAATTAAATAAAAAAAAAATACAACTTTTTGTAGATTGTTATATAGTTATATGAATTAATTATTAAAAGTTCGTCACATTTTACATTGACATATCAGAAATACTTATGGATTAACATTTTCAAATGCTATTCGTAAATTATATTTACGACGGCTATTTAAACAATGTCATTTGTTTTCTTATTTTTGAATTCGAATAATCTCGAATATGACATACAACATACGAAAAATTATCAAAGAAACTTATGAAAAAAAACAGTATTGACAAAACAAAAATAAACCCAGATATCTTAGAATAGTTATTCTCTCTTTTAATTTTTATTCTATTCAATTTTAAAAGAATAAAATAGTTCAGTGATATCAAATATTTAATTACAAAAAAAAGAGAGAATATAAAACCATTACATAATATTACTTTTTTGATTCATAAAATTGATTAATTGAATTTATATGATTTAGTAAGATATAAATAAAGCGGTCTAAAGATCAGCATTTTTTTTTTTCTGAAAAATACTATCATTCAATCTGTATAATTATTAGGACTTTAATTTAATTTTTAATTTTTATCTTTAACTCATTATTTCTTTTTATTTACATTTTAATGTGTTTTAAATCATATTACACATCATATAGATTTTACTTTTTCATTTAGAACTTCAATCAATATTATATTCAGGATTATTATAATTATTTTTTCAATTATACTAATATTAATTAATATTGATAATATCATTTTTTATTTAAGTGATTTTTTTTTTTGGTACAAAGCAGTCCCTTATTGGCAGTTTGTCGAGATCCTGCGGAGAATTCGCAGGACGTATTTATAATATAAGAATTATGAACATGAGTACGTCGATGTATGGTTGCACTTCAAAGAATTATTATTTAAAAGAAAAAAAAAAACTATAAATAAGTGATACCATAAAACTTCGTGAAATGATCTCTTAGAGGGACTGAATCATTAAAAAACAGTTATTGAAACACTGATTTCTTACATTTGTAGACTTTCTCTTTTAATTATTATTACTATTATTATTAAATATAGAAAGCATGTAATGCATGCTTCTTTCCGTTGTAGAAAAAAATAAATACAAAGACGTGATCGGAAAAGAATGATGATTAATGCGTATTGATAAAATAATTTAAGTAATAAGTCGTTAAATTAAAGATGTCAAAATAATAAAATTTAAAGAATAAATCACTATTATTTGTAATTAATAATAAGTGTAATAAATATTATAATAACTCTTACGGATGTTAAAAGTAAAGATGAATGAAATATTTCAGGAGCGAATAAAATACATTGATATATTATTTTGCTTAGTGTAACTAATGACGATATAATATACATTAAAAAAATATATATGATATAAATAAAATAAATAAGACGAATTAATATACCAATACGTCTGTGGTTATTGAAAAGTATAAAATAATAATTAAAGAGGATTGCGTTCATTTTTTGAAGGGGTCCATCCAAATTTATATATTTATTCGAAATAATTATTTAAAAAATTTATTATTGTATTAACTTTTTTAGTTAATATAAAGACCGAAGAAGTGAGAAACATAAATAAAGCACAACAGTGTGCATGGAGCAACTGAAAAAAATAAGTCAGAGTGATGATTTAAAAATAAAGTGAAAGGTTGATGATGGTTTAGTCGAAAAAATTGTAAATTTTCAATTTCAAAGTTTAAAAAAAAAAACTTTAAAAAATTATATTCAAAGAGTGAAGATTTTTTTTTTTTTTTTTTTTTTTTTTTTTATTCATTACAATGAAGCGATGCCTTTGAATATCATGAAATCTGTGAAGGCAGAACAAATTAAAAGAAAAAGTAAACTTAATATTATTACGGAGAGTCAGAGTAATATTTTATTTTTATCTAAATTATTTTCTTTAAGTAATAAAACATTTATTGTAATTAATGTACGTCACATACTAAAGAAATAACTGTGTGATAAATTGACGTGATTTGAACTAGCCCTTCTAATATTGATATATAAAGTAATGATAAAGAGATTTAAATTTAATAAACATGGATCTTCGATTCGAATCTCAAATAATTTTCTTTAATGTCATTGAATTTCAATTATTTTAACTGTAACTATTATTTTGAAAAATTGAAATTGATTAAACTCTCAACGTCAAATATATATTGTGTCATTAACAGTTTTATTGAGTTTATTAAGCTCGCGGTCAGAGCCTAATTAAGTCAATACAAAAACTGTCACAAGTTTTCGAGGCTTGATTTGATGTGGGAGTTGGTCAGTTTTGATAAATATATTCATCGATAATATTATTTGTCGCTTCTTTGCTCCTTTATTTGTTAACTAGGTAATAGAATAAGTTGTCGTGATAAATAGAGATTCGAATTTAGAGATTTTGTAATAACATTAGGAGGGTCGCATGATGTGATTTATTTTAACTTGTAACAAATTATGAATACTAAAAAATGTTATAGTTTCATAAAGCGATATGTTATTTATCATTTATTTTATCCTTTAATAAATGATGTTATATAAAAAAAATACTACTGTTGTTATTTTTTCTAAACCTTCTGAATATGAACTAACATTTTTTTTTTCCAACATCAAGGTGGCTACTGGATGTCTTAAAAATACTGTACATCAGTTAAAAATTTTTTTTTTAGTATTTAGTGTAACATTTAGATAAAATATTATTTGTTTTAATTTTCATAGAACTTAATAATTCTCAGATAAAGCAGCTTATTAAAATCTAGGTTTTATCTTCAAAATAAACTGAGAGAAAAATTTCTTTTGAAAACAATGGGCATTAGTGTGACAAGGTGTAACGTTGCGGAAGGCTGGAAGGCCTCACTCCGAATATTTATTGAAGTTTCCTCCGGTTGGATAGCTCGCCGGACCCAGAGTTCGTTTGGAGGATCACACAACTACAGCTAACTTTACTAATTTTAATCTTAAAATATATCATAGCCATGCTTTTATTACTATAGGACTGGGGTTTATTCGACAATCAAAATAATTCAAATAAAATAAGATGTTATTTTTATTAAACATTAGTAATTAAAGATAAAGGTAATAAAAATAGGTTATTATAATCTCGCGACTTAGACACACCCTACAACTTGAGATACCATAGTAATAACAATAATAATAATAATAATAATAATATTAATAATAAAATGACAATAAATAATATGTACAAGCAATATATACAAAACCTTTATACATGTGTTTATAAGAGACAAGCCGCGACCTATGTACTTGGGACTCACGACGCGTTCCACGATAAACTAACCCCTACTCGATTCTAACGGACTTGTACCCTTCCCTCTATCTACAGAGTTCGGCCCTGTAGCCAAAAGAGTCACGAGTGACGTAGGGAATGCCCACAACCTCTCCGCAACCACCTGAGTACACCGATTAGGAAAGCCAATTCAGGAAATACCCCGCCTAGGTTTTGGTCAAAAGACGCGACAATGGAGATACGTCTAGAAATGCCTCGACGTAATCTCCAGCTACAACACGATAAAGAGGTACTACCTCGGTGAGCGTGATACCGCCCTCCTCGGTAACCTCATCTACTAGGGTGTATATTCAATCGTAAGAAATACCCACGACCGGAACATACACGGACGTTCGGCGGTCAAAAAGAGTGAAGGAATACCGGAACACAATACCTGTTTCCGTCGATCCACGACACTCCGCCACTGTTCAGCTTGAAACTCCACACTTCACAGCTCAAGTTAGAATGACCAAACCGGCCCAAGAAATCGCTCTTAAGTACTTGGTGAGCCGCTCTGCCTTGGGACGGTGCGAGCTAAATTGCGACACCTAGCGGCAGGCAGTGAACTAATTTTCACTCTCTCTCTAACAGCGGCGCGCGCACGCCAGCTCTTATCCCTACTCTTCTTGATTCTTCCTCTTCCCTTTCGTTCGGTACGCTCGTCTCTCTGGTCGCTCATGGCTCGTCTCTTTATTCTTCTCTCTTATATTAAAAAATGGATAAAATATATATTTCTTTTCTTTCACAACAATAAAAATAATAATTAAAATTTTTTATTAAATAATAGAAAATTACGTGCTCATCACAAAGAAGTTAATTTGTTGAAAATTTTCAACAATTTTGTTTTTTAGTTGAAAGAATCAAAATTTTTCTCACAATAACTTTCTTGTTGAATGAAATTTTTTTTTGATTTGGAAAAAAGCAATTTTAGATAGACAACTTGCGAATTTTCATCAAAAACTGTTCTTTTCCAAATCTAGAAATAATATATTACGCAATAAATGTAATTACAAATTTTATATCTGTAGGAACTGTATTTGAAAAATGTCTATTTCTTGACAATTATTTTTCCCGCACTCCTATATTGGGGAGGAATTTCGTAAGATCCTATTCGAGATGATTTCTACATTATAAATAAAAGGTTTCAACAAAACTTTGAGTCCATAGAAACTATTGTTTAAAAATAAAAGATTTTCATTGTTCATGCCCCCGCCATCTCTGTTGGGTTTAGAATTAGAGAAAATCCATTTTCAGCTGAACTTGACATTATATACGAAAATTCCTACCAAATTTCAAGTCTCTAGGTCTTATATAGTTCCAGAGATTTATTTTCGTTTATTTATTTATTTGTGTTTTTTAGTTTCAGGATTTAATTATCGTGCAATTAATTGTATCTTATTTATGATATATTTTTTTTAAGCCCGCCCCGTCCAGCAAAACCTTGGCTTCGCCTCGGCTTGACAAAAGTCTGCCCCCTCCCCCCCCCTCCTCGCATAGAATATACTATTTCAACAAGAAAGTTTCTATGTAAAAAATTATAATTTCTTCGGCTAAAAAATAAAATTTTCAAAAAATTAATTTCTTATTACAACATTGCTCAATTCTTTCATAAGGAATTTTTTTTTTTCAGTGTAGCGTCTAAACTTTAAAATTTTGAAGAATGATGTTTACTTACTTTTAAAAAAATTGAACGTTAACAGCAAAACTTAAAAAAAATATAACTCTAAAGTGAACCGACGTTTTTAATTTTTTTTAAGTATTAAATTAGAACTAAAAAATGTTTTTCAAAAATTGCACTTACAGTTTATCAAGTTTTTTACAAATGAATTTTTTTTTATTATTTTGTAATAATTTTTTCAATAAAAAAAAAATTCTAAAAATATTTAGATATTGGCTACCTTAATTTTCATTAAAAAAATTACTATTTCCTCAAGATGTGAAAAATTAGTTAAATATAATTACTTCTGCAGCTTATTACGGTACGTTTTACGAATCTTTCAAAATTTCGCTTACCCATTTAACTGTAGACTCCAATGAAACTCATTGTCATCGTGAATCCAATGATAACAGAGGAATGGAAACATTTAAATTATACGTACAGGATGAATTAATTATTTTTTATTTTAATAGAGAATAATTTTTTTGAACACATAGTAAATGTAAAGAATATCATATCTTTTACAAAAGCTATTATTTTTCCATTTTAACAATATACAACTCAATTATTTAACAAAACAATTTTAAATTATATATAATGTATACATAATTCTTAAAAAGTATACATACATGGGATATGAAACTTTTAGGGACAATGATAGATATATTAATAATAATATTTGTTTTTAACTTTTTTGTAATAGTTTAATGAAGAAACATTCAAATAGAAATCGATTTAAATACAATTAAAACAGTGCTTTTAAATAAATATTCGCCATCAATTCAATGAATTAAAAATGGTATTGTGTATGTCCAAGAAAGTTATCGATTCGTTTAACTAAAGTACATAATTAACAAATTTATATCAATATTAATGAAGTTATGAATACATATTAGCTATAATATTTGTAAAATACCACATTTTAGACAATATTAACAACATGGTCTGATTTTATAGAATAATGTTATCATATAAGTTGTAGTAAGAAATAACTACGAATAAAAAAAAGACAATGTTTAAATATGCCTCATGACGGCCTTGAAATTCATTTAAAATTTATTAAATATTCAAATATTGGTACTAAATGTATGTTATTTATTTTTTCTTTCATTTTATTTACTAAACAATATAATTCGTGCGGCAATATAGTGTATACTTATAACAAGAATTCAAAATAATAATATAAGTTATTATTTATATAATTCCTATTATAAATATTATTTATTTATTTATATAATTTGTTTTTATATCATAGCATGTAGATAACATGAAAATGAATTATTTTGAAACAGTAAGAAAACAATGGTTACAATTAATTTTATACAACGATCACACTTTGAGAAGCAATATAATATATTAGAATTATTGTAGAAATAACTATATCTTATCAATTTATATATTTGTTGTTTTTTTTTCTTTTTTTTTTATTTATTTATTTATTTATTTTTTTTTTTTTTTCATTAATATATAGTATATCTGTAAGATAATAAATCATATATTTATCCGTAGCAACTTTGAATTATATATATATATGTATATTTATATATAGATGGCAAAGATGATTAAATTTTTTTAAATTACGACTTTATTCGTGACAGCTATGGAGAATGTACGAACGTGTAGAAATACCTAGTAATATTATTTTTATTATTATTATATTAGTAATGAAGTAAATTCGATAAAAATTTAGTAATGATTAATTTTAAAAATGGATGTTACTCTATATTCACTCATTTGCAAATTATAGATTCATTTTTATTTTTAAGAATTAATTTATTTTATTTTTCGAATATAATATTCGTGTATGCATATAGTATTAATCATATGAAATAGAGATCTGACAGAGAGTAGAACTTAAATGCTCATAAATGTATATACATATATACGATGTATATATATGAATTTTTTTTATTTTCAGTAGTTTATACCAGAGCTGATGAATATAGAAGGCTGGATTATATAAAATCGATATTTTTGATCAAATATACGTGACTTAAAATTTTTTTCTATGAAAAAGAAGACACCTGAAAAAAATTACTAGATTCAAGAATTTTAAAGCCGTTTTTCGATAAATTTACCAACTGTTATAGATTAATTGAGTTTATAAGACTAAATGGATTTTTTTACAAAATATAATTTAATCACTAATTGTTTTCAGTTCAAATTATTGATAAATAATCATTATAGCGGCCAGCAACAAGTTTTTAAAAGAAGAAATAATTTGGAACGATATTAAAAAAGAAGAATTTAATAAGAAGATATTTAAAAAGATAGAATAGAATGCTTTTAAATGATATTTTATTAAAATTTTTAAAATTTATTGTTTATTAAGCTTACCCCCGATAAAACTAAATATTGCAATTAATATCATAAATTTTATTATTATGCTTGAAACAATCTACTGAATGACGATGTAGCTAACAAATGTAGCGGTTATTTTAAAAAATTCTACGATAATTTTTAACGTTACAAAACTATTACAAAAAACCATTAACAATTATAAAATTCTGGGATGTAAATTTTTAAATATTCAACCATTTATAACAGCGCAAAATAAATGAATCTAGTGAATTTATTTTAATAATCTTTTTTACATGATTTTAAAAATATTGTCAGTATTATTTAATGACAAAATTTCATCGATTTTAATATTCACTCTCAATTATATTCATATACATATATATTTATATTATATTTCAATTATAGATAATAAAAATCTGAGAAATAAATTAATATAAATGTAGCTATAATTATTCTCTTTTTTATTATAATTATTAATTTAAATTTAAAGACTTACAACAACTCTCATCAGAAATTTATCTAAAGATAATGTCAAGATACGTCGTACTATTATAATGAAATCGCATTAATTATTTTTTGTTTTTATTTACGACCAAGCACAGACTGAAGAGTATTTTATTATATTATTTCTTAATATTTTTTAACGGCGATCGCACATTTACAGTTGATGTATAACA
This sequence comes from Cotesia typhae, assembly GCF_013202065.1. NCBI lineage: Eukaryota > Metazoa > Arthropoda > Insecta > Hymenoptera > Braconidae > Cotesia > Cotesia typhae. The sequence continues at coordinate 2,294,749 of NW_027423757.1, read as the reverse complement.
TAATAATTATAATAACAATATAAATAATAAAAATTTCTAAAACAGCCCTTTTTAATTACAGCAATTGCAATTAATAAGTTTCAGTTATTCCTTAATATAACCAATGAAATAAATAAGAAAGGATAATATAGAAATAACAAAGAATCTTAAAAAAAAAAAAAAAAAAAAAAAAAAATATATATATATATGGAAGAAAGTTCTGTACAACGTTTTTAAATAACTTTGCCTCGCCTTAGAATAATTAATAACTACAATATCATTAGCAATACTTCTTTTAATTCAAACTAATATAAAATGAATATTTATTTTTATATTTATATTTATATGTAATTAATTACTTGAATTAATTATAATTATAAAATTCGTTACTTTAATCAATCGATTTGACAATTAATTTAATTACGGATCAGTGCATTATTCAGACGGGCAAAGGTGGACAGATCTAACAAGCCTGAACCTCTCTGAAAGGAACAGCGATGTGAGAAAAAAAAATAATTACATTATTATATTATCAATGAGCCAACGAACCCAACAGACAATCAAGGCTTGGTAGTAAAAGATAAAGACATATACATGTATACATATATCTATAACAATCAATCGTGCGTTATCAATTATCATTTTTATACTTCTTTCGCTTATGCATAATTAATTTATTTTTTTTCTCTAATAATGTTCAATATTATTAAGACATAATGAGATTAATTTTAGTTACTTAACATTATGATAAAAGACTTGGGCGCCAGTTAATACTATGTAATATTTTTATATCATATAAATAACATAATATTTATTAAATTTTTTAAAATTGATTTGGAAAGACGTGCGCACATGAGTGATAATATATTTACGAGTTTTAAACGATTAATAACAAGCTTAGAAGTACATATATTTAATAATAATAATAATTTTTTTGCGTTTTTTTAAAAGTATTCAAGTTTTACAAAGTAAATAATGGTTGATATTCTTGTTTAATTAATAAAGATTATTGGGAGTCGATCAGGCATTCGATTAGTAATTCAAAAGTCGATATGTTCGACTTATTTAAATACAAATAATAAATCAAGTTTTATCGCACATTTCATTAGGTCCCGGTCCACGTGATTGTTTCGTTCGGTATGTTGATTTTTCATCGAATTTAAGTATACAATTACATCTTTACTTTTCACGCTAGCAAACTACTTGCAGTTTTTAGATTAGATTTGCGCAAGTATTTTACTAGCGTAGTCAGGAGCAGTAATATAATTAAAGCTCCTTTAATAGCATAATCATAAAATTGTTTTTTACAATTTTTTTTTTTATTTCTTCCTTCACTTATTTTATCGATCGCAGTCTTGACGAGAGTCACTTATCAGGTATAAGACTCTGGGCAAAGTGTTTTCAGGTTTTAATATCTCATTTTGTTTTAGTTATTTATCATTAATTATTTTTTTCGTTTTATGTTTTTATATAAGGGTCGTAGCTACATGGCACGTTGGTCGATATCAAGGCTCGATCGGGCCGAAAGTGTTACTTTTTTTTTTTTTTTTTTTAATTATTATTATTATTATTTTTTTGTTGCGACTCCCTAATTAAATTTGTTACTCTAACTAATAAAAAATATTAAGCAGACTTCGTTAATACTCGAGTCTTATCGACGATAATTATAATGCATATTATTCGAAAAACGTCTAAGATTAGTACAGAGAGGTGCATTAGTTAGTTTTTATTGAGCTATAAAGATTTTTAGAGCATACTTTTTCTTCTATGTACAAAAATGTACTCAAGAAAAAAAAAATTATTTAATACCATTTCTGCACTAATCTGTCTTCAAATATGCGTTATATCAATATTAATATTTCTCTGCTCAGTACTTTCCATTTTTTCTCTGCTATTATTCATTTTATTATTTCATTAATTTTTTCCCTTGTTTATTATTCTTTTCTCATTCATTATTTATAGTTGGCTTTTATTATTCAGTAAATATAGAGATAAGACTTGTTAACAAGATTACCGTCTTATTGAAAACATTCATAGAGTTGAGCTTCAATGTGCCCACATTTTAAAACTATACAGAAGAAAAATTATGACACAATGTCGTTAAAATTTTTTTTCTTTTTTATTAATTATTTATTCACAATCAGTAAATTATCTCTCGCTCTCTCTCTTTCACTCAATCTTCCGCTCTCTGTTTTTTTTCTTCTAGAAGTTTATAATATTATCGGCATAAGTGACACAGCACACTAATTATTTTTAAGTACTCATCGAGATCTAATTTTAATGAATGCTTTATCAATAAAAAGTATATATTATGCATATTATTATATGTATTAATTTATACCAAATCTTTTATTTATGATTGCAAGAGAAAGGTGATGGCCCAGTCACTGCACTTCGATGGAAGTGCACATTCTGCCATTTGTTGTCCTTTTTCTGCCATACACGACTCTCCTCGCTTTGCTGAGTATGCGCTACCCCTTGCCTGAATTAAATAATTATTATTTTATTGAATTATTCATTGGCTGTACTTTAATTAATAACTAAATAAACTTACTTGTCTACGAATTGAGTAAGTCTAACATAAGCGATGCAAGCTGCATCTTCACCAAGTAAATGCACATGAGGGTTAAGAATTGTTGTGTTGACGGCCTTGCAACTAGAATTCTTCCCCAGGACTGCTTGAGTTTTAAATTTAATTGTTACACGAAGATTACAAAGACATGGTAAGAGTTCAAGAACCCTTTGTTTAAAGTTTCATTGAGACACAGCGATTCATTATTTTTTGAAGTCAGCAATTTATAATAACATAATAAATTTAAAAAAAAAAAAAGCAAAATGTAACTTAAAATATTTTATGGAGAGATTAAGAAAATAAATATCAAGCTTCTATTTTTTAAATATAGTTTAGGGTAAATACCTGATTACCAGCTTTCTGTACTTGTAAATAGTATTGATTAAAGAAATAAAAAAAGTTACATGCTGAGAATTATATAATTGGCTCAGTATAAATTTTTATAATTATAGAGATTTATATTTGAGGTCTAAACTACTGTGTAAAAGTAATTAAATTAAATGGAGAAAATATTTAAATGTACAGACAAATTGAACTTACGTAAAACTGTAATAACTAAAAAAAAAAAAACAATTAATTTTATCATGTTCAATCAGAAAAAGAAATATTGCCATTGATGTATAATTTACTATTATTTTTTTTTTTTTTTTACTATAAATATCTTATTAAAAAAGTTTGTGCAGGAAAATTGTAAACAAATAGTAAAGTTTTATATTTTTTATACTTTATTTTTTAAAAATTTTTTTTTAGTCGACATTGGCACTAGGTGGATGCTAAAAATAAAAAATCTAAAATAACTTTTTTTTTTTGATAATCATAAAGATTTTTTTACTAAAAAAAACTCAGTCATTTTTCGATGCCATTAAAATCATAAGTAATGTAAGGTTTTTTATTATTCATTTTCAATACATCTGCATTAATAATTTTAATTTCTGGCTCAGGATAATGAGGAAAATTTTTTTCTATAAAAATAAAGCGAACAGAGTGAATTAATTAATTAATGAATAAAAACTACAAATTAATTTTGATATTCAAATTATAAATTTGAGGAACAATGCCATTCTATAATGTCAACCTCTATATACTATAAAAATATTGTAATTGTGGAAAAAGTTATTACGATTTTTCATTTCCTCGGAAACTAATTTCAATATAAATTTGTAACTTTATGACCTCTATGTTTTAATAGTTTCAACATATCTAGAATATATGACTAAAATATATCTCAAGAGATTATCCGTGTGCCCTTCATTTTTTTTTTTTTTTTTGTTAATACGAACTGAAATTTTAATTATTCCAGAGTTGGTAGAAAAAATTTTGAAATGTTGAAAACAATAATTAATAAGATTAAATTTTTTAAAGTTGCTAGAAACCAGGTATTTATATAAACCCAATTAAATAGTGAATTCAATTTGATCTGAAGTAATAAAGAGTAAAAAATAGCGGTGTGCAAATACTCAAATTTGATATTTCGGATAAATCACAACTTTTTTAATTTTACAAAAATTCATTTTTATTATAAATGTATTTGTTGATTATTGAAAAAAAAAAAATTAATTAAAAATAATTCATTTTTATCCATGTATCTGCTTTAAAGCAATTTCACTACTGTGAAATTTTAAAAATAAACAACAAAAAAATCACTTACACTTCGTTTCATATCATGCGCATCAAAATAACTATATTGTTAAAATTTAATCAATTTGTTTCCTTTGATGTCTATACAATTAAAAAACTTTAAGAAATAAATTTTGTTGATCAGCAGAAATATGTATAATAAAATTTCTTTTTGAGTATATTAAAAAAATTAAAATTCATTCAGTAAAAAATTTTGCATCAATGCATCAAAAAATTTTGTGTTGAAAATTTTTATGTTAAATATTTAACACAAAATTTTTTGACGCAATGACGCAAAATTTTTTACTGTGTATGACAAAGTTGCAATTTATGCGAAAACCTAAAACTTCTCGATGTCAAACACGTATTTTGAATTTAAGAGTGAAAAAAAAACATTTGAAAAAATAATAAACCCAAGAATATCTGTGCAGAATAGTTTTAAATTTAAATAACTAAATAGTGACGCAAACTAGGCATAATTACCATTATCAAAGTAAAATTTGTGAAAGTCCATTCCTTCGACTAAATTACCTAAAGCCTCTGGTTCAAATGCAGTCAAATGTGGATCACAGATTTTCCTAGAGAAATGATCACCACAAGAGATTTCATGAATTAAAAAATTGTCAACAATTTAATTAATAATACATAGTAAAAATATCAAATCAAAGTTGTTAATGTTGAATCTTGATAGATTAGACTTACGTGTAACCCTCGAAGTCACCGGTGTTAATACTTTCAATGAGCTGCTCAGTCATCTTGATAATCTCCTGCCGGCGAGCTGCAATCGTCAATATTCACGGTCAGTAACAACAATATGTCATTTAAATACTTAAACTCTTTTTGGTACATAGCACAGCACAACAGCCACATGCATTAATTTTTAATACCTACGTCCTATTCACGCCATTACGAGTTTTCGTCGGTTTCGTTTCGACTTTTTTAAAAATTTTTTTATTCTTTACACCAATTGTTGTTTTTATTTTTATTAATTATTTTTAATTTTTTCAGCCCATGACTCGACTTCAGTTTGTTAACAATAGGGCTTTGGTTTCTGAAGTACCTCTAGTGCTATTTTATATGTATTAAAAATTTTGAAAAAAAAAAAATATATTTATAATCACCATCATTGTGCCAGACATATTTAATCCACGCATGTGCTCTAAACCTAGAGTGTAAATACGAGTGGAGTCACGATGTGATTTTTTATTTATATTTCATTATTATTATTATTTGAGGTGGCTTAATCTAAAACTAATTAAAAAAAAATCTCTAATTAAAAACGCGGCTTTTTTTTTTATAGCCTGTAACAAATAAATTTTATTGCTTGTAAGGCGCGTACTTGTATAAAACACTTATTGATGAGTCGATAAATTTATGAATAAAATAAAAAAAAAAAACTCTAGTACTTGTAATTTATCAAATTTTTAATTTATTCAGATTCACTATAATTTTTTAAAAAAATTTGCTCCCAATTAACAAAGTAAATGATTTTTTTTTATAAAATTCAAAATTACCACGACAATCAACAAGCGGCTTTTATTAAAATTGTCATCTACGATTAGTGCGCGTTACCTGAGCACTGCGAGTTCGTTGAGAGCTGGCTGCAGGTCTTGACGGGACACATGATTCTTATTTCTACAAGCATATACCTTCCTCATTAAAAGACACATTTTTAAGTCTTATTACTTTTTTTATTGCTTTGTTTTTCATTTTTAAATAGTGTACAAGCGGTTGCACATCTTAGTAACAGTAAGGTCGAAATTTTTTTTTTAATTTTCTTTTTCAAATTTCGACCATTACGTTACGAGAAAAATTTTAAATAAGCAGGAGTTTATAGTTGTCTTCACTTTTTTAGAGCAATACATTTTCTTGTTATATTTTAATTTTAATTTTATTCATTAAAACAATCAATATATTATATTGCTCATTTTCCATTTCTGATTTTGATCATGAGTATCATTTTAAAAAATTTTCAATCAAATGACGGTTCAGGGCAAATATTTTTACATAACTATTATCCTTGTTCATAAATTGTCGGCACATCTATTTAATTCTCATCATTTTTAATCTTAAATCAACTATCATATACAATATTTATTATTATCAATTTTCATACATTTGTATACTAAATTATATTATTCCCTACACTAATTATTCTATAATTAGTTTAAATAATCTAAAGGAGAAACCAAAGTAAGACGAATTCCTAAGTACATTCGTTTTTAGAATTCTTTTTACATTAGTAAAGATCTTGAATAACACTTTGACGTAATTTTAAAAATTCAAATGATAATTATCATTTTGGAAGTTTCAAGTTTTATTTTTTATATTATTTTTACTCGAATACTCTCGAAAAGTTTAATTTTTTTTAAATATGTATTTGTGCATGCCAATTTCTTTGGCACGCTCTATATTTTAAATAATTTAATAAACCTCTAAATTATTATGTATTTTTAGATTTTTCTGTTTTGAATGTCGTGTTAAATATTAATGCTTTCAAAATTTATTTTTGAATTATTCTTACTTTACTTGGATGTTTTAAAGTTAGAATTTACCTCAAATGTTAAAAATATAATTTTACCAAAATTTTGAATAGACAATTTTTCATCTCAAAACTAAATTCTTTTTATGAATAGTAAAAATATTTCATGATTTCTAATACTTTAAAATTAAAGACTGAAACTTTTGAAATTGACAATCATAAAAAAAATATTATTTACAGCAAACTTTTCTAAGGAGTCGTTTTAATTGGTCTCTCCTAAAATTATGTTAAAAATCACTATTAAAATTCATAGACCGTCTAGAAATATTTGTAAATTATAAATAATAACTTATTGGTTCTTGAGATCAATAGTAAAATAGACGATGCTTCGATTGTGATTAAACTAAGCTACATTTTTTTCGGCAAATATTTTGTTGTGATAATTTTGTGTTGGATAAGACACCATCCGATAAACCATTCTTCTTACCGTCTTCCACTTCAGAAAAATTGCTTGCTCGGTGATTGTTATCCGTGGAACAATCTTCTGTTCTTGATAAAATATGATGTGGCACATTTGTGTTAGTCAGGACAACGAAAGAAGTTGAAAGTTGTTTAGAAGAACAAGTAGAAGCAGTGGAAGAAGTAGAATAGAATAGAAGAGATGTATAGCGTAGACATGCGTGTTGGTTTCATACAAAAAGATTAATAAAAACAATGAGATGCATAATAGCAGATGTAAGAAAATAAAAATTATAATCCGTTCTGATTAGAGCAGATTATTTTTTTTTAGATCTTTATTTTTTTTTCACAGATAGAAGCAAAACTTTGTTAAAAAATTTTGATAAGCGTTTTTGCAAAATTATTTTTATGTGATACATATAAACAGGGGAACAGTTTTACGATTATTTAGTGGTAAAATGCGTGAGTGTGATACTGTAAAAACTACAAACCCGCAGCTGATGAATTCCGATGTCTTGGAGGACTGTTGACACTCACCACGGATGGAAATGATGATAAAATACCCGTTTGACTATTTTGGCTGCTTGTACTAGTACTCCCTCCGCTGCTACTGCTGTTGCTGTTGCCATGTCCACTGTCAGCTAATCATGCAAACAATTACATACCCAATATGATAGGATTGTTGCTAATGGTGTAAAAACTCATGTCTAAATCAATGTCTGACTGGATCGATTCAGTGGAAAACACAAAATTATTTTGTTTGCATGGAAAAGTAAAAGCTCCGATTTAAGATTGTGAAGTTTACGATTGATTTTTATTTATTAAAAACTTAAACAATTAAATGCAAAGTAAATTAATGCAAAAAATTATTTATAATTTATAAAATATTTTGAATAATTTTTAGACCTTAAAAAAAAAATTACAATCATTCATAATATTTTTCACAGATTGAATTCATCTGAAGTTTATTTTTGATTAGTTAAAATCATCAAAAGTAAAATTTTCTAACATATATGTTTTATCTTGAGTTTAATTTTCTGTGAAAGATTGCTAGATATGGAACCAATAAGGCCATTAAAGTAATACACTCTTAAATATTACAGATAGAGTGATCTTTTGATCCTAAGAATCTCTTGATAAAACTTTTTAAAATGTCGAGGACTGCTGAATAGAGAGGCCGAGTCTCGAAAATTTATTACGTTTCCATATGAAATACTGACGTTATTCATTTTGAGAAAAATAAAAATTAATTTATAAAATAAAAATTATATTACCTCAATAGAGTTTTGAAATAAATATCTCAGTTTAGTAATTTTAATTTTAATTTTTTAGAAAATTCTCTATATATTATTCTCTGTTTTACCGAAAAATTGTCTAAATATTCAAAAAAAGACTTTTAATGTTACCATAAACTTTAAAAATTTGTAGTTTATCTCATGCTCAGGGTAGACATGGGTTCTGGGGTTGTAATTTTTCAAAAAATTTTACGCTCTAAAATATTGATAATAAAATATCCATTATTTTTACTATTTACTCTGCTACTATACTTTACCATCTCCTTTGGGTTACACTATTAGGTTTACTTTTATGTAATCATCTACCAAAATTATTATAAAAAAACGACAAAAAAGCTTACAGACGATAACTAGGAAGACCATTAATTTAATCTTCTTAGATGAGTTAGTATAACTACACGGTAAAAAATTTTGCATTATTGCGTGAAAAAGCAGTGTTAACAATTTTTGTGTTAAATATTTAACACTTTCATATGTAAATTTAACATTTATTCTGTTAAATCAACACAAAAAAGTGTTAAATATTCAACATAAAAATTTTTAACACAAATTTTTTTTGACGCAATGACGCAAAATTTTTTACTGTGCATATTCGGGTGATTATTTTATCTATAATTAAATAAGGAGTGTACAAGTGCAGTAGGTTTTAGTTAGTAGGAAAATTTTCTACTTAAAAATCTTAAAAACAAAAATCTACTATTTGTCATTTGACAGGTGCTTATTACTATCTATTTAAAATTAAAAATTACGTAAGAAATAAATAAGTGATGGAATTAAAGTTTTGCTTTGTGATTAAAATTTTAACCCGTCAGCACTCACATTATGAGCATTTTGCTCACGGAACAACATCCGACTTATAGAGCGTGAGTTCTGACGGGTTAAAGAAAAAAACATGCACAGTTTAAATTGTTAAAAGTTATTATTACTATACGGATTTTTAAAAAGGGTATTCTTACAGATTGTTACCTCATTAATAGCTTAATTTCGAAGCATCGTCATATCAATCGATGATCAATAATTTTTATGTCACTTTAATATTGCCGTTAATATAAATAACATATGTTGTTAAACGTGTACTTGGCTTGAAGCATTACGCATGCCTCCGGATGTTCCGCCTTATTTACATTAGAAATATTTTTTACGTTTAAGCGAATACAGATATTTTTTTATTATATAATTCTACTCCTAGCCACAAAAATACCCCTAGTACCTAAATAATTCTTGATCTTATTCATAAAAAGTTGGTGGTAGAAATAAATAAATAAAATAATTATTTTACTTATCATTTCTAACTGATAAGATTTTAAAGATATTTTAGTAATAAAAATACAAAATTGTTATTCACAAGCATTAGACATCGTTAATGTTAATATGCAAAATAATGAAAAACAATAAAATCTTGGTTAAGGTGATTTAAGATTTTTTTCCTGGCCCGGAATTTACCTTGTGCTCCGTGAAGGAGTACTGCGGCTATTCCTAATGAGTTTCCAGATCCCTGATTCTGTTTACTTGCTGCAGCGGCACCCATAACTTTTGAAAATATGGACGCTGCTGCCGGACTGTTCGGCGGTGTGCCCTGGGACGCGTAGCCTATATTATCGATTATGGGAGGATAAATGACTTTATTAAATAAAAATAAAATAATAATGATCATGATAATAAAAATTAGTAAAAAATAAGTATTTTTTTACAAAAAATTTTTATTTTAATAAATCAATATTAACATTAATTATATAAAATTTTTAATAATTTATTAAAAAAAATTTTTTTCATCAAGTATATGAAAAATAATTACTTGTTTTTAAAAAAGTGAACTTTTCCTCGAAAAATTTACTTAAAAAACACTTACACTTTAATTTTGTTAATTGCATAAAGTAGTAATTAAAATAATTAGTCATATAAATGCAAAATTATTAAATTAAATAAAAATAATAAGTTGAACGAAAGCAAATCTAATTAAAAACTTTTCAACATCAACGTAACATTTTAATAAAAATATTCCCTAGATAAATATTTGTCATAATATGAATTTTCAGGAATAAGGTGATGCAAGTTTCTTTTTCCGCAGTAATTGGTAATTTATTAATGAAAAAGGCTTTAAGGTTACTGCTAATAATAGAAGAATGTCAAGTAAAAAAGGATTGTTCGAAGAAAATTGATCGAAAATGTGATACGATGGTCTTACTTCAATACATGTATGTGTATAAAAACATAGAATGTATTTGTACTTGTTTCTACGCTTGTAGATACACAAACGAAGAAATGCTCTACAAAAATAGAGTTATGACCATGGCCTACCTTGTAAAATTTAACTACTCGTAAAAGCTGTTTGCATTATCCAATTTTCTAATTTAATCTATCAAAACAGTAATTATTTTTTATTTCCGAAATTTGTTACATAAAAATATTTATTTATAAATAACAATGACATGCAAATTCAAAACTCACTATTGTCTGACAGTTTAGACGTGCTCGGAGTACTTGAAGTCGCAATAGACATGATGAAGGTGAAGTTTACACTTTGAGAAAAAATTATTAATTACGAATTAAAATTTTATTTAATAGATATCCCGTTTAAATTAATGACGATAAACCAATTGCATAACTGCATTTTGATAAAGTATAAATTCACATTATATCATTGCCATTAACTTAATAAGTAAATATTCATAGAATAGTATTATTATATTATTCGACTGAATGGATGAACAAGTTCTTGAAACCGTCACGTTCCGTTTCGGAATACTAAAGGCCAGCTAGGTCAGGTAGGATATTTTTGCCAGTCTCTACTGCCTAAAGCTAAGAGTTGAGTCTGGTTACAGATAGAAACTAGTATTATATTTATCTCTCGCTCTTTCTCTTTTTAATCATCTTGATTCATCAATTCTTATTCATAATATTCTTATTTATTTTCGTTTATATTCATAGATAATATTTTCGCATAAATAAACACACCCTAATAGTTGAGAAGAAAAATTGTGTGCAATTCAATGAAAATGATGTGTTCTGAACAGTTAATTTAAATTTTTATATTAATTAATTAAATTACCATAAAAATATGTGAAACAGCAGCTCATCTATTATGTGATATTTTTAACACAACTAGTTTTCTGTCATTAATTATTTTAATTTAATTTGTTTAGACTTATACATTTTCTATGTTAATTTTTATATGTAATTAAATTAATACCAAATAACATTATTTTAAAGTAAAAAAATTTTTCCACAGAACACAAGATTTTTTGATATTGTACGCCTAGATTTATTTTGGTACCAGTTTTGTTATTATTTTTGACTAGTCCCCTGATAAGACCATCGACACACATTTTTTTATTTTATTTTATATACGCAAGGGTTGTTATTAATATTAATTAATAGTATATTACACTACTAGGGCCGAAAGTTGAATTTTCGGCCCTGCGCGTCATGATGCCCGAGGCGAAGCCGAGGGCACCACGACGCGCAAGACCGAGATTTCAACTTTTGGCCTGTGTAGTGTATACGATTTTTCTTCATAGCCGGTCAAAAGTACGTTATCAATTTTACTTTTTTTAACTTCAAGTGCAGATAAGTATGTCTTGATGCCTGCCCCCACAACCAGCAGCACTCGCTTCGCTCGTGCCGCAAATGTCGGGGCAGGCATCAAATACATCCGTAGAGTCAAGTCTGGTCATATTTTTTAAAAATAAATTAATTTCATTTTTTCAAAGATGTATTTATTTTCATTAGTTTAACAAACTATATTATTTATTATAAAATTTCTTAAACAAAACATATTATAAGCGAAAAACTCTTATTGCATTTTTTTTAATCGTTTCAATTTTCTCTTGAATGATCGCAATTATTAATAATCCTTCCATAAAATACATAGTTTTCAAACTTGATATTGGAGCAGTTAAAAATTATATCTCCACTGAGTATACAGTTTTGATAATTCATAACTTGATTATTCAAATTAAAATTTTTAGATGAGTATACTGATGATAGTTTACTGGTAGGAACATTATTTTCAGAAATTTTTCTTATTTAACAGATGACAAAACAACATTGATAGATATTTTTAAGGTTAGAGGTAGCAATAGAAATTACATCAGTTAAGAATTTGCTATAGTGACGGAATAAACAGTCCCTAGTTACAAGTGTAATTACGCATGAGAAATTCTTTCCTCCCGCCGTTACAAAGGGCGCGCGTGTACTTCTCACAGGGAGTTAATGTTGAACTTTCTTTCCTGCCATTAGAGAGGAAAGTACGTACTTTCGACCGAGGTATGAAGAAAAAGTTTTTAATTAACAAGGCACACCGCTGATTATTTTTGGGTTAATTTTTCAGAATATCGTGCAGACAATTTATGATTTTTTTTTAATTAACATTGCACTCAAGAACGGAGGGTTAAATCTCACCCTGCTTTAAAAATCAGATACTCGATAGTTAATTACATAAAAAGCTCCAAGAAAGTGTTAGACAATTATTTCAAGATTGACTAAAATTGTAGTAAGCTTACAAAAAGCTAATATTGAAAGCTATTAGATGAGAATGCTTTTATACGAAGCTCTTATCAACTAATTGCCAAATATAATTTCTTTTTCACTTTATTTTAATAGAAATATGTGATCAAATTCGTGTTGAAAAACTCACACACGCTCGTGGTTGTTATTTATTTTATTAAAAAGCTTTTTAAATCTAAGTCAATCCGAGCTTCGAGCATCGCTACGTAAAAAGCAGAAAAAAAATTCATTTTGTGGAAATAAATTAAATTATAAAAGTTAATCATTAATTAAAGCAAATAATTTTTATACCAAGCGTTGAAACATTGAATAATTAACACTGTTTTATTATTTAACACTTTTTTATGCATATTTTAATGAAAAATTTTATACAGGATGACTTAAATTGTTTCAACGTTTGATATTAAATTAATTCTGTAATTAAGTTTTAATAGTCTATTATAATTCACTGAAAACGTAAAACGTGTAACAAAATTATGCAAAAAAACAAACACCCATTAGAAAAAAAAAAGAAAAAAAAAACATTCAGTGAGTTATGTTTGTCAAAATGAAAATCAAATGTTTAATTTATAAATATATGTAAATATGATAGTTAGTCATGAATTTACATTGTCATAGTATCAGTATTATTGTAATTTTTAGATTTTGTGAATTGTTCAATATCTGGGTTACCTTCTGGTTCTTTGGCAATGACCGTGCTGCTCCGGTCGACACCTCCCTTCTTATCCTCTGTACAACATATACACATATACATAACGTACGCATATACAATACACGTTTTAACACTAACTTCTATCAACAACTAATATGCGATTCAATAATACTTTAACAAGTAATATATTTTATTATTTTCACAAAAAATTATTTCATTTTATTTAAATTTCTAATTATTAATATATATGTTATGTAAATTAATTCCAAAAATTTATATTTATTGTTATTTATTATGATTATAAGAAAAAAAAAATTTATTAGTTAATTTTAAAATTGATATTCTAGATGGCCATCAAATTGAAAATTATAAATTATAAGTAAAAGGAAAAATAGAGGATTATTACGAACAAGCATGCACGGCACAAGGGACACATGCGCTAAGCGATTGGATGTGAACAATCAACTTTGTATCATTTACGTTCATGATACTTTAGATTTTCAGGTCTTAAACGACCCGTGAGGGTCAAAATAACAATCATAAGGACTAACAAATAATTTATATGTTTTAATGGCGTTATGATAACTTATGAATTTATCCATACATTTGAAAATCTCAATATCATAGACGTTAACTAAACATTACTTATTCTGATTACAAACGTATTTGCTTCAGAGCAACTCAACTTGAAGCAGTTTGCTGAAATTAACTTCAAAACTTTTCTATTCTGTGAATCTAAAAGTTTTTTTTAGTTTACTTTAGAGAATTACTTCAAGTGTGTGTTGTTTTGGAATAAATACACAGAAAAAAAAATGTTCTTGAATCGAGTATATATTTTTAAAAAGCTTAATATTCTTGATTTGAGAAGAAATATTCTTGATTTAAAAAAATTTTTCTTAATTTAAGGAAATTTTACTTAATTCAAAAATTTTCCATCTTGATTCAAGACAATTGCCCTCTTCAAAATTATATTCTTGGTTCAAGAATTTTTCTCTTGAATCAAGTTAATTTTTTTTTCTGTGTACGTTTAAGTTAGTTCGATATGTCTAGAAGAAATTTTAAAGTTTTTGGATTTTTTTTATAACGCCAAATTATTAATTATATACATGATTACGTAATAAAAATGTACTTATTGGTTATTTTTGATTTTTAATTACAATATGGCTGCTTTAAACTTCTTTGTTAAAAAATTAGACTTTTTGAAAACTTTGCCTTAACATCTCACTCATTGATTAACTCTTCATAACATCTTTATCAGGGTTAATTATCGGATTTTTATGAACCATGAAGTTCGATAATTATGGGAGGGTTGGATGGAGACAGAGAAGTTATCAACTAGAGTTGATTTGGCGCAGATGTCTTGGAGAGAGTTTTTAGAGTGTTATCGAGCAAAGTTTTGAGTAGACTGTCATAATGCCGATATTTACTAGTCTATGGAGGATTTATTGGCAGTACGATACGCCGATTCAGAACTCGTCTACTTGATAACAACTATTTTTAAAAATTATTCGAAATATCTCTGCTTCAAATAAACTTTTCTTCACTTCATAACTTTTCGATCTTTGAAAAGGTGTATACAAAAAAATTTTTAAAAAAGGTCTCTAGTTACTTCATAGAATCTTTCTTGATTAACTCTACTTCTCGTCTTTAAAACATGATTATTCCATACGAGATTTATAAATATACTACAGTTAGAGTAATTTAAATTCTATTTTTATAATACAACAGTAATGCAGATATTTAACATTGAAAATTTTTATTTTGTCATCAACAACTTTTCCAATAAAGAATTAAAGTTTTATTGCTGAGTGTTGCACAATATGCCATAAAAATAAATAATTAATTTAGCATTAAGTATTAAAGTTTAATGTCTAATAACAATTTTAATGCATTGTGAAAAGCAATGGATTATTTACGACTTCAATAAAAATATTATTTAAAGGTATAATTGTAGTTTAAATGTATTACAGATAATGTTTATAAAGTAGAGATGTTTTGAATAAAGTTCTCAGACAAGATTATCCAGATAAGATTTAAATAATATTATCAAATGAATACTCGGAGAATCAAAATTTAATATTATGCATTATTATTTAGAGCCATTATATAATTTCTATGATGACTTCATTCATCGTTTTATTTTTATATTTTATGTGGATGAAATAATTAATTTTACGTGAACAAATACTAATTTTGTGAATGTTATTATTGTTCAGAACAGTACTAAACAGTATTTATTTGGGTGAGATAATTTTTATGCTCAAAAAATTTGGGTTGTGAAACAGTGCATTTTATTTTCGTTCAAAATATTTTTTTTTTCTTAGGTATCACATTTTAAATCGTTCTACGAGGTGGTGGTTAATTTCTTCTCTCTTAGCGAATAATTATCCGAGTGATTTAGCAGTGCATTTTTCTACAGACTGTGCACGTTGATTATAAAGTGTGAAGAAAATATACAGAGAAGAAGACAGATAAAGAAGATAATATATCAGTAAAAAACAAATAAAGAGTGTTCATTGATTTATTTAAATAAAAAATATGAAAATAGTATAACCTGATATCGAGACGTATCTTTTATAACGATGGTATTTTTTTTTTTTTTGGTAATGTAAATTTTTGCTCAGTAAAATTTAAATAAATTCAACTGGGTCAGTCCATGTCAAATCGTCAAAATATTGAATTTAACAATTTTCAAGTATTACTGAAATGATATCCTTTTTCATAAAATGTATAGTCAATATAGTTTTTGTCCCTGTGAATATGTACTTAAACTTTTTTAACCTTTAAATTGGATTTCTTTGGGTTCTGAATAGTCTTCTGATTACGTATAGAAAAAAAATTTATTCATGTCATGTCTAAAAATATTTCGGCCCAAAATTACTAATTTTTATATCATCTATTCGATATAATTTTATATTCAACCGCTTTTTCATTTTTAAAAGTATTGAAATCATTTTATTCTTACAAAATTATACGACAGTTTTTCATCATAAATGATCCACTTTATTTATAAAGATTTCAAAAGTCTAAGATTTTATTTGTTCAATTTTTGATAAATTTGACATAGAAGGACTAATATAAAAAAGTAATATAGTTTATTATACAATAATACCCGGGGCAAATGGAAAGTATCTAAATATCTAACGATTAGATAACATTCTGAACAACTGACCCCGGGGAGTTATTTTGAGTCACGTTCCCATGCAATAATTGTCTTCAAATTACTATTTAAATATTGTGAAGTTAAGTGCATTATAAAAAAAAAAAAACGAAAGTGAATATTATTGCATATATGACATTAATATTTATATAAAAAATTAATTTTGTTTAAACAATAGTTTTCAATTTTTATACATTTTGAGTTGGTGTATATGTTATCAATAAAACCCCCGATTGTGTATTAATTTTATCTACTATTAAAAGCCAGTATTAAATAAAATTTCGATCACTAACTCTAAATTATTAATTTATTACAATTTGAAATCATTCACTCTAATTTTTGCTTAGTAAATTATTAAAAACAGCGAAAATAGTAAATATTAATTAAGATAGATAATTTTGAATTTACGTAAAAATGATTTAAATCGAATTATGCGCTTAAATATTAAAATATTAAAAATATAAAGCAATTAAAATTTATTAATTTATTAAGTGTTAGTAAAATGATCAAAATATTAATAGAAGAAAATAAGCGATAGATAAAGTTTTAATTATTTAAAACAATAATTCGAAATGAAATTTTATATTTATTTATTATTTACGGATGATTTATCAACAAACAATTGTTAATTTTCGGTTAGTTAACAATTTTATGAAAAAGCAATAAAAAAATTATTATGTTTAAGCATTGAAGAAGCTAAATTCTGCATGTTAAACAATGTTAAGAAGGTATGAGATCAATGAGGAAGGTATGTAACATAATGAAATATTTTGCTGAATTAAATTGATTAGTGTTACGTGTTCGCATGATAAACATAATAATAATAATTGATCAAACGACGTGAAAATAACAATGTGTCTTATATATCTACGAAAATGGATTGTGACCTAATTTAATTCCATTTAATGATTCATTTATTATTCTAGTAGTGTTATGAAAATTTTTGCATATTACCCTAGAAAATTTCGTATTTTTTTACAAACATTCTAATCCGATAAAACATTTTAACAATATGCAGAGTCAAGTAATATATACTGTTGAAAAATCTCAAGTTTTTAATTACTATTGCAGTGAATTTAATTAAAAAAAAATTTTTTTTGTTATTAATGACAGTTAAAATTTTTTAATTTTAAACAATACATTACTACACAAAAAAAATTTTTTTCGAGCTAATTGCGAAAATTATAGTACGCTACTGAAAGGCAAAGGTAACCCGAGACATGTATTATTGCAGCAACGTGATTAAGAACGTTATTGTAAAAGTAAAAATTATCTTACAAAGGGATTATGTGAAAATTTTCCATGAAAAAGATACAAGATCTCTATTTACATAACGACGTTTCTAAACAGTCAGCTTGCAGTAATACGCGTCAGCGCATAAATTTTCTTAGTACCTCGGCATACTGTTAATAATCATTTTGACTTATATAACTAATAATGTTACGATTATTTTACGCTTCGATAAAATAAAAATAATTAATTATAAAATTATCAACAGAATCAAGGGAGGCTAGAAATAGCTCAAGAAATAAAAAAAGTTTTGAGGATCAGAAGTGAAAATTATTTTCGATATTAAAGTCTACTCAAAGGGGTAGAAAATAATTTTAAACTCAATGTTTGATCGTTAGATAGGAACATTTTAACTGATAAAAAGATAAACCATCGTAGACCGACTGTTTTCCAAACATATTTTAGTTGTAATGGCTTTTACACCAATTCTCTTTCTCTCTTCCTCATATTTCATTGTTACCTTCAGTGTATCATTAATTAATGAAATAATAGATTAAATAGCTTATTAAATTATTGCGATGTGAGTAGGTAACGTTCTGTTTGATATTTCCATGGCAGAATAATTAATACAATATTATAAATTATAATCAATTAATTATTTGCTTCATAACAGATGCTTTGATGGTCAGATATGTCAAGTTATGGGGATACCTCATTGTCTACTTCAATCATCGGTTTTAAATATTCCTTATTACACATAATACAATGATATTCAATAGTCAGTATCACTATTAATTAAAAATCTAATTATTATTAAAATATTTTATGTCACTCGACATATCTATATAAATTTGGCTTGGTTATTTAAAAGTCTACACATATCTTTCCAAATATTCCAAATTCAAACTTGCCTGCCAGTCATTTGCACACACAAATAATCAATCAACAATAGAAACTAAAGCTATGAGGGAATTGTAGAAACATAAAAATATTTTTGCTTCATTTTTCTTCATAGTTAATTTCTTTTTGTCCCAGGAAAAAGATTGCCGATAGAATAATTATAGTATTTATTCAAAACAAATAAATAAAAATTATGTGAACTTTGATAGCATTTGGTGGAACCGGATTTTTTCTAAAGGATGTACTGCTATGATTAATTTAGTGATAACTGCACTTTTTGTGATCTATCATAAGATATTCATATCTTATGGAATAAACATTCGATACTACTTTACGATAACTCGTGGCGGATAGGCATAAAAAGTGGAAAAATAAAATATGGCGTCTAAATTCTAAAAAAAAAAATAAATAGTTATAGACCGATTATTATTGTTATAATAAATATTAAGTATAAGGTAGTTTTTTATCAATTAATATCTATAAAGGGACTACGTGGGAGCTCTATAACCTATTTCACTACATTTTCTCTAGATTATGGCGCATGAAGCATTGAGAAGTGGATGTTTATAGGTATTACGCAAGATTTTTTATTTATATAATAATTTTTTTCTGTAAGGTGGTGTTGAATTTTTTTTTTTTTTTTTTTTTTTCAATATCTACTCACATCTTCAAAAATATCATATCTATCGTTTACATTATCCAATTTTTTACTGTTTTGCTAATATAAATATAATAAAAAATATAGCTACTTTTATGTTAAAGAAAGGACCTTTGTAGTGTTAAATTATTTAATTGAACATGGTGAATTGTATTAATAACTGGAAGATAAATGAGTACAGTACTTGTGAGTAAGAGTGATAAATATTTATAGATGAAACAAAAGTCCTTTCAGATTTCTCAACAATTGTCTTGTTTAATAGCAGGATTAAAAGGCCAATGCGGACAAGGAATTGGTTAGAAGAACAATTATAATGATTCTCATACCTTTGACGTCGTCATCTTCAATAGTAGTGCTGCTGTCGGTTGATTCCTTCACTTGAGACCCGTCACCCTTCTTGGTAATGATACTTCGAGCTGGAGTACGCAAATGTATTCAATCAATCACAAATATAAAAGGTCAAATTTTAAGGATATTAATCACAAAATATAATATAGTAATAATTAATCATTACGGTTATTGAATTAAAATTGTTTTAATAAAGTGCAAAAAATTAAATAAAATTAAAAAAATTCTGAAATTGAGCTTTTTATTTTGACTTATAATCAATGAAAAATTGCAAACAATTATTTGAATGAAGTTGAGTTCAAAAGGATTTTTTGACCTCATACAACCTAGAAAAAAATTATTAAATAAATTACGCCTCAATGTTCTATAAACTAATTGAAGTAATTTTGCCTCGAGATTTACTGAATGGATGTTTTTTGTGACACGTGTTATATAAATATCGATGAACGAAATATCTCCGGGCGAAGTTCAATTGCACACATCAAACCGGAAAGTGTTTGGGTTAACTGTTTCATTTTATCTTTTTTGTTCGCTGGTCAGTCATTAGTCAGGGAATGAACTAATTCTTTTTTTCTAGATTGATTTTTTTTTAATAATTCAAATAAAGATGTTTTTTACGAGACTTTATCAGTACAAATAATTCATTTTTTGAGGATAATTTTGTTTATTATTATTATTATTATTATTATTATTATTATTATTATTATCGGATAAAAAATTTTTAGTTATTTTGTTAGTTACAATTTGTTACTTTTTTTTTTTTATTTAATTTTTATTTGAGTCGGTTTTAACAGCCGTGGTTATATCGCCGACTTTTAACTGTTGGGAGTGGTACGTTGGGGTCTTTTTAGGTTGAGAAAATCTTAATCTACGCGGCAAGGGTCAAATCTCAACCAAGCTGTTTTCTAACGCGCCTTTGACTAGTCGGCTGTCGCCGGTTAATTTGTTACTTTGAAGCCACAAAATTATAATTTTTTAACATTTCAAATGTTTTAATTTAAGGTATAAGTCAAAATAAAAGCTCATTTCTTAAAACAAAAAATTTTGAAGGATTTTATCTTCTTGATTTGAGTAGAAAAATTCTTAAACTAAGAAATTATTCTTGGTTTAAGTAAATTTTAATTAATTCAAAAATTTTTCGTTTTGATCCAAGACAATGAAACTCTTCAAAATTATTTTCTTGCTTTAAGAATTTTTCTCTTGATTCAAATTAATTTTTTTTTCTGTGTATCTACGGCAATTTGTAAAACATCCCAAATAAATAAATAATAAATCAGTAAGTAACTGTTACAAAAATGATTAATTCATTTATTGGGATGCATTTTAAAACTGAAAAACAATAAACAGTAAAATAAAATCAAAGTCAGAAAAAATAAAAACAAAAGTAGTACTTGTTTTCTATGTCACTATGAATAGTGAGAATAATAAAATATCGAGTCTAATTGATGGAATCGTAAGTAGATTGCACTAGTTATAGTCAGACGTAACGTAATAAATTTGTATGTAAGCAATATCTTTGAATTTATGTCAAGTGGAAATTTTAGTGCACTAAAATAATAACAACTTTCAACGAAACTGATTTAGATCACAAGAACTATCTATAAATAATAATATTACTCTTTATTGTATGAATAATTATTGCCATACAAAATAAATATTGGTTTACTTTTTTCAACAATGCGTGAGTAAATATTTATGCAGTTAAAATAATAATTATAATTATTTCAAGGAAATTAAATAAAGGGTAAAAATAATGCAAAAATTGCTTTTACGAAAATATGACGTGCAGTGAGGTAATTGCATGCTTTGGATTTATATGTTTATTGTTATATACTAAGATGCTGTTTTTTCATTTAATTTTCAATCGAATTATATTAAAGTGATTCTGCTTTTAGTATTATGTAAGTCAATGCTGTACATGTAAATTTTATTTCACTATAATATAAAATTAAAATAATAAATAAAATTAATAATGAATTGCGTTATTTTTAATTAATTTTATGAAAGTAACATATATTAAGTTATTGAATTTTTTTTTTAAGTACTACTCGAGTAATCAAGTAATTACTTCAGTTTTACTTATAACTGAAATATATGTAATAATAATTAACGAAGAAAAAAAATTAATCAAATTAAAAATAATATATTTTGTAAAAAATTAAACGTCTACAAGTAAAGTTTCCAGATATTGTTGAAAATGAAGAACTATAGAAACTATTTGTTTCCAATATACCGCTTTCAATAATAATTTTATCTGAGTACTAAAAATAAACAATTTACACGGTAACTCGAACTAGAAAATTTCATAAAAAATGTTATGTTTTTAGGTCAACAGCATTGTAAATTTAATTTCCATTTAAAAATTACGGGTTGCATTGTTACTACTGTTTTTAAATTGGTTTATTGAGTTTAAAACTTTTGAGTGAGAATGAATTTGAATAACAAAAAAAATAGTCCACACATTGTTTATCGGTTAAATAAATTATAAATAAATAGTCCAGCATTCACTACGGGAGTAGTCTAACTAGGGCAATCTCAATTACTCTAAGAACAAGTTGGATAACCCACTTTTTCTATACTCTACTAATTTAACTCATTTTAGTATACGTAAATTGCGCTATATTCTTTTACTTTCATTGATTTTTAGTAAATGCGATTGGGAACTTGTGTTATTACTTTAACTACAGCTATACTATTTTTCTGTAATTTTAGGTAACAATGCTAACTAAAAGCTTAATTCGTATTGAAATGCTTAAGTCTAATTATTATTGTAATAAACAAAAATCAATATAATCAGCGTAAAACAAAGACTATAATAAAGCTTATATTCTGTAAAAAAAATACTCACTTTTTATGATAATAATGTAAAAGTACAATAAAATTAACAAAAGGAGCTTACAATCATATTGACCTTAATTTATATTCATTCTTTCAATTACATTTGATTGAATTATAACCCAATCAATTTTAAAATAGCAAAGATAATGATCATAAATTAATCCGATAAAATCACCTTGTTGTAGCATTAATTCTTGTATAAAATAAATGAGTGATTGCTGATAAATAAATCATTTGAGTTCATTTTTTTTTAATGAAAAAAATGTTCGTTAAAAATCCTATAGCGCTGATTATATTTGATTATATATTCTTCATTTAAAATAATGCAATGGTAGAAAAAAAATTGTTATAAAATTGTGAATAATCAAGTTTTTATATCTAAAAAGCTGATGATTAAATATTGATCAATTAAAAAATATGTAAACTTATAAATTTAGATTTTTTTGGGTCTCTATTAAAATAAAATTCACCAAATCCACATCCATGTGTTTGAATCTCTATTCTAATATCACTGTAATATTTGCAAAGTTATAATAAGATGACATTTTAATAATAAGCAAGTAATGTCACGGCAACAAGAACAAAGAGAACTAAATTTGAAATAGTTGATTAAGGTACAGAAATTTGTACTACTTCAATGTCAAACCGAGACTGAATTGCGTCATTATAGCTGGAGAGAAGGGTTCGGGTATTTGTTATCTAGTGATCCTCTTTACTATTCAAATTCACATGATCAACAATATTCATAATAAGCTGGTACTGAAAAGGAGACAATTAATAATTATGCCTCAACTGTTGATATTCTGATATTTCTCATAGCTTTGTTTTGAATAACATTAAGACATGGCAATTATCAAACTAGTAATCTCCTTTAGTGTAGAATAATGTTTAATTAACAAAAGAAGTTATTATTTGGTTTATTCAAAACCACAAACATTCTAAAATTAAACCATAAAATGTTTTTTAATTGATCAATGATTTATCAACACCTTCTTGTTAAATAGTCATAATTATAATAATTTCTGAGATTAATCATAAAAAATAATTTAGTTGCCAAGCCTCTGAAATTTATTATTTTAAATTAAATTCAATAAAGAAATTAGTATAAATAAAGTTCAATTGTTAAATTTACTAGGAGTAATCAAAGGGAAATTGGATGTTTAATAATTAAAATTAAATATCTAAATACTACAAATTTACAATTATAAATTATGACTATGAATACAAAGCAAAAGCATAATAATTGGGACGTCAACGTCTCAGAAATTTGTTTATAGTGTCAATGAAAAAGTTTAAAGTGTATTAGAATATTTAAAAATATTGAATAATAAATAGAGTATATAAATGACAAAAACTTATTATGAACTTACTATAAAGCAGATAAATGAAATATTATTAATAAATAAACAAAAAGCTATAAAACTTTATTTGAGTATCTCCGACTCAATTCACGCTCAAGCTATAGAGAATAATGAAAAAGCAGGACTATGGTAATATTTGATGCTTAAAATTTTTAATGAAGATGAAGATGACTTTTCGCCATTATCTTATTTTTTATGACTATGATTACGTAGGTCTTAAGTTTGTTAATGAAAAATATTCATGGATGTTCTACCTGAAAAAGACAATGTTTCTTGAACTAACACTCTTTAATATACTTTAGGAAAAATAAATTCTTGTTCAATAAATTGTCTCATTGTACTCAGTAATTCAAGCGTCAAAGAATAAAAAAAAGACTAAACTTTCATTCTGAAATTTTATAAGCTGCATCATGTCTAAGAATGACATAACAATTATACTTTGATAGAGAAGAAATACCAAAAAAAAAAAAAAAA
Organism: Cotesia typhae; assembly: GCF_013202065.1. Classification (NCBI taxonomy): domain Eukaryota; kingdom Metazoa; phylum Arthropoda; class Insecta; order Hymenoptera; family Braconidae; genus Cotesia; species Cotesia typhae. Next base: position 2,270,218 of record NW_027423757.1, on the reverse strand, counting down.
AATTAAATTATCAATTACTTGATTCTATTTTTTACATCGTGTTAATATTAGCAACAATCAAGTTTAAATTAAATTTAGACTGAACAAATTTAAATTCCGATATGAATGCATTGCAAATAGATAATTGACATTTTTCAAGTTCCCACCTTCGTTCACTTCAATTCAAAGGTTAACCTCACAGTGAAGTAGTAAAAAATAATGTTCATAAAATTGTAGACTAGAACCTTTCAGAGCAGTATCGTCTAAATATAAATCTCAATATTTTTATACTATTTATCTATAAAAACGATAAAATAAAACTGCGATAGATAAAAAGATAAAGGATATAAATAAATAGAAAAAATATTCAATGAAAAATTTATAATTTTTATCCAGACTAAATTTCGCATTCTGCAAAATAAATTGAATGAACTAAAAGAACTTAATACAATTTGACCGAAGCTTTAATTTTTGAAATTGAATTTGCTAGAAGATTGGTTTCTTCTTCTTTACCATTTAAAGTTTTATCAGTTCAGAAATGAAGTAATAATCGTTATATTCAAATAAGATTTAATTTAACGTAGAGAGATAAATACAAAGATAATTTAATATGGATCGAGGAAAAGAAGAGAAAAAGAGATTTTACGTGATAAAATTAAAGGTATATCGCAAGTATACGTTGTTATCAATAAACGACGTTTTCTCTTGAATTCAAGTTACGTTCATTATTTTACAACCTATGTAGATGAAAAGTTATTCATTTTCTTTTTCTTTATATTTTTCCCTACTGTGCGATAGTAACTGGTTATACTTTTTTTTCCCTTTTCTGATCAATCAAGCATGTAATATGATAATGGTTTACTGTCATTGAGGATGTAGTAAAAGCAAAAAAATTATATTTTAACGATCTGATGGCAAAAAATGGCCTCGATAATTCCCGGTTAATTGCAAATCAACTGCGACCTTATCTTATTAAAATACAAGGTTAATTATAACGTCATACTAAAGTTAATTCGATCGAACTACACTTTTATTGAAATATTGAGCTATTTTCATCCGAGAAGACGACTTAAAATTTTTGTATTTTATTTACATGATCCTTATAACTATATTCAAATTCAAATGTAAATAAATTAAAAAAAAAAATCCGATACAACAAAGTTATTTATGCCAACCATACATATAAATACAAAACTATGTACATATAAATTTATGTAGAATAACACACATATGTCGAGTTATTAAATAGTAGAGTTATTAAACAAGTATGTGTGTAAACAAAAACAATAGTAAAGCACTATTTCTATAACAATAGTACTAATTTTATCGTTTCTGAGTAAAACACACCAGCTTCGAAAATTAAAGACCGATAGCGTGACATAAATATTCTGGTGTGTAGCATCACGCAATCTCTAAATCAATGTAAAATACCAGCCAGTATACGGGTTATTGTCCAAAATATATATCTATGCGAGTATTATAAATTTTATTTTAGATATAAACTATTGTTAACAGATTTAACATTTCAAAAATACACACCTAGCTAATATAATTAAAACGAAAAATTTGGATAAACGTTATTAAAATAAGGACAGTGTAGTTTTGTTCATTTAAGTTAAAATATTTTTTCAACAGATCTCTGTAGTTCTTCAAAATTTAACGAAATTATTATCCTACAATCATTTAGTAACATGCTGAATTTTAAACAGTTAAATTGGCAGTACTACCGTACAGAAGGGGACTAATATATTAACATTATTGTAGAAATTTAAATACTATTTACAAATAAAAAATACAAACTTTCAATTCAAGAAAAATAATGTGGTAATAATAATAATAACAATAATAATAACGCGCTTTAGAATTCAAAGGAAATTTTTTAACAGACAGATAAGGTAGAGTGCCAAAAGGGCGTGAAGTTCCGTTTGTGGCCACTTTACTTCCAAATCGATATACATCACCCTATAAATTAGATTTATATAATTGTGAAATTGCAAGATTCTATAAATTCCATTTTATTATATAATATGATTAAAAAAATTTTGTACAATTTAAATTGAATTAAACGTCGCTAAAACCGATTCTTCTATTTTAAAATATTTTTCGAATTGTCGAGTGCTTTTAAATTCTATTTCTGTCAAAATAATAATAATAATTATTTCTTCTGTTCTGTTAATTAAGTTTCCTTTGAGATTGAAAGGAACGTTTATCTCTTCAAATTTTTATCAACTAATTAATATCTGTAAATATTTGTACAATTAAAACAAATATAAAGAAAAATTATGTACATTTTTCAAATCACTGAAATACTTTTTCAATTAAAAACTTTTGGGGAATACTTTTTACAGTTAAAGTAATAAATTTATCGACCCTATCATGATTAAAATAAATGAATAATTATCAGATTATTCTGATAGTGAAATTACAGCATGTTGATTAAAATCTGAATACTAATCAGCGCAATATTAATTTCCCTCGAGAAGTGATGTCGTTAATTGAAAAAAACTTTAAAATAATGTTTCTTTTTGCTTTTAACATTCGTAACAGAAATGAAGTGATTAAAAATTAAAATATATTCATGGACGCTGTGCGACAACAATTATATGGTTTGGGATAAAAGTGCAATTAACGAGATGCAGTAGGAAGACAGTGTTAAAATAAAAAATTTTAACAAACACTGCATCATACTTTGCAATAAAGAGAATATAATAACGAATTAATAGACACCGTTATTGATACATATATACTGATAAATATGTAAGTTAATGTAACAAGTGACACCAATTAATCGTACAAGTGACATATGTACATGAGTAAGAATTATTTTAACTAAATACTAAACATCAATAAGGAGTGAATATGAGGACGTGTATGAGGTTGATATGCAACAAAAGAGAAACGAATTAAATACAGGTTCACGAGCTCCATGTAGCGTTGAAGAGGGCCGGAGATACTCACCCTGTGCATCATACTTACTGGAAAAATTCCTCGTCGCAATCATTGTGGTTAAAATGGCACCCTGTTAACAAAACAAACAAACAAACATTTAATAAAATAAATAAATATTTTTAAAAATAATACGAAACGTTAATAGTTACAGCAATATTAGTATTCTTACACAGAAAGAAAAAAAGTCTTGAGTCAAGCGTAAATTTTCTTAAATCAAAAAAATCTTAAGAACGACTGAAAATTTCTTGAATGAAGTTAAAATCTTTTGAATGAAATTAAATTTTTTTAAGCCAAGAAAATTTCTTCTTTCTCCAAAATAACTTCAGTTTTCCTTAAAGTTTTCTTGGTTCAAGAAATTTTTTTTCTGTGTATTGATATTAAAAATTGTTCATTTAAAAAGTTCTCACGTTTAAAAAAAAATCACTAAAATAAAAAAAAAAGTGTTTTATAAATATCAACCTCTACCGTTGTTTGTTCATTATTAAATTCACATTTTTCTTCGACTGACGCAATACGACTATCAATTTTAGACTTACAGCAAAAATTAAATAAAAAACAACCGTTTTTACACAAACATCGGCTTAAACAAAAACGAGGAGAATTTATGGACATTTGCACTAAAGAATATTTATATTTATTTACACAACAATAGCAACAAATCTAATACAAATTTATATGTGTAATAAAAATATATCTTTGTACACTCAAGGCAAGTTGATAAGTTAGGTTTTAGTTTCAATAACAACACACCGAACACCGATCGGTTGACAATTCACCTTGTAATGCCAATAGTTTATTATAAATATGCATAGTATGCTAGATAAGACGACTGTGTAAATTGAATAATTTTTATAGTTATCGGAAGTTGAAACTACACTCGTATTGTTTTTACTATCAAATATGAGTATAAATTTATAACGTATATTATATACGCCCGAAAATTTATTCAAATCCGGAGAGTTTATTTGCTGTAATATAAATGTGTAATTAAATGAACCGATGTTGACTAACGATTTTATGAGTAATTGTTATCATGTACCAAGCCGTTTCTAGATAATTTAGGTGAAGGTTTCGTAATTGTTTAAACGATAATATTAGCGCCGATGTTTAGTTGTGTATTTAGTTATAATAATTATTGATGGAATTTTACAACAAGGGTAAAATAATTAAAGGTATTTTATAATTAATTACAAACAAACTTTATGTAACTTGTCAATTAAGAGTATTTGAAAATTATTCATTTGAATTGGATTACACGATCGGAGGATTTATCAGATATTAGTGTTACATAACCATAACATAGCCGTTTCAATTAAATGTATCATTATTATTAATAACGTTTAATTCTGTTAATAATAATTTGTAAATCAATGCTTAAACAATGAACTTACTTTTAATTTGCGCCTTGCATTGAATTTCTTCAAGCAATCCACAGTCTCTTGCCTGTGTACCACCGATGCAACACGCTCACGTTGCTGAAAAAGAGAAAATAAATTATTTAAAATTATAGTTGATCATGATGTAAATTAATAAATAAAAAGCAATCGACAAATTGAAACACGTACACAAATCCATGGGTGTCTAAGTGCATCACTGGCAGTTATGCGTCTCGATGGGTTTACCGTTAACATCTGATTGATGAGGTTTCTCGCTTCGGGTGTTACAGTATCCCATTCCGGGCTTGGATACTAAAAAATTCATTACCCAATCATAAATACAAATCTATGATTAGAGATAATCTCTCGAATAAACACTAAATCATTTAAACGACCTGAATAGAAATTACCACCATTTACCAGTAAAATCATAAAATTTGAGTTTTAAGAGCCATTTTTTAAAGAAAAAATTTAAACTTACGTCATACGCTCCGGCTTTGATTTGTCCGTACAATCGATGCTGATCTTCATCCCAAAATGGAGGGTATCCAACAAGGAGGATGTAAAGAATAACTCCACATGCCCAAATATCTACAGGTTTACCATAAGGTTCTTTTTTAAGAACTTCTGGACTTAAGTAACCAGGCGTACCAGCAAAACCTTGTAAATCAAATTACATATTAAAATAAAGTTAATTAATTCACAAAAATGAATAATTTTGATCTAAAACAGTTAAATTTTTTTTATGAAAATTCGAGATCGGGATGCAAAATTTCACTGTTTGAAAATTATACCCTCTCAAGTCAAATAAATTTCTAAAATTGGTCAAAAATATGCTTATATTTTAAAAAAGAAAAAAATTTTTTTTCCAGGATCTGAAAAATTTTATGAAGAGCATTGTAAAGTTGAAAAAAAAAAATCAGAGTTAGAACTAAATTATTGATTCCCAGATTATCGAATAAAATAATCTCAAAACAAAAAAATTTGATATTTGAATCTCGTATATTTTTTTATAAAATATTTATCGGATTATAGTTTACATACCATACCACGCCTGTGCTTCACCCTGTAATTCAATGGCTAATCCAAAATCTGCTAATTTCACAGCTGCACCCTTCGCTTTGCTAGCGAGGAGAAGGTTCTCAGGCTATTGTTGTTGTTATTAGGTTGAATGCAAGTTAGAGTAAAATACAGTTAATAAAGTTTAAAACAAAACATTTCTTATTGAACTTTAACTAAATTTTATTAAATATAAAGATTACCTTGAGATCTCTGTGCACAATTCCATTGTGGTGGCAGTGATGGACGCTTTCTAGAATTTGCTGTATACAGTGGGAAGCATCGGCTTCACTGTAAAATTCTCGAGCGACGATATCTTCGAAAAGTTCACCGCCTGTTACTCTGAAATCGTAAAAAAATTTCGTGGAGATTTTCACTTGGTCATGAAAATTAAGTCTATACTAGAAATTTGAATAGCGCGCTACGCGCGCGCCTAAACTTTAACCAATAATGAATCGTGGCCCATTTTTTGCGAGTTTCGAGCTTTGACTAACTTCAAGACTTTCATGTATTTTAATTTAGAGGATATTTTTTTCTCAAGTAATCACGATATGAAAAATTAACCCACCAAAAGATTTTTCAAAATTTTCATTAGAGCAAATAATTTTTTATACAATCAAAATTTTTTGAGTACTTTTAATTAAAAAATAGATAACAAATCAACCGTTAAAGATAAATTAATGAAATTTTCAGGAGTTATTGTCAAATATCTGTATTTTATAAAAAATAATCATAGCTTAAAATTCGTTGTTTATTATCCTATTGTTAATTAACTTTTAAGTTAACAAATGAAAATTTCCTTGATTTCTCGGTAAAAAAAATGAAATTTTTTTTAATGGTTATATTCGTTATTTATTAAAGTTTAAGACCCCGAAAGAAAATTTCAGGAAATGCTCGCGATTAGTTTAAACGCTCTCAATACAGCGCGCAGCCGAGGGTCTCAAGTTATATTGCAGCTCCGCTTAGTAATCATTAAAAATAACAATTAGAAATATTATTATTAAACAATTTTTTTTTCAACAATATTATAAATAATACAATAAAATGATTTTTTATTATGAATATAAGACAGAAAAAATTAATAAATAATCAAATATAAATTATACAAAACCGTGTAATCTATTTTTATTTTTATTTAATCATTACAATTATTCAATTTTTATTTTATTGTAATAATTTTTCACTTACAAATCGAAGACAAGGTAGTGGCAATGTTCTTCCTGAATACTTTCGTGTAATCTCACTGTAACAATAAAAATAATTAATGTTAAAATTTTTCAAATAAAATATTGTCAAAAAAAAAAAAAATTTAACTCAGTAACAAAATTCATATGAAATTTATTTTTTGTATACAATTGATAATTAAATTTCTTCTAAGTTTTATGATTCATTTTTTGACCCAAGAATCAACTAATTCTAATATTTTTTTATACCATGGATTTAATTTCTATTAAAAGTTTAATTAGTGATTGCAGTTCTGATGATAAACTATTTTTAATGAGTAAAGTTTACGCACATTGCATGTATTTTAAAAAGTTTATGTTCGTATAACTTTTACAAACATAAAACTGAAACAAAATACTTGAATTTAGATCAAAAGATTCTTATAATATAAAATTATTCCTCTTTCGCAATTTGAAAATCAAATATACTTTATACGTAAGTTTTATTAGATTCATGCTCTCTATACAATTGTAAATTATAAATCATATATAAAGTACACAAGTTTCGTATAGGATGCAGATATGAATCCTATTTTATGTATAATTTAAGTGTACCCCATTTAGTTTACAAATCTTATGCAAATCAAATTCAAATATATATGCTGCTAAAGTCATTTATAAAAGATTTGTATTGAAACAACTATTTTTAAGACATCGTCAAGAAAGGTATATTTTTGTTAAGAGTAAAAATATATGTTCATATAAAATATTATTATATGCTTCACCGTACTGCAACAAAACTGAATTTGAAACAATAGTTATGAAAAGTGTAATAAACAAGATAATTAAAGTTACAAATTTCTGCATGTATTATTATTATGAATAATAATGTAGGGAAGAAATGACATGTATCTGTGAGAAAGTATGTCATCACCACTAGGTGCACAAAGGACTCGGGTTGTAAAATCTCAATTTCATTGTTGTTATAAACTTGCCATGTATGAAATTTAATTTCAATTCATGATAAAATTTGGACACCATCGTAAAACGAATTCACCTAATCATAATATAGCTCAAAGGTAGCTTTGGACAATTGAAATTACACTTAGAAAGTTGTCATTTAATCAACAGTGATTGAAGAGTCGAACAATTTTTTTGTCTTTTTTTTCTCATTTCGCTCCAAAAAAACTGAGATATTTTTTTGCTTTCAATTTAAAAATAGCCACGATACCTGAAGCGATGAGTTTTGCCAGTTTCTTCCAAGGTAGTAAAAAAGTTTTTAAAACAAAAAAAATTTATTTCTAATAAAAAAAGTGCCCACTTTAATGCAGATATCTCCATCTGGAAAAGTTTTAATTAAATAATATAACAAAAAAAAATAAACAATTTTAAACTATTTATATTTCATATCAATCGAACAATTATTATATGAATTCTCTTTGATGTTTTCACTAATTGGAGTACGATCATTATTACTACTAATTAAAAAAATTTTTGTTTCATCATTGAACATTTTCAATATAAAATAAAATGTTTTAAGCTACCAATTATTAGTTGTTATCTATTACGTTCACATCTTTATATAACAAACAGTAATCCATTCTGAAGAGTATGAAAATATAAATAATTAATACTGATGACAATGTTTGAAAATAAACTTTATAAATACAAATAGTAATTTTTGAAGAATTATTTCGCCCCAACGTTGATTTATACCAAAAACTACCAATAAGAAAATCTTAAAAAATTACATTTTTATTCTCTTCAATTTTCAATATTATACAAAGTAACAACGAATTAAAATGAATGAAGATAATAGATATAATGTAACATAATTTTCTACAGGGGGTGCAAGCTTTAGAACATTATCCTGAAAACAATTTTTGGTCTGTATTTGAAGAGTTGTTTCCTTAAAATCCTAGGCATGATACACCTACATTTATTAAATAAAAGTACAGGATTCTTTAAAACTATTATCAGGTGGACTGAGAAGTATCCTAATGTCATTTCAACGTCTTGCTACGTTAGTTTTAGGAACAAAAAGTTTAACGCAACCGTTGGAAAACGACATTACTGAGAACAACGATGGCGTCTACTCCGAAAGCACCTATACTACATTCAACTCAAGTTGGAGCATCGTATTTATCGATCCTCTCAGCCACACCTCGATGTCATAGGGTAAAGCTACACAATAAAAAATCGATCCGTTATCATTATATATTTTCTTTTTTTTTCACTACAACGTTACAAAAAAAATTATAAATTATTTGCTTTTTTTGAAATTGATAATTAGATATTATTCAAATATTGTATTGAAGTGCGAATCATTCTTAATAATTTATGTCAGTGTTAAAAATCGATATCTAGCACTTATAATTGGTAACTTTCGAGCAAAAGTCCATGCCTGCATATTTAATTGCTTCAAAAATTATTTTTAACTTCCCTCTAACAAAATTGAAAATTTTCAAAAATAAGGAAGTTATTGGATTCCCCTCGATTTTCAAAAATCGAGTTATCATCAGATCTCCACATTTTGAGGTCCTAAAAAGCGATTCCGAACGTTTTCTCGAAGATGTTTCTATGTCCGTATGCATGTGTGTGAAATTTTTTTAAATGTGGTTTTTTTCAAATTACTTTTAAACGGCTTTACCGATCGATTTCAGAAACTAATCAGCTCTCAACATAAAAAAACCACGTCGATCGCCGCCAGAACGGTCAAAATCAGTTGATTCGTTCGTGTGATATCGTTGACGAAAAAAAAAAAAAAGTAATTTTTTCGAATTACTCCGAAATTTTATATCTGATCAACTGCATGTTCTGAGTTTTTTTATAAAATATAAAAACCCACGTTGATCGCCGGCGGGCCGGTCAAAGTTAGTTGATTCGTTCGTGAGATATCGTTATCGAAAAATTAGGAAAAAGTCGTTTTTCTCATATAACTTCAAACTTTCTTCTCGGATCGTTTAGTAAGTGAGAAAAAATCTTTTCGTGCTTGAAAAATTGCGTCGATTGCTACAAACTGCATCAAAGTCGATCGATTCATTTGAGAGATATTTATTTTTAAAAAACTCCAAAAAAGTGTTTTGTTGACACAACTTCCAAATTTTATGTCGAATCGTTTGGAGGGTAATAAATAATATTTTTGTGCTAAAGAAACTGCGTTGATATCTGCAAATTCCATAAAAAACGATTGATTTCTTTAGAACATTTCGTAGCTAAAAATTTTCAAAAAAGTATGTTCTCAACAACCACTAGAAGAGCTAGAAAAAAAATGAAAGTTATGTTCTCGAGCTCAAAATTTCGGAATAGATAATTTCTCGAGCGTTTGTATATAGGGGTAAGTTTCAGGTATCCTTAGTCGAAAAAATGAACTTAGATGAGTTTAAATCAATAGTTTTAATATAGCAGTTAAGTTCATTTAACTTAATTTTTTCAACTCGGGATGGCCTGCAGGGTCAACTGATTTTCAGATTTTTTTTTAAAATAATACTTCGAGCGAATTTTTGATTGGATTCAGAATCAAATGAAATTAGAGCTTGAATAAATTTTTAAACTCATATGGATTCATCTACGTTAAAATATCATCATAAAAAATGTAAAATTAATAAAATACTCAACTGTCTACGTACGTTAAAAATATAAGAGTAAACAATTTTAAGTAATGACAACATCTAATGAGCAAAAAAATTCTTCAGCATACCCGATACACATAGTTAACAAAATCTTAAATAACATGTACTTAAACTTGTAACAGTTTTACCTGCTCAGGTTGGCCCCTAATCAATTTTTAAATAACTAACAAAACTAACAACAATAAAAATTACCAGGGCGCCACCAGGATTATTAATCACGGTTCCTGGAACCGGTCCAGAGCTGAGAAAACTTATCTTAGGGTAGAGAGAGTGGAGGAAGGTGCTGTTGAATAATAAAAATTTAATTAACAAAATTGATCAATATTTATTAACAATAAAAGAAAAAAAAACTTAACAGAGTTGGCTTAAAATTAGTTAACAAATTTCACTCACACACACACTAACCACACTTAACAATATCTTATTCTCGACGAGCCCCTCCCGGCGTCTACCCGTCGATTTCTAACTTATTCTCAACGAGCCCCTCCCGGCGTCTACCCGTCGATTTCTAACTTATTCTCAACGAGCCCCTCCCGGCGTCTACCCGTTGATTTCTAACACGTGTCCCTCCAGGCGTCTACACGTGACGGGCCCCTCCCGGCGTCTACCCGATTTCTAACTACTGTCACCCGCACAGAGACGAATCATATACTAGGGTCGTTAACTCGGCTCACAGGAGTAACAGCCCAGCGACGAAACATAGACCTAGATACTCCTGCAGCTTATACACACTTTACTACAGAACAACAGCCCAGCGACGAAACATAGACCTAGATGTTCTGCAGCACACTCTCATAACCCACACCAGCTACAGCAGTAACGGCCCAGCGACGAAACATAGACCTAATCACTCTGCAACTCACACATAACCCACACTTGTCTCACACTCACACTACTAACTTGACTCTACTTTATAAATTTTACTTTAATAAAAATTGACTGTAACTAATTTCAATTAAATATTCCAAATCAAATTATTCAATCATTAGTAATTTAATAAAACGATAATTTTCAATTAACAATCAATTTCTAACTAACTACGACAATTCTCAAATTACAATTGTTAATTTTAATTCTATTAAAATATTAGATGGATTAAAACTCCTCAGTAACTTATAGTCATGGTCTTAACAATATAACAATAACTATTTAAAACAAAAGGTCTTAATACCTTGGATTAACTTTTGATAATTAAATAAATCACAATATAAAATTCTCAATCACATTCAAAATTATTAACATAAGTTTAATTAATTAATTCTGACTAAATTTTTACTGTGACAATTTTTGACTCAATTAACTAATTTCTAGGACTTAATGTCCACGCCGATAATTATCAAGTTTCAGTAATTTCAATTTGACTACTTTACGGAATTAATCCCCAAAAATTACTAAATTTCCACGTGATATAAAATAATTAGTTTTACAATAAAATATTTTCAATAAATAATTCCTAATATAATATTCTTAATAATTTTCCAATCTATATTATTTTCAATAATTAACTCTTAATAATTTTCTTAATATATTTTTCGATCGGTATTGTTTTTCAATAATAAATTCTTACTATAATATTCTTAACAATTAATACTTAATAATTTTCCGATCTATCCTATTTTCAATAGAAAATTCCAAATATAACAATCCCAGTAATTAATTCTTAATATAAAATATTGTCAACAATTTTCTGATCGTTTTATCAATTATAAAAATTCGACACAGGTCGAAATAGTCAATTTTAATTGCTAGAACATTCGCTAGCTATTTTTGCTTGACCTTGGGTATTGGAATTTACTGCGACACAAAACTGACGCTTGACCAAAATCCCACGAATAAAAATTTGTCGATTTTTTTCCAATGACAAAAATCAATCAATTTTACTAAGTTAATTGTTATAAAAATTACAACAATAAAATTAACGAAATTTTCGGATGTTAGTTAATTGATTGAAAAATTTTTAGTTATTAAAATTTCCCCGCAAGGTCGATTGAGTGATCCTCGGGTATAAACCCCCATGAAAATCACTCAATCCAAAAACTAGCAAATGTTCCACGATTTATTTATTGAATTAAAATAGAAAAGAAGAGGAATGATAGACCGAGTACAAACCGCGGTCTATCTTCCACCCACGGAATGAAATAATGTACCTGGGTAATTGTCTTACTACGTCCACGATGTCTGTCTACCGTGGTGAGTCCTCCAGGTACCGGTTGTTAGATTCTTTTTTCACTCCGGGGAATTGTCCTCACTCTAAGTTCAGTTTTTCCTGTAACAGAACCAATGTTAGAAATCTTGTCTAAAAGATTGGAAAGACAATCTTAAAAAAAAATCATCGCAGCGTTCCGAAAATTCACGTGCGAAAAAATAATTACCTGCTGTTTCGTTGAGTAGTGACCGGTGCGGCTGACTATCAAACCTCTTCCGATTTTGTCACTCTCCGACTCCCGAGCACTTACCCATTCCACCCCACTCTTAATTACTAAACGGAAGACCCCGAAGATCGGGGCGCGCCAGTGCTGAGTCGACTAATTATCGATCTCTGGCGACTTATCGATTTAGGGTAATTTACCCTGTTACAAACTAAGTACATATTCAGTGGAGTTTAAATTTACATACTCAGTAGATGATACCGTACTACTAAACAGTTTAAGTGACTTAACTTTTTCTGAAACATTCTCACATCAGCGAGTATTTTTGACCAGCTCAAAACCACATGTCTAATAGTGTCTGCTCGATAACGAAACTTTCTCACATGTACATGGTTAGTTAACTCTCGTTTTTTAAAGTTAAAGTTGACATCTCGGATCATTACGTGATGAAAAGCCTAGTTTATAACTTTCGAGAAATAGTTTATGCACGAAAAAAAAAAAAAAAATTATTATTCTAGGAAACTATTCTCTTCAAAATTTTACTCCTGTTTCGAGATATTCAGTTTTCTTAATTCAAGTAATTTGCTCTTGAATTGAGATAATGACTATCTCTTGACTATTATCTTGGATAAAGAGAGAAATTCTTAATTCAAGAAATTTGCAAGATATTGTCATTCAAGAATTTTTTTATTTCAAATTAAAAAAGGCAGTAACATTGATTCTAGATATTAGGAAGACCAAAATTGTTGAAATTTATGTTATTTTTTAAATCTTAAAAATAACCCTTATTTTGTTTAGGACATTTTTGGGACATTTCAAAAATATTTTTAAAACTTTTTAAAAATATTTTTAAGACAATTTTGAACGTTTTTTAAATGATTTTAAAAAAGACAATTTATTTTTGCACGGTTATAGATTTATCGTAAGATTAATGGATGAAAATTGTCCTTAAATTGTCCCAAAAATAGTCAATAAATGTTTTATCCATCAATTCCTAGAAAAATTTACAGCTGTGCAAAAATAAATTTTTTTTATTAAATCATTTAATAAACGTTTAAAATTGTAGTACAATTGAAGAATCATTCGGAAAATTTTCAAAAAAATACGTAAAATTGACGAAAAATTACTTAAATGCACTATTTTAAAATTTCTGTTTATTTCTAAGATGTCCCAAAATTGTCCCAAATTATGTCACGTTTGGATGTCCCAAGCTTGGGACATTTTTGGGACAATTTTTTTTTACACGGTAAAGGGGACGAAAAATAAATGTATGATATTTATTATATATTATACATTAGTGTACGTTCGTCTATAGTCATATAAATGTGCATATATACCTGGCAATAAGTCCTTAGATATACACATTATAATAACCTAGTTAACATAAGAACAAATGATTTTTTGAGTCACTACACAGAAAAAAAAATTACTTGAATGAAGTAAATAATTTTGAAGAATTTTATCTTCTTGATTTGAGTAGAAAATTCTTTAACTAAAAAATTTTATTTAATTCAAGAATTTTTCGTCTTGACAATGAAACTCTTCAAAATTATTTTCTTGGTTCAAAATTTTTTTTCTTGATTCAAGTTAATTTTTTTTTTTTTTCAGTGTACGCTGACATTTTTAGTTAAATCAATTTTGGGAAATCACCACGGCTTTTGAAATTATGAAAATGAAGAAAGGAAAAAACATGTTAATTACAATTTATAAATAATGTATTTTTAAAGATAAATTTGCATTGTGGAATAAACTCATAAATTTAATAAAGTTGTGAAAATTTTGCACTCAATTTTTAAGTTTATTATTATACTTCGACATATTAACTTTTCAACAACTTACTAGAGTGTTTTTTCAGTAAATACTTGAACATCGGCTGAAGTTTTTAATTAAAATGAAGAGAATAAAAATCGATTGAAAAAAAAATGTCTCAAATAAACAAAAAGCAGATGCAAGTTACTTAGTTTTTTGTCATTCTGCCCGTGACTAAAAATGCTGAACTCAGCTTTTATTTAATCTAATACCCAGATTTCAATATAATACAATATTTAATAAACTATAGGTACAATTGTGTTATCTTTTGTTGTAATTTATAGTTTATTGTTGTGATTAATATTATCTATTAAAATATATCTAATATAAATAATCTTCTGTACGTTAAATAATTGAATATTTATAAGACTCATATAAACGTGGCTCGTTAACATTGCTCCCACTTCTCTTTTAAAGACATTCCGCATTGCAGAAGTTGAAAGAGGTATTTCGTCACCTCCCAACTTCATCTATTTACGAGACATTTGTGTCCTCATTTTGTTTTTCGGCGATGCAATACTTTTACGATACAGAAATACTTCATTTTTTTTGTTTTTTATTTTACTATTACCACCTTTAAAATCCACATGAGAATATCGAACCGGAAGCAATTTAGAACGAAAGTCACATTGTGGTGATTCAGTAAAATAATGGATTTGAGGATTAAAAAAAATATATTGAGTTTTTTTTTTTAGAGTTGAACAATCAATAATTTAGATTTTGAGTGTTGGCTTTATTATTTTTCAAACAACAAATTTAACTTCAATAAAAATTAAAAGAAAAATTAAATTTTAAAAGATGTCATTCAACTCAGAATCTTAAAGTTGGCATAAAAATGATTATTTTTTTTTTCCAAAGCAACCGGCTGTTGAAAAAATTTTCTAATAACTAAATTTAGAAAATGTTTGTTGACTTTTTTAAAAATTTTGATCTTTGTTATTATGAACAAAAAAAAAATTTTATTGTCATTGTTCTCAAAACAATGTCTATTTATATATAAAATATGCTCACTAATAGATAAATTAGGTGCTAATGTAATTTATTTATATGTAATCACCGTTACGTCCTAAATCAGATCTACAAGTATTCAGGAATAGCGTTTAAAACACCGAGTATAAATAAGTAAAGACGTTCTAATAAAAGAATAGGATTAATTTCACCTATTTTCCTTCCTAAATATCTGTACTCATTGGTATTAGACGTATAAAAAGTTTTTAAAGAAAATATTTTGTAAAAAAAGTTTTGAAATTTTAAATATAAATTTAAATATAAACAACAATTTTTAATTAAAACTAAAAACAGAGGTTGGTAACTGTGTTTGACAGCTCGATGAAAAGTTTGTAATCAGGTAATACGTAGGTAACTGACAGTCGATCGATTTCAGGTATACAGGCTTTATCTAAGCGTATGACTAATAGATACTACATACATGTGAGATAATTCTATGAGTACCATTAGATATTGCACTGAAAAAAAAATTTTCGGCTCGGCACCATCTACTATATAGTAACGAGTGTATCGTTAAGAGTACAATCCGTACAGCTACGAGTAGCAGTCTGGATAGCGACCGTCACGATCCATTTGGGTGCGATTCACGATACTATTGCTACCGTTAGTATACAGTTTTCCTAACTTCACTCTCCTCTAGATAGCAACGTGTGGATCGTGACAGTAGCAATATCGTATCGCATAGAGCAGAAAACTTTCTTTTCAATGTATGACTATAATTAGCACGATACATATTTTTAAGTGCTATGTAAAGGCGTGTTTAAGTTTTTTAGAAACACGTGAAACAAAGGCTAGTATTTAAAATAAATTTAATTAACGAAAGTTAAGGACATCAAAATTATTATGTCCTTCTAAGGAACAGTAAAATTATTTTTGGAAATCTTCTAATTCAAATTTTAACTATCACAATTTTTGTGATTGAATTGTTTTTATAAGCAATATATTTTTTATAGAATATGAATGCGTTATGGCAATAAGAATTATGTGAAATTAATCAGTACACATCATTAGAATAAGGGAAGCACATTGTATCAAATGTATAGGTATTAACTAACTCATAGAGACAATTCCAGTTAATTAACTCTGTACGTGCAAAATATATCATTTCAATTTGGAATGGTTAGTCATCAACATCATCAACATAAAATAAAGTAGTTAGCCATTATTGATATAATGCGTTCTACTGCAAATTGTTTTTTTATTACATGTGCAGTAATAAAATTATTTTTCATACTTGTAAATAAAAAAGGACTATTAAAAATGTTTTATGGCAGTAATTTACTGTATTTTAAGAAGTCGGACAAAATAATGATCTACCATAATTGGAAGAGAATGATCCACTAAAACGAGTAATTTATTTTAATAACTTTTCTGAAGAGCAACTATTATATTTTGAAGAGAAAAAAAAAGTTTTAAAATCTTCGAATTACAATCGTTAGGATTTAACAATGATTTTTTTTCAGCAATCAAATTCACACTACAATCACAATTAAATTTTTTGGATATAAAACAAATAAGATTTTAGAATCTACCATTTGTTGTCTGTTGTTAAATAATAAAATGTTATAATAAAATACTAATCAGTGTTGATTAATGTTCAATTCCGAGAATGTCAATTGTATAAGCGACTACTCTGGAAAATTAACAACTATCTATTGTCAGAACAGCATGTGGTTATCGTATCCGTGCGTCGACGTCAAGTTTCAATTTGAATTTATCGACACTTTGACGAATCAGAATAAGATATTGTTTGTCTCATGGTCTCTTCCCAGTTGTCCTATGATAATATACACTGACGATGAAATGCCCACCAATATACATATTGAATTAGCTGTTAGCCTGTGATAAGTCATTGATATTCTCTATAGTTGTAATTATATATGTATATTATTTGTGTATACTCACATTTGAATGTTTTAGTATGCAAACAATTATTTATGACTTATGAAATAGATAATACTTCCCAGCGTAACGAATAGATATTGATAATATAATTAGATTATATAATCCTATTGAAATCATTAATCTCTCAATACAAAATTTGATTATCCAAAATTAACTCCCGGAATCGTTACACATGATTAGAAAAAATTTATAGTTTCAGTGGTGAAGTAAATAATATTTTCATAATTTATCAACACTGGATATCGACAGCTAAAAATGAAAATTTTATTATTGGAAAGGTCTATTTCTGAATTTGTACCTTTTAAAGGTTTCATATGGTTTTCAGCGATAGTCAATTAATTACAAGTTTTTAGAATAATTCTTAATAGATTTAAATATTTTTTTTAATTTTTTTTTTTAAATTAATTATTATTTAGAGTCGGTTTTAACTGCTGTAGTCATATCGCCGACTTTAACTGTTGAGAGTGGTACGTTGGGGTCTTTTTGAGTTGTGAAAATCTTAATCTACGCGGCAAGGGTCGAATATCAACCAAGATGGTTTCTAAGACCAGCTTGGGATTCGAACCCACGCCTGACCGGTGAGCCAGTCCGATTGCTCTATAAGCCATGCACCCTAGACCACTCGGCTAACCTCACCGGTTGATTTAAATCTTTCATTTGATAAAATTTGTTTATTTATTTATATTATTGTATGACTAACTTTAATCCATATCATTAAAAGAATGAGAAAAATTTCGTGACATAAAATGAATTTCTATAATAAAATGGTATCTACAGAAAGGTCATAATTTTAATTACTGATTTTTAACAGTTTAATATTTATTCGTCGATAGTCAATTTATGTCATCTAAATAATTAAAGGGATAATAAAAATTTTGTGACAGGCATGTTATTATTTTAGAAGAAATTTTTACGGTGATCAATTTTTTATATTCAATTGTTGAAGCAGTTTTGAATAGTCTATTGGTTCTATAAGTTTTTCATTAAATTATTGGTAATAATTGATCTTGTCATAGCAATAGTTTTTTTTTTCAAAAATATTCAAACTATGTATTTAGTGATTAGAAATATCGAAAAATCACTACACCAAAATTTTCTTGTTATTTGCAATTATTTATTCTCAGCAGTCACACAATTACTCTGCAGGTTACTAGTAATTACTTACTTATTTAGTTATTTACACAAAAAATTCCATATGCTCATCATTAATTAACTTAACAGAACGTACTTAAATCTTTCAAATGCCTTCGTTCAAAAGTTTTCAATAATGCTTTATGCTATTCTTTCACGCAAAAAACCATTTCAAAGTTTAAGTTATTTTTATCATCATGTCTCAAAAATAAAACTTATAATTGTTCTTATCAATAGACGTTATTCATTATGTATTGAAAATATTATTAGCACCGTCAAATTTGAACTTTTTTTTGCTAAGGAAAAAAACTTCAAAATTTGAATTTATTTTTACTAAAAGAAATAAATTGTTTTTTTTTTTTTTTTTTTTTTTTTAATTTTTTTAGTCTACAAAATCGATGTCAAAATAATTAAATTATCATCCGGAATTAGTAATAGTAATTATTACTATAAAAAGTATGAAAAAGAATTTCAAATGTAAGTCACTCTAAAATGAATTGCGTAACCCTAATGTAAGGTTTACATAAAAACAGTGACAAAAAACATACCAATATTTGGGTGTTGTAATTTCCTACATATCCGGGCTTCACGTTCGAGTTTTTGAAAATCTGCAATAAAAACATTATAATTGTAGTTTTTAGTTATAAATAATTTAAACTGTTCATTATTATTTTCTTTATTATGCTGAAATTGAAATCAAATTTCAAACATCAATCGTAGTATCTTTATCGTTTACTACGAACTGTAAAATCTTAATCCATGAGTACTATTAGTAAAAACGTCGTCAACAAATGATAAGTGTAGGAGCAACCGTGGAACCCGAGATACCGTCCAAAAATATCACAAGCAAGCGTACAAGCATAGCTCGGCCTCGGCACATGACGACGACGTAGATAATCTTTTCGAGGATTGCTGTGGCCATTGACGAACCGAAATAACGTGAGAACCAACGTCTCGCGTGACCAATAGTACCTTTCATATCGCTTTACATCGTTCAGGCATTGACGTTTAGGCATTGGTTCAATGAACGTTAATAGAAAATTATTACATTTTTATTATGCATGTTTCTATAATCATGTTATTTATAAATATTACATGTTTACTCAATTATTTAAAAATAAGAACAAGAGAACCAGGCAAATAGATTTTTTAAGAAATTTCAATGTCGTGATTTATTGGCTAACTTCATTTTTTAGTTATTCATTGTTCCAAAAATTATATCTTAAAAAATTCCATCCTGTTATTTACATAAATTCAATCATTTATTCTATGAAATATAATTTTTTTCTACTTAAAAATTTCATCCATTCTTTTTATTTAACACTTCTAATCAAATGAAGTTAATATTTTTTTATTTGGTTTTAAAATTTTTTTTTTTAGATAAATTTGAACACAGTTTTTTTTTATACTTTTAATTTTCAGCTGAAAATTCTTCAATTTAAAAGAATTCTAAAGTTATTATTAAAACATTCAATTTTATTTCAATACTGCAGACAATGTTTTAATTTTTGGACAAAAAATCAAACGATCGATATAGGTACATAAAAATGACTTTTCTTTCAACAATTAATATGCAGATAAAATTGAAGTAATATACTAATGTAATTGAATTTTTTACAACTATGATGAGTAGAACCGTGCATCTGAATGAACAGTTCGTTCATTTACATGAATCAAATTATTTTAACTGAGTTTATAACTTTAAATAAATTGAAATTAAAGCATGTGCTCTCTATTAAAATTACCCTTTCCATCATTTTTTTTGTTTTTGTAAAAACTTCATTCATATTGAACTTCGGTAATTTTAATATTTTGTTATACGGATAAATATAAATAAGTAATAATCGTGCTGAATTTGATTTAATAATAGCCTAGAAACTCTTGAGTGATTCGCTTCGGTCAAAGTCACATGTCAATATTTTTAGGGATTTTAAGACTGTTGAAGTTTTAAAAGAACCTTGATTTCAAAAATACATATCAACTTTATCATTACTCAATATTAAAGTATAAGCAATCCAACGATTTAAATGATGAGAAAATCTTTTTTTACTGACTTCAAATGTATTAAATTTTCCATGGCGAAATCCTAAAAATACAGACGAGCCACGACCTTTGAGAACACAGTTAACAATAAACTAAATATTGATTGAATTTTTTGGCACAAGCAATATAACAATTTTTGATACAATGTTTTACTTAATTTCAAAAAAATAATTTTAAAAAAATGACATTCGGCTTCAACCGAAATAAAAGGTAGATTTCATTTGATATAAAATATATAAAATCTGGTTGAAAACCAAATTTTTTAATTAATTACAATAAAGAAGCTCTGTAAAAGTTTTCGTGGTGGATTTACTATTTAGATAATTATTTTGGAATAGTTCGAAGATGAGCAAAATCAGTCTAAAATTCTATTTGATATTTAATTTTAGTTATAATGTCGAAGGTAACAAAGAAAAAAAAATCAATGTTATGTAGATCGAATCTAAGGATATTTCGTGAGCTTTTACATAAATTTTTTGAAAATTAGCTATCTTTTTTCAGTGCCCATATCAGGTTATATATGAGAATAAAAAATAATTTTTTATTTCTTTTAGAAATGTGTAACAAATTTTAAATATCACGTTACTAATGCCAAAAGGGGATGTAAAAAAGGAAATCTTTCTTCAAAAAAAAAAAATTAATTAAAACAGCGTAAATGAATAAATGGTCAAAATAGCTTCTAAGGATCCTAAAACGTCGAGATCTTATGATGAATTGATTTTTGGAAGTAGGACTGAAAACACTAACATATTCCAATTTTATGAAATTTTTCGTATTTTTTGAAAATTCATTGAAAAAATTTAAATAAAATTTTTAACTTCTCGTTGAAAAAATTTTTAAATAACCGGGCATTAGTAACGTGATACTTTTTCATAAACAATAATTGGTTTAATGATTGATTAAACCAAAAACCGAAGTCAAATCAGCTTTTTAGGAGAGAAATGGAGATTTTTATTTTAAAACATTTAATACTTCAAAGTTAACTTTCTTGTAAGGAAATGATTCAGCGATCATACGCTCCCTATGGGAGGTCCTCAACGCTACTCTTAATCAGAAAATTATGTATGGCCATTACCATCAGACCATACCAGGCTTGATATAAGCATATCAAGGCCAGATATGTACACAGAAAAAAAAATTTACTTGAATCAAATGAAAAATTCTTGAACCAAGAAAATAATTTTGAAAAGTTTAATTATCTTGAATCGAAACGAAAACCTCTTGAATCAAATAAAATTTACTTAAACCTAGAAAAGTCTCCGAGTTTAAGAATTTTTCTAGTCAAATCAAGAAAATGAACTTCTTTAAAATTATTTACTTGCTTCAAATAAATTTCTTTTTCTGTGTACACATATGGAAATATTAGAATATAAGAAATTATGTATGGATATGTCAGAGATTTGAAAAAAATATCATAGAAAAGTATGATAAATTTACCATATAAAAACCAAGACCATAAAATTTACAGGATAAAATTGTAAAACTAAAAACAAAATTATTGAAAAGAAAAAGCAGATTTGACAATGTTCAAGTTATGAGGTTGAAGTTGGATTATCTTAATTGAATACATACAAGTAAAAGTGCAAAAGGTAATGTGGGTGTAGTTGATATATAAAGCCTCAGATGGAAATTCATTCCTACACGAGAAACCGATACAATACGTTGAAAGGTGGGAGGTGAGGGAAACGTGTCAGCGTCGGCCACACGGTGCAGTTGCCGGTGATCGGGTCGAGCGGGCACTGGGGCAAGGTCGTGACATCCCGAGAACTCAAGAGCCGCTGTATGCACCCCTTTCCATCTCGTTTGCTATCTCGTTTTGCCTCTCTTTTACAAACTACCGGTGTGCCCGGTCGTACATTTCATTTCATCATCTAATTTCCGTTCATACCAAATTCGGTAAACGGAAAGCACTCAATTTTAAAACTATAACCTTTTGCTATTCCTCAATTCAGAGAGAGTTTATTATTTAAACAAATAAAATGATTGTGTAAAAATTTTCCAGTTGAATTCTTGTATGGCAGATACTTAATAACTACCTGATGTTTTATAAACGCGCATCCATTTCTGAGTACTTTAAAATCTCCACTACGAAATTATGCATCGAATGTACTCAGCCTTTACTGTATCGGGTTCAGTAAAAATCGAATAAGAAAGAACTACAGAATTTGGTTCTAGTGCTGCTCTCAAGTTAACAATTAGATTTATAGTTCACTGAATTGCATACATTAATGTCGAATTAAAGTCAGAATTATTTATTATTAATATACTAAATAAGCTAATAATGCAAAGTAATTATCCGAAAGTAATACTTGCATTTTTAATTTGAAAAACTTATAAATTCAAACTCTTGAAGCTGTAAATTATTTCATGAAAAAATTATACATTTAACTAAAAGTTATCTTCATAAATATTTGAGTTTAAATTAGTATTCTGTTATTAGAAGAAAAAAAAACTTTTTTTTTACTGAGAGAAGAATAAATAACTAAAATTATTTAGTTTGTATCAGTAAATATTTTTTTCTGGAAAATAATATTAGAAAAAAACATATTTCGTGTAAGATTTATCTATACCAGTAAAACTATGTTAACTCTTAAAAATTAACTTGATCTATTGACAGTTGTATATTCTTGAAATCTGCACTGATAAAAAAAATGACTTGATTTTAAAAAAACTCTGTTTTCAAAATGTAATTCTTGTTTTTAGTAATTCAATTCTCTTAACTCAAGAAATTGATTCTCGAATCAAGAAACTTGGTTGTTTCAAAATGAGATAAATATCACTTCACCCAAGAATTTCTTTCTCTTGGATTAAGATATTATCTTACTTGTTTAAAACATTAAAATTTTTGTATGTTTGCTATTCTCTGTATTAATAAATATTTTTCGGCATCTAGAGAAATACAAATTTTTTTACTTGAAAGTTTTTTTCTAATTTAAACTC
Organism: Cotesia typhae; assembly: GCF_013202065.1. Classification (NCBI taxonomy): domain Eukaryota; kingdom Metazoa; phylum Arthropoda; class Insecta; order Hymenoptera; family Braconidae; genus Cotesia; species Cotesia typhae. The sequence goes on along the minus strand of NW_027423757.1, from coordinate 2,246,855 downwards.
ATAAGATTATAAATAAAAGATTTTATTCTTGAATGAACAATCAATAATTCTTGAAATAGAATCAAATTATTCTTTATTGAAGAAAATCGGTTTTGAATAAAGAATTCATTTGTATCGATCGAAGATAATATAGTCTTGAACCAAGTAAAAAAGTTATCGATCGGAGTGATTAGATCTTTCAAAAAGACTAGTTCTCTTCAAAATAATTTTATTGAAGCGAGAATATTTTTCTTGAATGAAAATATTTTTTTCTATCAGTGTATTAAATAGTCACTGTTTTAAAGTTAGCATAAGAGAGCATAAAAATGCACTAAAAAAAAGAAAAAAAAAATCAATTTCATTCAAGAGAAAAATTCTAAAACCGAGAAAATCATTTTGAAGAGATTTATCGTCTTAGTTTAAAAAAAAAAAATTTTTAAACTAAAAAAAGTTTAGTTCAGAATTATTTTCTTGGTTCAAGAATATTTCTCTTAAATCAAGTTAATTTTTTTTTATTAGGATTTTTTCATGTATGAATAGAAGTATCCATTGTTATACGTTTTCGTAGAATAAATAAAAAACTTTTTGTGTAATTATTTCGTATCCTTTAAAGTGAATTCTTTATTGTAGTCATTTTCTGCTGTGATAATTTTCTTCATGAAATTCAAGACATTTTTCACTTGCAGTTCTTACTATGTGTGCTTCTTTAAAAGGTCAAGTTGAAGGAATTTTTATATTTTATTTAAGAATTTATTTTCAACATTAAATAATTTGTGAAACTTAATAAATTGGAGACTTTATTAATATTAGTTCCAAGAATTTAATTAATAAACGTGAAATTTTCATAACTGCAACAAAAGAATAAAATAAAAATTATTTATTATTTAAAAATTTATTAAGACAGGTATTCTTTAAGAAACCAATAATCAATACAACGGAATATTCTTAACGTTAAAAGACTATTGTTTTTTACGCATAGGTCATAATTCGATTAATATAATATTATAATAAGGTATTTATCGAATAAACCATTTTTGCCTCGTTGATTGATCTTATTACAACGCAAGTTTGGCTTCACACTTTTATATTAACTATATATTTTAAACCGTATGGATCATCTCACTTTAAAGAAAAGCTTTTCTACTACATTCGACAGGTGTAAAAAGAAAAGCAATGTATAGTTTATAAATTCGATAATACGAAGATATAAAATGTTGTAATAATTTTATTTCCAAATTGACTGTTGAACAAACCGTAATACACCACAAAGTTATGAGAGAGTTAATAGTACAGCTTACAACGGAATTTTTGGCACTGCGTCAGAAACGTCTCCTGTTGTTTTTAGATGCCAGGCATTGGAGAAACTCGAAAACACAATACTTATGAGTTTTCAATATTTATCAGCATGTTTCAATCAACGACCTGATTTCATTTTTCTTGTCAAAAATATCCAATATTCTGATCATGAACCATTTACAAAATATTTCGGTTGATTTGTTTTTTATTATGATTTACAATGAAAAGAATCAGAGCAAGAATTATTGAGTAGAAATCCAGAAGTCATAACATTTACCGTGGTGCCGGATTTAATCCGGTAATGATAATAAATCATAACTGAGAATTTAGTAACTTACCTCTTTGCGATAATTTTTTTGTATTAATCACTTTTGCAGCAAACTCAAGTCCTGTGCTTTTTTGTACACATCTCCGTACCACCGAAAATGCTCCCCTTAAAAATAAAAATAAATCAAAATTAGTAGAGTTTGTGTAAATATTTTTAGTTCTGTCATAATAAATTTGAAAAACTGCAGTGTAAGGGATTTTGTAACATTGTAAAATAGTTAATCACAATTCAAAGCAAATAAAAATACTTTGTTGATGATCATCGATGTCTGGAAAATTTTTGAAATTGTATCAAGCAAAATTTCTATAATTTGTAAGTCAATCCAAAAATATCAACTCTCATTCCAAAAAGTATCCAAATAAACTGAATAGTTGGTAGAAATATATATTTATGTAACTTTTACAAAATGGCGATTTGCAGATACTTGAGATGTTGCGACATACATCTAAGGTTTATGGCGCGTGTTTACGAAAACATGAGTGTAAACTTTGACGTAAGAGCCGAAGGCAAGTGCATTAAATCACACAAGTTTAAACTTTTATCAAGTTAAGACTCAAGCCTTACATAAATGTTAAACCGCGACTATTCAAATTACCATTCTATCGATGAAAGTCACATACTATATTTTTTGTTTTAAAATTTCGGCGAATGAAGAAAAAAAAATTTTTTGTAATTATTCATGAACAAGCGTTGAGAGATTGGATAGATATCGAAAAAGTTGAAAAAATTCTATTCAATTCTTGTCTCCGGTTTTGAATTTTTAGAAGTTTTGGATTATCGGAAATTCGAAAGCTTCTTATGATTAACATTTTCTTTAAGCAAGTCGTACGACTAAATAAATAATAAATTCTCAGACTATTTCCCTAATACTCTCCTGTATGGCAGATTGTGCTTTTAAATTTTAGTGTAGTCTCAATAAAATGAAAAAGTTTGCAATTTGTGAAAAGGTATTACCAACAAAGGTCATGTATTGTATGATAAAATTCAATAGAAAAGTATATTTATAAGAAATTTCGATGATAAATTTACAAATTCAATTTAATATGTGGTACACAGTATTTCTAAATATTGAAGAATAAATTTTAATCCTAATCACGAATATATACAAACTCAATTTTTTGTATTGTTAAAGCTTAGAAATATCACAGATGTTTACATAGATCTGAAATTGTTCATTTTTGTAAATCGGCAAATATTTACATTTTGAAGACGATTTTTCCTTTAAAAATTTAAATCCTCTCGACAAAAAATGTGTCATATCTGACATTTGTTGAAAAGGAGAAAACTGTCATGACTTTTGAAAAGGATTTTCGAGATATTTAACCAATTGGAACTGTCAATACGCATCAATAAATAAAGTAAAATGAAAATAAGCTAAAAGAAATACAAAATAATGTCACTAGGGAAATCTAGCGGACAAGTTAACGAAGAAGCTTAATAACTAGGCCATACTAAGATGACATATAGAGATAGAAAAAAAAAAAAAAAAGAAGGATAGAAATAAAGAGTTGCCTTTAAAGGGCATCAACCACTACACACTACTTCATAACATTTAAATCTATCTAATGAATAAATTAAATTTATTAAGTATAAACAACCTTTGGATACTTGTTCATTCAATACATCACTCTATTTTTATTTCATCATTATATTATGGTCAATAATTATATGATGCAGGGATAACGTTTTTTTTTTTATATTCTAATTATTATACAACCTTAAGTCTAACATATTCTAAATGGTTAAACATCAATTCAGAGCATGTATTTTCCTTAAGCAAAAACGTCCTTCGACATCTCGACCTATTTTTCAGATTCTACATCGTTGATGTGATAAAAATACATAAGAACTTCAGGTCTCCCTTTTACTTTATTCTTCCCCACGTGTTTGTATTGTTCCCTTATAGGTCACCATTTATATAAATATACATATGTACCTGTTTATATTATTGATGTTCTTCAAAATCCTAAAATATCAAAGTGACATTTCTTTAAAAATTTGGGGAAATAGCTCTTTTGAAATATCATTCTACTTTGAAAGTATTAAGTATAATATTTTTTTATCAAACATGACTATTTTTTGTGATATGCGCTTAAAAATTAATTTATAGGAGGTAATTTTTTACATTATTCATACATGAAGCCAGAATCAAATCACTTAGTGTTTGACTACACACATTAGAAAATTAGCTGCAAAGAATCCGAGTAACTGCAAAAACGTAATTTCATACTCTGTGAAGCATGTCATGTTTCTACCACTTAATGCATCAAAACTGATCAAACTATGACGTAGAACAATAGCATTTATTTTTTGATCATGTACAAATTAAGTTGCATAAAAAAACCTTTTATGCTAAAAATATTGATTTTTACGGAAGTATTATTTGATCAAAAAGCCAAGCTTTAGGTGTAGAATTGAATAAAAACCTTAATTTCGATATTTCATAGAAGTAAATTCATTCTAGTCACGGAAGCCTGACCTTTTTTTAAGCTTGCTTCTACTGTTAATTTTATTCATTCTCCAACCAATAAATATAACCCGAGAAACGGACATTTTTTTAGTGACGCAAATTCAAGTCCTAATTTTTTTTTTTTTTTATGGAAATTACTTTTATTTGTTATTTCGGACAATGCCACCACTACTTTTATTTTATACTTTATGATCAAAGATAATTTAACATAATGTTTAAAAACAATAATTATAATAATTAATAATCGGCTGTTCATAAATTATATAAAAACTACTAAAAAATTTTAAAAAACGAATTTTCAACAGAAAAATATTAGTTGAAAAATATTACGTAAGATGTTAGTGATATATTTTTAAGAGGAATTCTTCAGTACGCTTTCTTAATGCCATAATTATTTAAAGAGAGTATATTATTTAAAGTTTATTTTCATTTAAAAGATTTACTTTTTCAGCTATAGTGCATTCTAGTGCAGTAAGTAAACCCAAATCTTTACTGCTCGAGTATTATAAGAATATCTTTACTACATTCTTCTCTGTTGTATAATAAAATTGAAACAAGTTGATGCCCATGTATGTTTATGTATATATTCATATAGTACCTAAAAATACTTTAAAAACGATATGAATCGTCAAACTTAACCCTCCGTTGGTCAGGCTTTTTTTAGTGTCTCTATGGCACTTGAGCGACTTCCTATAAATCTAGTAGTTTTCTATGAGGAAACCTCTCATAGTACCACTAATAACAGAAGGTTAAGTGCATATAATTATAGAAGAAAATTTAAAACCAATAAAAAAATAATAAATTTAACATCTAAAATAATAAATTAATTAAAATTGACTTAATGTACTTATAACATTTAATCATTGTTGTTGACATTCCATTCTCTGCTTTAAAAAAAAAAAAAAAAAATTAAATAAAAGTGAAGTGAATTTTTCAGAGAATAAAAAGTTATAAATACATTAGACCTAAAAAGAGGGAATAAAAATGGTCTTTGCTTTCTTGGGTAAAACAATGAAAATTAATTTCCAGACAAAATTCCTCCCCATTACCGAGTTCCCGCAAGTAAACTCGGAAAGTGGTTTCTTATACGGTATGCGTTATATTAGACACCACTCTTGAGAATTCTAGTATACATTAAGAAAAGTCAAGGACTGAAAAGACCACCGTACTATCTTTTGTAAAAACAAATGAAATAAAACTCTAATCTTAAAAAAAAAAAAAAAAAAAAGATAAATATATATGGAGTCAAGACTAGGCTGAGTTGTTAAAAAGTAGGTCATTGAAATAATAATTTTATTTAGAAGAACAAGTAACATTAAGTCACTTTAAATACGTTTATCAGATTGTTAGAGTTGTCACACGCGGTCTGAAGAAAGAGAAATAGAAAGCAAGGAAAGGATGAGGAAGCCGCGAGAGAATACGAGCGAATGACAGTCAGTGCATAAATTTCTCAAGGCAGAGCAAATTAAACGTAGTTATGCAACGAGGCCGAAACGATAAACTTTTCTGTACTAGTAAAGTTCTGAGAGAGTATATGCAAAACAAGACAGGGGTCAGTTATAGCGTCGCCTTTGTTCAACTCATCTACTCCCTATTCGTTAAATATCTCCTTTCCTCTCCTCTACTTGCCTCCTTTACTGCTCTTTCTTTTTGACCTCGGTTGCTACCTTTCAACGGAGTGCGTTTTTCGGTCGTTCTTGCGCCCCAAGGATCGATGAGCCGTGCGCACGTCTAGTCGCTTTTATCCAGGCACTGGATATTACGCGCAACCTGGGTACTGGAAAGTGGGAGCAACTGAGAAAAAATGTAAAGGATACAGACACTGGCACACTTATACATGTACCAAAATTTATATAAATGTAAAAGGATAAGAATTTTAAAGCTCCACATTTTCTTACATCATTCGGTCAATCGATAAGGCTTTTCTTCCGTCGGCTTACCACGTGCGAATTATCAACGTGTAGTGGGAATGACCTTTGCGCTCTTTGGCTTTATGCCGATTAAATAATAGAAACTATCAGCTAACGGATGACACATCTTTCATTTATTTTAGTATTTTAGTTTAGAAAATAACAAAAATACGGAGATTTTTAGTAATCTTAAAGCAAGTCGGTAATACCTTGAATCAATGTTACCGTCTATTTTAATTTAAGAATAAAATTCTTGAGTGAAATATGGGCTCTATTGTTTAAAAATATTAAAGTACTTTCTTTTATACTAAAATTCTTGAATGAATAAAATTTTTTCCTCATTCAAAAATTTAATGTTCTCAATTCAAAAGTAAATTTTTTGAATAAAGAGAACTGAATATCTTGAAACAACAGTCAAACTTTGAAAAGAATATTCTTGAGAAGATGTATTTATGAGCTTGAAAAGCTCAAAATTTTGAAATAGATGATCTTTCAAGCGTTTTAGAAGGAAATTCCAGGGATGGTCTGCAGGGTCAACTGCTTCCCAGATTTTTTTATTGTATAGTAAAACACAAAGTAGATACGGTAAATTTATCGAGTTGTTACCGTATCATACCTTAACTTTACCGTCTAGACGGTTAAACTACCACATCGGTACGGTATTTTACCAAACAATATGGTAACTCAGTTTTACAGGAAATCGATTAACTTTACCGTCAAAACTTAAAAATTTATCATATTCTATACACTGATAAAAAATTTATATTGACTCAAAAGATATTTTCTTGATCTAAGAATTTATTTTGGAAGACAAATGATTATTTTGCTTTAAGAATTTCTTGCCTTGATTTAGATTTTCTTGGCTTAAGAGCTATATTATCTTCAATCGATACGTTTAGTTTTTCAACCAAAATAACATTATCGTTTAAATAACTTAAAATAATTCATCAATGTGTATTTCACAAACTAAATAGTCTTTAATTGTTATACCGAAAAAAAAATTATTTCTTGGAAATAAGTAAGTTAATGACTCAAAAAAAAGCCATTCTTAACATAAGTCGGTAACATCTTGAATCAATGTTATCGCCTATCTTGAACCAAAAGACAAAAATTCTTGAAAGAAATATATCTATATCTAGTTTCAAGAGTTCAAATTTTGAAGAAAAAAAGTTTCTTGAATCAAGATTGTTTTTCTATCAGTGTACCTAAAAATTATAAGAAGATAACTTATAATACAATTTTTTTATACGATTTTCAATTTACCATGCCAGTAGACTTTCTATACCAGTAGAAAAAATGTGTTTCCAAACACGAAAAAGAAATATTGACTAAACCAAGAAAATATTTAGAAAAATAAAAAGTTTCGGGACGTAGAAATTCTTTCGTAGTTTTGTTTTTCGCATTCGTGAATTTTATTTTGAATCGAGAATATTTATATTGCAGCTTAAGCTTGAATCCCATTGTAAATGTCATTAATCTGAAACTCATATCATAAATTCAATTCAATATTCTGGTATTGAAAAAAATACGATTTTAGAATCATAATTTTTTCCGTGAAAAAAAAAAATTAAGTGAAAGAGGTTTAAAAGGGATATACATAACGTTCAATAATTTGAATGGTTTTTTTTGGCCTTTTCACACCTTAAGCGAGAAGCATTGACTGTGCTCTATTATTATTGAGTGGCGTGATTGCAGTGCATACCTGGTTAAATCTTGTCTATTGTCCAACGATCGCACTGAATTTAATAGTTTAAAAAAAAAGTTTCTCAAAACAAAATATTCAGAATTATATGATAAGTTTATTTTCAAACGGGTTTATCTTATATACGTATGTAAGATAGAAAAAAAATACTACCCCAAGATTGTTTATGGTGCCATCCAAAAGGATGTATGCCCGTTTATCGTCGCGATTGAAGTCGTTAAATGTAATGGATTAAGTTAAATCTTTTTGAATGTTATCATCTATCTTTTGGACATTCACAAAATTTTTTTTTTTCTTAAAGTATGTCTTTTTGTTTTGTAATTTTTAACTCCTGAAAAATGTTTAAAAACCATTTGTCCCAAAGAATACATATATTTTATTTTCATAAAAAGGAATTTCATTATAACAGCGAATATAATTTTTAATGCAGTGTAATAAAATTTTATTACCTAAAAAAAAGTTAGAATTCGTATCTTTTTATGCACTTTAATAAAACAACTTGAGTGTAATATTTAAAATTTTCTTTCTTTTGAAACATGAAGAATCAAAAATGTATAAAGAAATAAATTGAATTTACAATATCAATTGTGAAGTAAAATTCACTTAAAAGTTGACAAGATGAGTAATTGCGAATCTGAATTAAACTGGCGGTCTGTAGAAGAACAGAATCGAGTCAGATTGAATGACAAAGAGCAGTACAAGGTAAGATACCACATCGTTTCCCTCGAGTAGAAGACGAAATAGGGTAGCCGAAGAGCAAGTAGGGATGCAAGGTATAATAGCAAAAGATCTGAAGAGGTGGTGGAGCAATGTGCTTTAACCCCGGTCGATAGTACTTTGCTAACTCGAACATGAAGCCGATGTCGGCATTCCGTGTACCACCACAATATATTCGATGATCTAAATTACCAAAAATTATATTGTAAAAAACATAAATTTGTAAAAGGCAAGAACTTGTTGCTTTGAAAACTGATTAAATTTTCGATATTATTCGAAAAAGTTCTTTATTTGTTTACAGAATCTGCTTCAAACTTCGAGATTATCTATAATATCAAAAGATTAATACGTCATTACTAAAAAAAAAAAATATATAAATTTCACGAAAAAATTACCCTGACAAAAATCAAATTATTACTCTTCAAAAATTATCAGTTGATTTAAGAATGCTATAAAAAAATTCATATTAATATAAAAAAAATTTTACTCAAGTGTTTTTACAATGAAATTCTATCAAAAAGGGTATATAACAATTATGTATATCAAAAATTTATTTTTGTGTAAAAACTAAATTTAGAAAAAAAAACACCTCAAATAAGGAGTTGTAGTGACGTACAAAGATTGACAGAATTGATAGTAATAGTCCCCTTAAATAATAATGGCTAATAATAATGAATAAAAAAGATATAATTTTGTGACGAGACGTACAATGAAATGGAAAAAGTTTGGTCTAAATGAAATTAGTGTGACGTGGTTAATGGATAGCTCTAATATCATAAAAACCTAAGGGATAATTTGAAATGATCATGAGATCCGACCCTTCGGAGACTGATCTCTATAGTACTCTCGTTGATCATAACCACTAAAGCTACCACTCCCGTGGGGGAAAATATACCGTCGATCCAAAAACTGTAATGGAGCCTCATCGTCCCTAATTTGATCGCGTGTTAAAAGATTATTCAAACGAAAAAAAGAGAAGAAAACCCACTCTACTGTCATGCATCACGAAAAATATCGTATATATTAGTGATTGATATATAAAGATAATTATTACGGTATGTTCATGTTTTTAATTAAATGGATCTCTGAAGACTGACAGATGATATTTTATGAAAATTTTTCAACTATGAAAGGAAAAAGATAAATAGATGCTTCAACATGACACATTCATGTGGTAGCAACATAAAAAAATCACGTTGTAGTCACAGAACAATCCTGTGATAGTAACATGAAAAAAAACATACAGCAGCATCATGACATTTATGGTACAGCAACAGGAAAATGTTGTCGCAGGCAATAATAATAATAATCGTTCAAATTTTATTACTGCACTGTAAAAATTTTCCGAAGTCAATGCAGAGTGATTTGGGAGTTAATGCGAGTGTATAATTCACTCCGAGACTAAGTGTTTCAAAGATTCGAATTGTTTTGAACCTTTTTTTTTAATAATTTAATTTCCGGAGTAAATTTTACTTCTATTTCACTCCCATTGCTCATAGTAACAAAGTAAATTTTTTATATTATTTATATGTAAGATATTTGTATAATATAAAAAATAATATATAAAAAATTCATGTGGGTATTTAAATGAAAGGTCTTGATAAGTTTAATATCGAGATGAGCTTATATCTTCAAGTATATGATTGGTTAAAAAGATACAGTTTCATTTGTTAATTATTGACATTTTAAAGGATATAAGCTCATTCCGATGTTACGCTCATCGAAACTTTTCATTTGAGTACTCACATGAATTTTTTATATATTTTTAGTCAAATTTACTCCCGAAGTTGAATTGCAAAAAAAAAAGGTTCGAATCCCTGGCACAGTTGGTCTCGGATTTCACTCCCGAGGCAGTATATTAATTAATAAATTGAAAATCATACACTCACATTTACTTCCAAATTACTCTGCACGGAAAGAAAAGAATAGAACTTATTCCTATGTAAAATGGTAACTATTACCATGTTGCATAGTAACGGAAATTTTTGTGAGAAACCCTGTGTAAATTTGCTAATAAAAATCTTAGAAATTGTGATAAAAATATGAACAATGATTTTTTCATGTTGCTAAAGCAGAAATGTATCATGTTGCAACAACTATTTATTTTTTTCCGTGCATTGTTCAATAATATATCGTACTTATAGTCTTACTGCTACATAAATATAAAAAAGGACGATTAATAATTAATACTTCTTTAACTGTGTTTATTATTAAATGTATGCATTTATAGACAATGATTATGATTAAAAATCAGGATCATCGTACAACTAGCGGACCAGTGCGAATATTTCGAATAACATCTTGATTAAATAACAAATATTAATTTTATAATGTGAAAATGAAATATATTTATTACTACTATCGAAAAAAATTTCTTTCATTAAAAAATATATGCATTTACTTATTTTCACATTATGATATGACCATTTGTTTATTTATCACGATGTTGGGAGGAACATTATATGTTGATTAACTTATTTAATTATGTTTATTTTCATATGAACTCAATGGCGTAATCAGTTTGCTCGATGCGCCAAACACACTTATCGCCGAAAGCTCTATCCACTTAGTTACATAGTTAAATGTATTTTTAATGGGTGACGTTAATTTTTTTATTAATTTTTCGTCAATAGAGGCCACCATAAACTTTAATAAGATATTTGAATTTTTAAGTTTCGTATTGAGAACAGATCTAGCCGAACTATAAAAAATTTCTTTGAAAAATGAAATATATGATTATATAAACGTGGAATTTACGATAAGCTCATAACTTATTCAAAACAATAGTTATTTTAAATTGTTTAGTAATAAATCTAAAACTCTAGTTTTATTCCAATATCAATCTTTAAAAAAGTAAAGTAATAAGTATTACCAAGACGCATTGATTATTTCAGTTTATTATTTAAGAATAAATATAACCGGTCATTAAAAGCAATAAAATAAAATTGTTAAATGTTAAATATTTTTAAACATTTACTTTGTAAAAATATATAACAGCTAATGGTTCGCAAAGAAAACGTTCAAGAAAACTAAAAACTGAGTTTACTCGCCAGAAAATGAAAAAAAACTATAATTTTCTCTCTACCTCGACTATAATTATTACTATCGCAACGTAAAAGCTATTACGAATTTTAATATATGAATCCTAAGGTAAATACAAGTATTTCTTATGTTCGGTTAGATAATGACTATTACTACACGCTAACAAAGGAGATGTTACAAGCTCAGCACATAGATTTGCTAATACCGCAAGGAATATTCCGACTCGACATAGAATAAATGTAAAATAAGAAAAGTTTTATGATAACAAGAATTGTTTTTATTCTAACTTAATGATACAGCTTATTTCTATTCGGAACAATTTTCTAGAAAATAATAATACAGTTATAAATATCATTTTAGCTTTTCAACATGCTTTTAATAATATTTTATACACAAAAAAATAATAACAATGCAAAAGAAAAATTCTTGAACCAAGAAAATTATTACTCTTCAAAAATAATTTTTTTTGTTTAAGATTTTTTTTTGCATTGAGTTGATTTTATTTTCTGCAAGGTAAAGTACCCAGTAGTTAAACAGGTTTCAAACTAAAACGTATTTTACCCCACTTTTAATATACAAAGATGTACATAATTATGAGTTCAAATTAGTGATTTTCATGAAAATATAAACAATTTTGAATTGATTAAAGTGAAAAATAATGCCGATAATTAGATATTTATATTTTGACAATCTTTTTAATATAAACTATGAAAGGAGTAGTAGTTGAACAATCCATTCTGACAAGCGGCAGTAGTTGAACACTCCGGGAACCGTAAATGAACATATTAAATATTCAAAGTATTATTTTTAATAATAATCAATAATATGTTATAATTCTTTTGATATTTCAACATTTTATTGAAATATCTAAAGAATTATAACATGTGATGGATTAATATTAAAAATAATACTATGAATCTTTAATATGTTCATTTAAAAATGAGAAATATTTGTATTTAATTGTTTAATAACATTTTTTATGAATGACAAAGCAAATTTTCAATCATAACTTAAAAAAAACTTAATTCAAAACGTTAAATAATTTTTAACTACACTAATCTTTAGCTGCAAAACTTGTTCAAGTTCTGGGTACAGCTTTAAAAATTTGGAGGTATAGTTAGACGCTAAAATTTAATATCAAAGTTATAGTTTATGTCTTTGCAAAAAATATGAATTATTTAGGAAAGACTATTTCATTGGGTGGTACAATTTTTTTTACTTAAAATGATGATATACCGTTTTTTTACTGATTGTTCGGTTTACGGTTTATTACCTTTTTCATAAAAAAAATACCATCTATCGATTATTCTCGACATGTCAACTTTTAAGTTAACAAAAATATAATTGGTTTGATTTGTAATTGAAAAAACAGAAATCAATTACTGTATAATTAAATAATTATAATATGCGCATGTTACTCATAATAAATATACGGATTTTGTATTACAACAATTCGAAAAGTCCGTTCAAGCACTGGTCCCATTTTTTTAAAAGTTCAAGTACTGAGTACTTTACGTTATACGTTACAGAACCTTTTAACGTCATTTTTACCAATTTACCAACATACAAACCAAATTCAAAAATAAATGATTTTTTTATGTTTAAAATAAAAATCAAGTAATTAACAAGAAAAAACATTTAATTCATTTTGTTATTCTTTTTTTTTCATTTGTAAAAAAGTGTGGAGGTATTTTAAGATATTTTAATGAAACTTTACTTTTACAAAATGAATTTTTTCTTTAATCACTCTATTTTTTTAAACTTATTAAAAATCAATTAATAATTATTATCTACTTTTTACTCAGGTATGCAATTAAAGCGTGTTGTTGAATTTTTTAAACTAGAAGTTATTACGTATCGTTTGTTTTATAAATCATCAGCGGAATAACACAAAAGACTTATTTATTACTTTGCAATGTCAATTTGAAGTTTCCATTAGTTATTTTCCACTATTATTTTCCTATAATATTAAGTTGTCCGCATTTTCGAAAACTATTTTCACATTGATAATTATTTGTAGCATGTATAACAAAATATTAAATAACATGAATAATTACTCTTTAATAATTGTTTACCTCAACACTTTTCATTTTACTCGACATTTTTAATTATAATAACAAAAAAAATAATTTAGGAAAAATAATTATATATTTTCCGCATCGTAAATAATGAAGAGAAAATTTTTAAAAATTTTGTAATTACATGTGATTTTTATAAAAATAAAACTTTCAAATTAATATAATCTTGATTGATATATTTAATCGAGCATATTATTATCATTATTGACCTAATAAAATTTCTTAGTTATGGTTGCTATAATACTTGACCATAATGCAAAACAACAAGGCTAAAAGCCATCAAGGGTTACCGGGCAAGCAATATACTATATTTACGAGGAGACCGCTGCAATTAAAAGCCATTTTCAAAACTATGCATGCACAATATTCCATGAAGATTGATCGGATTAATCATGATGTATAATATCGAGGATTATATACATAAATTGAATGAACATCAACATATTTATTTAAATGTTTCCAATTGTCATGATTTTATCCCAGCAAACAATGATTTAATTCTACAATACATATTTGAGAAATAAACAAATAAGTGATATAGATTTAAAATTCAAAGCAGGTAATTTTAACAAAATAATAACGTGAAATATTTATATTACTTCTAAATAAATTGAAATTAATTTTCACATTAAGCTTTAGATATATACATTAAATGCAAGTTAGTATTTCAAAAAATTTTTAACAATGAACTACACCGAACTTCAGATAAGAGTAAGGTCATTGTTATGTCATGAACCATCTACAATAGAAAAAACTGAGTCAACATGAGTTACTGTTATTGTTAATACGTAGTGTAATAATATTATTTCAATAACTACAATAATAGAGCAGTACATAGTTATTGCGTTCCGATAATAGCTAAGCTCGCGACCACGAAGAAAAGTTTATGCGAATACATGAAATTACAATCAAGAAAACAGCTGTTAACTTTAAATTGCGTTGCAAGTTATGCTAATTGAGCACTAGTTTCAACTTGATTAGTCATGCCTGGAACATTCTTTCTAAATGGAAGAAGTAACTTTTTTCCCTTATAGTAAGAAGAAACCATTTAGCCGAAAAAAAAACCATTTTTTTTTTCAATAAAGACTATATTATATAAAAATAAAACCAAATAAGCAGTATAAGACATTTGTAAATTCACCAATCATTTGAATTGATTTACTTAACTTTATTATTAAAGTACATAAAATAAAACTAAGTAAGTATTGATAGCAATTGATATATGTATTCCAATAAATTATCGACATAAAAAGCATTTCTTCAATTTCATGTCTTCTTAATAAATAAAAAATAATTAATAAAATTTGAAACATTAATCATTAATTTATTACTATTTTTAAACAGAATTTTAAATTTCCCTATTTATTCTTGGGTAAGCTAACACTGTATTTGAATACAATTTGTCGCACAAAACGCATACTTTATTTAAATCCATTAAATAATTTCAACATTGAAACTGATGAATTATTCAACTCAAATACTTTTTACGTATATATTCAAATAAAATAAATCATGCCTATTTGCATGGTGCAAACCAATACAATCATCTGATGAAATCATCAATTAAATTCGATTCTTCACCATCAATTTTTAATATAATTAAATCGACCTAACAAGGTATCAAGTATGTTTATCAGTCTCCTCTTTGCAACCAAGTTCTTATTTGACGTTTGACCATATCAACGTACTATATAAACAGTAAAAGAGATATAACGCGAGAATAAAAAAAAATAGTAGATTACTTAATTAATATTTGCATAAAAGTTTGTAATTTAATAGCAAGTATTAAATATAATTTTAAAAATAATGAATTTTCTTCTTTTGATAATAAAAGCTAATGAAGAATGTCAGGTCAAATAATTAGTCTTGCAGTTTCTCATCGTTAATACAATGTAGACACTATCGTGTTCCTCGAGACTATAAGTAGATGAGTTTACTTTAAACTTGAAGGAGACCTACGATGAACAAGTAAACAATTGTTTACGATCATTTTCACCGGAAAAAAATAGCACGGAAATTTTTTTTACAATTTGTCTTTTGACAGATGGTTTGTGTGCCTGTGGAAGAATAATTCTCCATGTTAATTTAAAAATTAATATTTATTTTCTTTGTATATATATATATATATATATATATATATATATATATATATATATATATATATATATATATATATATGGCTACGGCATTGACGTATCGAATATTAAATCCGTCTTATGTATAATATAAAATCGATGATATTACTACTTGAGCAAATATTATTTTATTTTTATTGAAGAAAAGAAAATCAGCTTATTGAGTGAAAAATTCTTTGATTCAAGATTCCCTATGAAATCTTATGGAATAATATAACTGGAGAATACGACATTGCGGTATCTACCCTCCTAGAAGAGGTGTGGTCTGGTGTGGTCATAGTTTTCAAGTCACCCAACTGAAAGCTCGCTGGAATACTAGATAGAATTGTGATTGTTTGTTGGTATGTATATGCTCTAAGGCTTACACAAATCATTTACTAACAAAGCTCAAGAGTAAGATCAAAAGAAATAATAAAGTCTAAAGAGCAAAGACTAAATTTATATTTCCATAAATTCTTATTGTTTGAATTTAACCATTCTTTTTTTCTTTTTTTTTTTTGTCTTATTACTTCTATTTTTAGATTTATTCTCCCAGCTATATTTTTGCTCTTATTATTTTTATTATATTCCACTGACACACTATAACCACCTGCCGTCGGTCGTCGCGCGAGCTGCTTATCGGGAGCCGGCGTATCGATTCTACGACAGGTTCCAGGAGTGAGACGACGATGTAACTGCGATGAAATAATAGAGTATCTATTTTCCGAGTTACTGAGTATCTACGTGTAATTGTTTTTGCTACAGTAAATATAAAAGTATGAGTACGAGTATCAATATCTGTTATAGTGTAAATTTACCTTGTAAAAAAAAAAAAAAAAAGTATTGTTTTTTTAATAATAAAAAAACACTTATTTATAAATATAAATAACGACAATAATAGCAGCAGAAAAAGAAAATATACTGTTTAGTTGGTAACATTTAAAATGCGTGTTCAAACAACATTATAAACATCACAGTTGCTTCATAAATTATAAATAATGGGATACAATCCAATTTATTAAACGTATTAAGTATAATTAATGTCAGTCTGGACATCTTTTGATCATCAACATCAATGCTACATAATAAAAATTTGTATTTTTTTTAAGGCTTAAATTTTCTTCTCTTACTTAAATAAATGATAGTATTTTATTATATTGAAGACAACAGTAGCAGACATCAAATAAATTTCATAATTTTAGACCTTAATTAAATGTTATCAAATAAAAATTACTTTTAAAAATATTTTTTATTAATATTTATTTGGTATAATTAAAAAAATAAATAATATTTCAAGTGTCTGGTGTCTTCAGTATGATAATATTTTTTTGAAAGAATTTAAAAATATAAAAGTAGTAGAATTTAAGAACCTGAATTTTGATGTATAAATAAAAATATAATATTGGCTTATAAATATATTTAAAAGTAAGTAAATACGAATATAAGTAAATAAGCAGAGAAGAAAACTCGTTATGGCAATAGCGGGAAAAAAATGTCAAGTATAAACGGAGTACTTGAGAAATGATGAAAGACAGTGGTTTAAAAGAGGGGATCGGTGGTATGTATGTGTAGGATAATGTACACGCGGTTGTATCTAATAAACATAATAATAGTAATAGTAATAACAATAAGAAGATGTATTGTATTGTATAATTATAAAAGTGGTATGTATGACAGATACTTACTTGCCGAGTTCTTCTTTGAGATCGTAGTTATCACTGAACCGCGTGCTGGCCACTGGGGCAGCCATATCGATAAATAATTACTCAGTTTTATTTATTTCACTGGATAAAATAAAAAGGCAGCAGTACCGTCACTATGCTACGAAAAGGGAAAGAGTAATTTAGCCCGGTCAAATCCGATCGATAATCCGTACGTGATGATGGCTCTCGAACGATGTTTCTGCTCTCACGAACACGGTTGACTCTTCAGGTATCGTAGTCTGGTGCACTGTTTACCCTGTTAGTGGGCGAAATAACGAGCGTGCCAGCGATTATTTTAGTGTCACACCGAGAAATAAATATTTAATACGGTACAGCTTTGCCGACCACTCTGCTCGCCGGCAGACTGTTGACTGACTCAAGTAGTAATTATTATTGCGCTGCCGGCTGAAACGCGCGCAGCCAACCTTCGCTGAATAACCCGAGGGGATCCCTGCTGCTACTCCTACTGTACTGCAATGCTACTTTATATGTTATAGTTATTTCTTTGATATAATACTCTAGCTACTAATAACACCACCGTTTTTCCTTGTCGTCGTCGTCGTAGTCGTCGTCGTCGTCGTCGTCGTCGTCTCGTTGTCGTTAATGTTAGATGTTTAAATTTAGATACTAAACCCGAAACGGCTGAGTTGCTGCTGATGCTTCTTCACTGTACTACTGATGCCGTCTGATTTCGTAGCCATCAGCGATTTATAAACAAAAACTATTTTTTAAAAATTCATTATTTATTGTGATTATTTACTCTATCACATTTGTCTTTATTTTAATTATTAGCACACGCACTATTATTGCTACTGCTTTATAAAATAAAGTTTTATGTTATCTGTTTTTTACAGTAGGTTCTCACGAGTCAAAGTCTGTTAGAGCTTTGTACGGTCGATCTCGACTTATCTCTGCCCCTAGTTTTTCAACTATTCTTCTCTTTTCTTCTCCTACAAATACACCCGATCTCTCTTTCTTACGCATTACACTACATTCACCGTTGCTAACGAATAAAACGCGCAAGCTCATGACACCCTCATATATATATTTTGTTTAATGCGCATGTACGTGACCGCCTGACCAATATCCTGTCTTTACTACTTAATCTAATGCTTATTCTCCCATCGATCCAACACACTTCTGTTGTGAAATTTTTATTGTTTTAATATCGTTTAATTTTAATTTTTACATTTTTCGTATGAAATTTTATTTATTTTATTATATTTCAAATCTTTTTTTTTTTTTTTTTTTTTTTTTTTTTCTACTAATACATATCTTATTTAATAGTTACAAATTATCAGTATATATAATATAAATCATTTTTAACGCTATTTACAACTATACGGAAATTATTAAAAATATATCATATGTCTTGAGTATAGTAAATAAAATAAAATAAACAGCAGCTTAAGAGTTGAAGCATAATGTTAACTCAAGTGTTAATTTTTTATTTATCAACACCCAGTCATATTTGGAACCAATAATAAAAGCTCAATTTTAATATGAAAAAAATATATGTAAACATTAACATTTCTTGTTATAAGTACAATTTTTCAGCATAAATTAATTATCGTTTTGAAAAATATTAAATGCATTTTATCAACTTTATATTATGTATTATAACTATGTAAAAACAAAAATATTAATTTTATACTCGCTTTTGAATACTTTAAAATTTGATTTTAATTTTATAGAAATTATCTCTTTAAATACATGAAATTGACATCGTTAAATTTTTAAAAAAAGTATGATCAACTTGTGGACCTGAAAATAATACAAACAATTGTGATGTCATTATGTCAGAATTTCTATCTGAACGTCTTATTATTTAACCATTCACAGAAATCATAAACTTTGAGTGTTATCTTCTCCCTTGAGAATGATTGAAAATTCATTTTAATGACATTGTCATATTTTTACTCAACAAATGTTCACTGTTGCATATAAATTGTAACACTTGCTTAATCAATCACCAAATTTATTGATCTTATCAAAAATTTTATTACTGACATCATTGATTTCTCATTCATTCTATTTATCATGTGATAAAAATAAATATTTTTCATCAACATAAATTATTGCACGGACAAATTTACTGATTAAATTATTCAACGGTGACAGACTTGGCGAGATTTCTCGGACAATCAACATTACAGCCTTTAAGCACTGCGATATGGAATGATAATAATTGCATTGGAATGACAGTGAGTATACCTTGAAGACAATCAACAGTTTTTGGTATTTCCAATACTCGTGATGCCAGTGATTTGGTTTCTTCATCTCCATCATGACAAATAACAATAGGTTTACCATCTCGTGCCGTAACTTGTTGCAATGCATTCATACATTTCTATATAGAAATAAAATGAAAATTATTTTCGTATTTATAAGTAGGGTAAAAGACCCCATTGGTGGCGAGGACCCCATTACTGACACTTTCTTTGATTTTGGTACTTATTCAATTAATGAAATCATTAATTTCTTTTATGAATATATTATTTCTAATCTTTAAGACCTTTAGATCAAAAAAATTTTTAACTTTTATTCCAAATAGAACATTTTTTCTTTGAAAGAAAAAGTGCCACTAATGGGGTCTTTTACCTTAAATTATGATTCATTAGAAATTAACTTACATTATAAACTGGATCCCTCATTACAATCATGATAATAGGCATCGAATCATCTACTAAAGCCAAAGGTCCATGTTTTAATTCACCAGCCATTATTCCTTCACTGTGCATGTATGTTAATTCTTTGACTTTCTGTATAAACAAAAATATAAATATTTAAAAACACCAAATCACTTAATCAAATCAGAAATAGAAAAAAATAAATTTACCAATGCTCCTTCCATACATGTTGCAAAGTTGTAGCCTCTGCCCATAATAAGTAAGGATTTGAATTGATACAATGATTTAGCTAATTCTTTAACTTTATTATCAAGCTTCAATACTTCTCGGATTTGATTGTCTAAATTTTTTAAGCCCTCAATAATCTAAAAGTATGACAATAAATATTATTTTTTTATAAATTTATGCATATGAAAAAAAAATAATAACAATAATTACCTCCATACGTCGGGGGCGTAATGAATTTCTGTCTTCACTCATGACAAGTGCGAACATAACAAGAGAAATAAATTGCGATGTATAAGCTTTTGTACTAGCCACACCAATTTCCGGACCAGCATTAATGTGAACACCACAATGAGATTCTCGAGAAATACTACTACCAACGGTATTTGTTATACCAACAATTAAAGCACCACGTCCTTTGCAGTATCGCAATGCCATAAGTGTATCAGCTGTTTCACCAGACTGGGAGATAAAGAAACAGACGTCATCACGAAATACTGGAGTATTTCTATCTAAAAAGTCTGACGCCAGCTCAACCATTACAGGTAATTCAGTTAACTCTTCCAGAAGCTGGCGCGTTGCTACAGCTGAGTGGTAACTTGTTCCGCATCCAATCAACATTAGACGACGACATCTCTTAATTTCCGGTATATAATCCTAATTAATTTAATTTAAATATCATACATTATTAATTGCTCATTCCTTAATGAAAATTTAGTAATAACAAAATTTATAATTACAGTAATTCCTCCGAGGGTAACTGAGTTGTTTTGGAAATTCAAACGACCTCTCATAGTATTTACTACAGACTCTGGTTGTTCGAAAATTTCTTTCTGCATGAAGTATTCATAATTTCCCTTCATAATTTGCTGAATCTCCATTTTAAGGGTTGTTATTTCACGAGCATGAGGATCATCCATACACCGACGTAAACGGTGAATACTTAATGTACCTTCTTTTACGGCAGCAACATCATCATCCTGTAATAATATTTATTGTTTAATAAAAATTTGTTGGAAAAAAACTTTTGCAAATTAAAAAAAATAAAAAATTGAGTACCTCGAGAAATATGACACGATCAGTATGCTCTATAACAGCACTAGCATCTGAGGCAAAAAAGTATTCAACTTCTTTTTCAACCGATGGCTGAAATTCAGCAGTACTATCACTACGAGCGATAACTGGAACATCTGCATTTCGTCCATGGGGTCTATGATCTGATAAATAAAAATTTATTAGACAGTTGTACACCGACAATTAAATCGTTCATAAATAAATTATTAATGTTATCAAATGTATTAAATTATTATTTAACATCACTATGTTATATTATTATAATAACGTTAAACTAAGATATGTATACAAACTTGATTTAGTAAAAAAATTAATTTATTAAAAAGATTTAAAATTTTTAATTGAATAAAATTAAATGAACAATTTTTTTTGTTATTGGTATTATTTTTATAATAAATTATCTTACCCGTCACCTTTTATTTAAAACTTGTCGCTGACGATGACACAGTAGACAAGAACAATAAAGCCCATAAATTAAAAAAAAAAAAAAAAAAAAATAGATGTAAGTAATAAGAGAACACTATTACAGCTTTTAGTTCATTTTAACCACCAAGCAAGTGAAACAATTTAAACATTCAACAATACCTTGTGTTGTTGCTTCACCCTCTTCGATGTTTCGAAACGTCATCAAAATAAAAGGAAAAAAAAAAAAATTAAAAATTAATAAAACAATTAAAGTTATTTACGTTTATGAATATAAAGGCTAAAATTATAAAAAAAAAAAATGCATGTAAAAATGATGCTTGTAATATTTTTTTGATGTAATATATAACATACGTTTTAATAATTTAACTTAAGCACAATTTTGTTAATTTTGTACATTGATATAAAAGCAAAAAAAAAAGGAAACAATTATTTTTAGCTATTGGATTTTTCACAAAATATTTTTATTTTTTTTTAACGAATATACGATTAACTATCTCAAGAAGTTTATAGAATATTATAGAAAAAAGCAATTTTGAACATTTTGAACAATTAAAAAACTCTCTTTAATCGGAAAAATACTCGATGTAAAACATTTTAAATATTTTATAAACTGTCTAAAACTTGAAAAAAAAAAAAAAAAAAATATTTATTATGTAACGAAAAATACAAAAAAAATTAATTAAAAATTCAATGTAATGGAAACGTAAATCCCATTAATCAAATGGTTTTAAAACAAAACTTTGAGTTGATACTTTCAATTACTATAAACTTTTAAATAGTATATATAGCGTTTGAAAAAATTTTATAAAGGTTTAAATCTAATTAAATTGCTGTATTAAATAGTAAAATAGTTTATAACATTAAAAAACAGAAAAAAAATTGAATTGAAATTTTATTTCTTAAAACATTTTGTAAACTATTTTATCGATAAAAAAGAGCCATTCGACAGCCAAAATGGAAGTAGATTTCATTTTATCACTTATTAATCAAAAATACAATTAGATTAACGTATGATGTATATTGTAATCATTGTAATCAAAGTTTACACAGTTATTATATAAAATTCAATCTCATCGAAACTAGATTTTTACAAAACTAGGTAAAAACAATAACTTTTCGATATTTGGAAATCGTTAATTTTCTATGAAATCTACTAAAACGAGTGCAACAGCAAATTTCATATTTGGCATAGCGGAATAGGACTTAATTTTAAGACTACACATATGATTTGGTACTCAAATTAAAGCTTATTTAAAGCACTTTCAAATGCAGTTTACAGAGATACAATAAGTTATTCCATTCAGAAGTTATTCGAGTTAGAAAATGAAAAAAATATGAATTTTTATGATTTTGAAAACTTTGAAATCTTGGCATTTCTAAATTACTAGACCGATTAAGCTCATCTTCGAACTTAACTTCGGTATCTATCTGTAGAATAAGTATGTTGAGTTTGGTAAAGATCCGTTGTAAATTGGTGACGCTATCGTCGTGACAAGCTGCGTTATATCGTATATATATATAAACTTTTGAACCATATCTATTTTCTGACTCAGCTCGTCGAGTTAAGTCGGAATATAGCAAAATTTTTCAAAAGTTCCGTCATGAGAACCAATGCAATAGTTAGATTTCTATGAAATCTACTAAAAAAAATCACATTCAACTATCAATTTACTCACGCGTTTACAAACAAACACATTTCCAAGACACCCACTCAAGACTAGTTAGATAAGATTTTTTTTAACGTCACGATAGAACAATCGGTTAAAAAAATAATTTTAAAAATTAGACAGAAACCAATAACCCTTTTAAGATTAAAAATTTGTTCTTTAGAAAGTTAAAAGGGTGCGGTGCATGCCTACACAGAATTTACCTACTCTTTGAAAACTCACAAAATGTATATCTGTAGAAGTCTCAACGCAAAATTAATTCACTACACACATAAAAATTATAAACAGAACATATATGCATGACAAACGTTTACAATTTGAAATTAGCGCTGTGTGGACATAATCCGAGAATTATTCGCATTGTGAGTTACATTTTGTGAGTTTTCAAAATTTAAATAAATTCTGTGTAGACATGCACCACACCCAAGTTAAAATATTAGTTTCTTCTTAGTTAATAATTTAAATTCTCTAAATTTTATTAATACTGAAAATGTAGAATTTGGTGACAAAAATTTTTTATTGATTCGTTATGAAAAGTCCAATCGCGCTTTAGAAAGTTAAAATTAATCTCTTGTACGATTTATACCTTTAGTCATGCGTGGAAGATCATCTGTTCAGGTAGAAGAACGAAGAGTCAATCAGAAGATCATGCAAAAGAAATATTGTGGCATTGCTTCATAAAAATATTTTTTTTAATTTAAAAACATTTATATGTACATTAGATATATATTGAACCAACTAATAAGATTAATTAATTAAACTATAGTTAACAAGTAACAGACTATTACCAAATTTCAAGTGATTAAAAAAAAACTTAGGCACTTTATATTTCTTAAAAACAAATTAATAAAAAACCTTTTCTATATAAAAAATACTCATTAGCTGGCACAATTTTAAACAGTCTGAAAATTAAACATTATTAGTTACAATAAAAAAAAAAAAAAACATGTAAGATTAATTACTCCCTTTGTGAATAGATCCAAATTCATCGGAAATGAGTGCGTTGCTTTCATAGTAAATTACTATGACTTAAATTATAAAAGTTATTATAAATATCAGATTTTCTAACGTCCAATATCTTGCACTCTCATTCGTACCAAATAAAAATTTATAAAATCTCACCTTTCCCATAGAGAATTGGAACATGGTCTGTAATTAAACGAGTTTTTGTCTTGATCGCGACTAATAGAGGCGATCCTCTTCTTGTGGCCACACATTCTCCGGGGAAAAATTTACTTTTGAAGCACAAAGCAAATGCACCTTCCTAAAAATAGTTTTAGTTTCATAAAAAAAAAAAAAAAAAAATCATAATTAATAAATAATAAATAAAATACATACCAATTGTTGAATTACTTGTTCAACAAGTTCTCTAAATGAATAAGATGGGTGTTGAGTCCAAAGATGATGAATAAGTTTAGCAATTACTTCCGTATCTGTTTCACTCTCAAATACATATCCTCTTTGTTGAAGAAGAGTCTTCACTTCCTTATAATTAGTCACGATACCTAGAAAATTGATAGCATCCGAACAGAAATTATTATGGAGATTAAATAGCATTAAATGATATAGAATGATCATAAAATTAAATTGAAATTCATTCAAAGAATTAAACTGATCGTCGATAATCTTATTGAGATAACCGACTTATATATTTATATCTGTAATTAAACAATAAAAGAAATAACTTTACCATTGTGCACTACAAGAAAACCATGATCGACGTCTGATCTCTGAGGGTGAGAATTAAGCTCTGATGGGGCACCATGGGTCGCCCAACGAGTATGAGCAATACCAACGTGACTTTCAGCTACGCCATCAAACATAAGATCTGTACCTATCAATTGAAAAATTTATTGAATAATAAAATTTAATAACTTATTTCAATTAACGATTTTAATTTATTTGGTCATAAACTTACGGCTAAATATTTCATCTACTAAAGATTGAACTTTTCCTGTTTTTTTAATAACAGCAATATCATGTCCATTGGATTCATCCACTGCTACGCCTAAATATAAAAATTGCAAAAGAATATAATAAGTAGAAGAATTCAGAAAAAATATTATAAATAAAATTTTATTTTATAGTTTAAAATTTATGTTTATTAACTGGTTAATGACACTTTATATTAACTTGAAAAAGTTGTTTTAAATGAGATAGCCGAAAAATGTTGTTTAGAACAGAAATAAACATATAGATGCATACTTTTTTGAATGCGTTCTTTGACCAAGAACATAAATTTCTCCTACTTAAAAATACAAGATGTGTCCTTTTCTTTCTATTCTTTATCTTTTCACCTTGAGAATATTGTGAGATTGACTTTAAAATCCTTTCTCTTTTTTTCGTCATTTAAATTCTTTGTCAGTGTAATATACAATACACAATAATACTTATAATTCAAAATAATACATACACACAGACGTATAAATAATCAAAATTCAATTACCAGCAGAGTCATATCCTCGATACTCCAATCTCTTCAATCCTCCAACAAGAAGTTTTAAAATTTCTTCTCTTGATTTCGGAGTCAAGTAGTTCAAGTAAGCGAAAATTCCTATAAAAATAATAAAATGAATCAATTATTTTTTGACATTTAGAATTTTTTATTAAAATTTATACTTTTTTTAAACCAAGAAAATGAAAAAATTACAATTATTTCATTCAAATTTAAAATTTAAAAATCATTTAATATCTACCGCGTAATTTCTTGACTTGATTTTCATTTTTAAAAAGAGATTAATTTATGTTTCAAAAATAATTTATAATTTACATATAAATCACAAGTGTCATAAAATGACATTACTTAAATGTGGAACGAAAAATCAGTTTCTCACAAAGGCGTTAATAAAATGTGGACAGTTTTTTTTATTTATTTTATACAGATAAAAATTTATGTAATTTTTTAAGCAATTTTTACCCATTTTTTACTGTAGATTCTACTACTTGTTTCTTAGTCTTTAGATGTATAACATAAACTGTTAAGTAGAATCAATACAATAATGCACTTAGTTATCATGCATTTGTCTTATCAATAATTTATATATAAAAAAAACGTACTATAAGTTTTACAAAGATATTTTTATCATTATTATCGATATTGATCCCGATATATATTTCTCTGATAAAAAATTTTACTTCCGTTTCTAATTCTTGGCAGTTAAATAAAATTTGTTTTTATTAAATAATAATAGAAATTATGAAATATTCGAAGGTAAACATGCCTTGATTAGCCTTTCAAATTTTTCTAGTATAGTTAAGAGTAAGTTGAAAATAATATTCAATACATTCACTTATACAAAACAATTTAAAGGCGGAAAGAGTAAATGTCAGCCGCCAACTTGTAACCGATAACTTTTTTATTTTGTTAATCTTGCATCGGTATAACGTCGACATGCAAGACGAGAAAACTTTCACCTATTGGAGAAGTATGTTTCGCAATACTTCAAACTCGCCAGATTAAAATCGAGTAGCTAAATATGAAATATAAATATCAAAAATTACCATAGATCTATGTTTCAAACTTTTTCGGTTTTTCCATTTTATGACGAAATAATTTACATATTTTTAATACTTTCATTTATTGAATCATCATAGATACTATAAATAAAGAAATTAAATTATTTTAAAAAAATTACATGAGTATTAATTTATACAATAAATTTTACATAATATCAGTCTGTGTTTAGTCTTTTCATTAAAAATATCGTTAAAATGGTTATATTGTTATGAATTATATTGTTGCAATTAAGAAATGAAGAAACATATTTTCAGAAGACTATTGAAAGAAACTTCCATGACGTTTTCTAAAACAATTAAATAATAGCTGTGAAAAATATATAAAAAATAATTATTGAAATTAAAAAAAAGCAAATGAATTTTTTAATTACAACATAAAAATTAATATCTTTTTTTAAATGATAAAAACTACGAAACGTCATCAAATGTAACAACATGAGCATATAATAATACATAAATTATAGAAATAAAAACAAGTATGTATTCAAAAACGTGTCATTTATCACCGTACTGTTATTTATAAGTGATAAAAGTTCTTGTAATTTGCCTGGAGTAATAAAAATAATAATTAACATTTTTAGGATAGATATATAATTAGATTAGATGTAAATATAGAATAGATAATACTTACCACACATGATTGTTTGTAGTTATAATTGTTAATAAAAATATCAAGTTGAATTAATGTAGTCGAAAAAAAACAAACAGCAACAACTGTTGACACCCAATAACACATTCAGCATGAAAGTCCAGAAGAGTATGCGTACAACTGAGAAAGTGTTTTCACGATTTATATGTCACTACACGGTTGCAATCGACCAATAGGATGCCACGAGTATTCAGTCATTTTGTAATGCACAGTTAAATCTTAATAAAGTTTTGTAGTTATGTCTCAACTTTTTCATAAGACACTAACAAGAGCAAAAGAGAAAACATACGAAACTTTATCGAGATTTTATTTTAATGTCAATGTGGCTAGTTGTCAGTAGCTTCAAAATTCGTCCGTTCGAAAACGTGGCAGCGTTTTAGTGCCGTTTAAAAAAACGCGCGCTTTTTATTTAAGGAGTTCAAAGTAAAGCTCAATGTATATAATTCCAAATTAAATACATAATCTTCAATAAATTTAGTTTTACAATTTCCTTATTAAAATATAAAATACAATTGTTTGATTTACTGACAACAAAATATTACAACAAAAAGTCATTGACTTGTTGAAAATAACTATTACAATTTAAATTTGATATTTCGACGGTAGTGAAAGTTATAATTATTCTGCCTGTAAGTATTATATATCATTTGACTCAAGACTATGTCTGTGATATGTATCTGACAAATTTTAATAATTATTTACCTAATTAATTTAATTTTTGTAATCGGCACGTATTCCAGATGAATGTCATTAAAGTTAGCCTACATTTTTTGATTCTTTTTTAATAATTAAATTATAATAAAAAAAATTTTTTTTTAATTGCACTTGCAGCTTTTAAAGTTTTTTAAACGTGCAATTTTTTTTTTTTTTTTTTTTGTAACAATTTTTTCAATAAAAAAATTCTAAAAATTTTTAGATGTCGGTTGACTTTATTGTCATTCCAGATGAAGTTCAGAAGTAGCCAGGCTTAAGGTAAAATTAAAATAATATTGAAGTTAGCGGTCAGCTGTCAATTATAAAAATTTGTTTAACAAATTAATTACAATAAAAAAATGCTTCTAAAAATTTTCACTTGTAATTTTTATTAATTTTCACATGTGAAACTTATTAATTAAATTTTTTTAAGAATTTAATTGCTATAAAATTCCAAAAAAATTTTTAATATTTGTCAACTTGTGTTATAATTAAAATTTTATAAAAATATTAAAATTTAGAAAACTATTATTCATCTGTTCAAATATTAGTTTAATTTTACACACTAATGTTTCATTTCTTTTTAATAGATTATTTTTATTCCTACCATTGACCTTTAAACAAAATGAATGATGCAATAATAGAAGATAGTTACTGTTATATTTTTTATTGCTGAAGAAAATATACAATTTATTGCACTTGATAACATATTTAATGCAATAAGTTAAAACTATTAATTATTTATTAAAAATTAACATTTTTTTGACTTATTTAACATTTTATTTAACATAAAAAGTATAAAACAATGCGGAGTAGGTATTGCTGATTATTCATACGTTTATAATGATGAAGCTTAGATAAAAATAAAACATTTAGTAATTATAAAAATTAGTAATAATTGGTTAAATTTTACAAGTGATTATTTAATGTCATAATTCATAATAAAAGAGTAATTTCTTATTCAGTGTAACAATGAAATTTTTATATACGTGTGTGTATTTATAAAAGGCATTATACTAATTATAGGCCAGTAAATATATAAATAAATAATTTATTCATAGAAAATTAGCATGATTAATATTTTTATTAATCGTAAAGTGTTAAAATGCCATGATCATTTATTAATTAATCACAGGAATAATTAAATAAATAAACGAATGATTATTTTTTACTATATAATTATTAATGGTATCATTAGGCTTATATGTGGTAATGCCGGAAGAAACAAAATTATTACAACAGTTGTAATAAGAAAATCTTTATATTACTCATTACATAAAATAACAAATTATAAAAAAAAAAAAAAAAAAAAAAACTGAAAATTATTTCAAGATTTAATTTGTTGTCGCATAGCTCAAAAATATTCGGTTGAATAATAATTGTTATAAGATGAAATTTTTCATTTTTTTCTTGAGCTAGTAAAACAAAATTTATAATATTTTATTACAGAATAAAAATAAATAATTACGTATGATTAATGATAATTTAAAAGTGCCAATGCTTATAAAAAAAAAAAGTTGGTTTCAATGATACAATTAATATTTCTGAACTACAATACAATACATATTTTATTGTTTTTATAATTTTCACAAATTCGTTAAATAACTTAATAAAAAATAAAATGATTAAAATTAAATTAGAAGGTTTATTTTACAATACGAAATCAAGAAAATTTTTATCGTTAAAAAAATATTTATTTTAAAAACCAACTTTTTTTTCTCATTTTATGATTTTATAACATGTTTTGTTTTCTATAAATCTTTAATAACAAATATAAATATGGGCTTTTTGTACAAAGCGAAAATAACTAATAATCTAAATGTATAAAAAAGAAAAAATTCATCTGTTTAAAGAGTCAAAATTAATCTAATTAATTTTACGTCTGCACCAAGTTGATTTTTGTTTTCTCAATAAATTATCGACGTGTCAATTAATATGATCAATTATTTATACTAATAATTTTATAGGACATTAAAACAAATTTGATAACTTTGTGCATTCTACAAATATGACTATTACGTTAAATTTTTTTTTCTTGTTTTTCATCTATTTATTTTTATTATTACTAACCCTAATAATATCGTATCCTTATCATTATTCATTTTTTTATTTACTAAGTTTCTCTTTTGAATACATAGTATGTTCTGTTTAAATTTTATCTAAATCGAACTATTATATTATATTAGATTGTTTATTCTAATAAACATTCACACAACCTTATTAGTTCATACAAATAAACTGCCATACCGAAAGAAGTAATTTATAGTATTTATAAATTATTTATAGTTTACGATTTTTTTTATCTAATACGTCGCACATTACATACTAAAGATGCATCCATTTCTTTTACATATTTTTATTAAATCTAATACCTTCCCATCATATAAAAATAACACGCAATGCAAAGTTATCCAGCATTGCTTTGTACATTCTCCTGTGCTCCAATAAAACTGAGATAGATGAAACCAATTAAATATAATTAAAATCAATGGATTATTTAAAAGTATTCTTGTTTTATATTCAAGCCTCGATTCATGTTCCTACACATTAATTGATTGTACAAATTATTATGAAATTCAAATTATTAGTAGTTCATTTTTTTTTTTTAAATAACTTGTTGTTTATAAAACATAGTCAAAAATAATTTATTTTTATAAGTATTAAGTCCTTTTTTGTTAATCATATTAATTTATAATTCTTTAATTTTAATTAATATTAATGAAATTGAGATCGAAAAAAATGGCGAAAGATCGATTGACTCATTTAATAATTTGGTTTTATTTTTTTATTATAAACATAAAGATATCCAACTTTTTTGTTTCTAATTATAGTTAAAATTTCTACAATAAATTAGGTTTCTAAATTACGTTTCCGAAATAATTATGAAATTTTAATTTCTATTATTCAAAATAATCATCACAATTATGAAATTTGTTCATTTATAAATAGTAATTTTTAATGATTGATGAATATTCAAATCATGAATTATAATTCAGTTGAATATATAGTATTAATAATGAGTATAAAATTTAGTATAAAATATAAAATAATAATTATGAATTAAAATGATTGGTAATAATTTCAACCGATCAAACGCTACGACAGACATTTCAATAATCTGCCAATATTTACAGTCATTCAACTAAAATTTTTGTAAAAATTATTCATCTCTTATCAAATACACTTATGATTAATCGTAACGTTATTACAAAATTGTTATGTACAAGAATATGGATAAATGAATAGTGAGCAAATTGGTATTATTAGCTACTTTTTTTACTCACTTCTCATATCCAATGATACAATATTTTTAATTAATTATTAGTTCCTTTTCCTTTGATCTATAAATCCCGAATATTCCATCAGGTATATTAAAACTTATTTTGACATAGAAACTAGATGAAATGGTATACATATTATTCATTGGAAGACATCACACAAAAGAAAAGTTTTAAAAGTTCCTCATGATAAAAATGTCTAAATTGTTCTGAAATCGATTATGTATTAATAGTTGACAGTGTAAGAAAATTATTTTTACTGTTGATATTACCATGGACAAATAAGTCTTGATAATAATGATGATAATAATAATAATAATAATAATAATGGAAAAAACACCTTACCAACAATAATGTAAAATGTCTAATCAACAATTGTTTAATTTAAACTACAGTTTCGATATTTAATGTCTTCCAAACTCTGTCTTTTATGTTAATTGTAGAATTTAATTTGCAATACCTTTTCACGAGCTTCATAGTAGGGTTTAATTGCACAATTCCGTAACTTTCAGTTATCTAATTTCATTGTCATCAGTTCCTCGTTTATTTTTTTAAATGATTATTATTGACGAAAGTTTTTCATAAACTTTCAATCTGTTTTATGTGGATCTGTATTCCGATTCCGGGCGGATCATGGTTAACATCTATAACATAATAAAAAGAAAAATTGTCACAATACTGGATAATTGTGTTGCATTAAAAAGATAAAAAATATTAAATAAATTACCGTTGGAGATCTTGATGACGACGAAGATAATTGTTCATAATCATCGGATTCAATATAAATTTCAGCCCCTGTGAAGATGTATTTTCCTGAAGAAACCTGATAATACGTATTCTCCGGTAGTCGGCTGGCTAGACTTTCTTTAACTTCAGGCTGCCAACAATGTCTTTGCAAGTTGTGTCGTTTGGAGTCGTCTTGATCTGTAGTACCTTTTTCATCAGAACTATCGACGCTATTACAACTGTCGCCAAGCCCTGAATCAATAGCAGAATCAATCGAAATGTGTCGGGGTTTACCATTTGATTCATTAGAATCCAGTAATTCCTCCGAATCGTTTGAAGAATCAACGTCTGCAGTGCTGTTGGAATTATTCGATCGATTATTATCAATCGAGTCATCCGACGAGTTAATTGGGTATCTTTGCGAGTCGTTAATTATTCTCGGTACAAC
This sequence comes from Cotesia typhae, assembly GCF_013202065.1. Classification (NCBI taxonomy): domain Eukaryota; kingdom Metazoa; phylum Arthropoda; class Insecta; order Hymenoptera; family Braconidae; genus Cotesia; species Cotesia typhae. The sequence continues at coordinate 2,214,184 of NW_027423757.1, read as the reverse complement.
ATGACATTCTTCAAGATTGTAAATATGACCATTATTTTCAGAAGTTGACTCCACTGAAATTACTCGATTGTACCGAGATGCTGAGTAACTAATTTCTTCTGAATCATCTAATGATCTCGATGTAGATCCAGAGGATGATTGTGGTGACGTCCTTACATCCAAATTAATTCGTTTAGGACTACTTTCTATACTGGAATCACCTAATGGTCTTTTTGGACTTTCGCCAAGCAGCGCAAAACTTTCTTCAGCGGCTTCCATATGACCAGCATGAAACGGGGATATGCAAATATCTGTGTTTTCTAGTCTCTTGGGGGTGGTGTTTGAGTTAATCATTAAACTGTCCTGGCTTTCCGTCGATACATTGTGATAAGTCTTGAGAACAACTTCTGTACTGTCTTGCGAAAGTTCTTGATTAATAGTTGAATCTTGACTTCGTTCCCAAGAATCATCGGTAATAAATCGTGGAGGCAATAGATGTGGTGTCTCTTCTAAAATTTCTTTTTTCCAACAAATTTCCTCAAACTCATCGCCAATTAAGTGACATAATTGGTTTATTATAATATCTCCATCTCCAAGAAGTTCAATATCAAACTTTAAATGTGGCAAAGACTCTCGATTAATGAGTATCTGTGGAACGTGAGACGGAATTGAGGACGGAATTAATGCAACTGGTCGAACTTTTAATGATGAACCGATTACTATTAAAAGATCACATTCGTCTTTATCATTAGCAATTGCATCATGAAAAGCATCTGGTAGACCTTCTCCAAAAAATACAATATCTGGTTTCATTATTCCTTGTGAAACAAAATTTGAATAGTTATCATTGGTATTAGTGCTTGACAGTGATGGCAAAGAATTCGTAAAACACTTAGGACATAAAGGAATTCTTTGGGCAAAAATATCTGCTCTGATATCTTCTGCTGTGACTTGATACTTGCATTTAGTACAAGACGCTGTAGCGAAAGATCCATGACATTCAATCACGTTTTCTATTCCTGCAACTTGCTCCAATGTGTCAATATTCTGAGAATAATTTCTCAGTAATTTTTCCTTTTTTTCAAGCATTTTTATAAATCGATGACACGGACTTGGTTTGAATTGCCCTGGATAAATTTCACGCGCAAATTTAAAAAATGGTCGTGGATCCTGACCGAAATAATTTATGTCAAACATTGCTTGTGGATCAGGTAAATCAGGAAAGTCCTGAGCAAGTCTTGAATATATTCCATCTCTACTTCTGAAATCTGGAATTCCACAGCTTACGCTTACACCAGCACCGGTTAATACGATTATTTTTTTACTATTTTTAATAAGTCTTACAACATCTGCTAGCGTATTAATATGTTCAAGTTTATGTCTTCGGGGTGGATCTGACATGATATTCAATACAAGTTTCCACAATGTTATGTCGTCAACTTGTTCTGGAATTTGTGTAGGATCCATCAATAAATGCTGAAGTAATTCACGTGGATTAGTGCCGGTAATCATTTGTTTCTGCACCCACGAGGATGCGTTTCGCCACAGATGACCGGAATCCTCCGAGAGGTCAGATAACCCAGACAAATCTGATAGATTTGAAACAGTTGACGATACTTCATCCTTTTCATCTGCTGTATCGAGTCTAAAGATTTATCATAAAAAAAAATTAATTATTTAGTCCAGTTATAAAATAATAAGTAAATCAATTTACTGAAAACATTAAAATTTAACTTACGGGCATCCAGTATCGTCACTTGTTGAATCGGTCCGAGATGGTGTTAAGTGCATTAGATCTGGAGTAGTAGACATTGATTTAGATCCCTCACTTAATTCGGTGAATCCGCTATCTCCACTAAGTGGTTCTAAATATAATAAAACTAATTTTAATTAAAGGTAAAAAATTTTATTTAAAAAAAAAAATATAAAAAACAATCAATTTTTTTTGGGTTGTAGTCAACTAGTCAGACTAACAATATTCCAAATGAATTAATTACTAGAAGTTGGAAAGTTAACATAAAATGTAATTTAAAATAATTAATTTTACAAATTTTAAAATTCCGAAAAATATAATGTTAAATGGAGGAAAAAACTAAAGCTATATTAATAGAATTTTTCAAAGTCTCAATAAATTGTAAAATATAACAAAAATTTTTAAGTCAAAATGAATGAACAGACGAACACTCATTTAGCCGAAAAATGTAAATATGTATGAGGCTGAAGTTAGCAGACACTTGACAATTTTTTGATTTTTCTTGAAAAATTAACTAGGCATAGAAAATTATTTATAAAAATGTCATTTATAATTTTTTAGAGCTTCTAAAGATAAAATTTTTAAATAAAATTTTCTTGCTATAATTTGTTTGTTTGTTAAAAAAAATTCTAAAAATTATCAGATGTCTCTTGACTTCAGTGTCATAAATATATAGTTATTTGGATGAGTAATTTTCGGCCGAATCATTATTCGGATGAATATGCGGCAGAACGAACCTTTTTCAAAATTAAATTAATTTTAACTCTTGAGGAATATAAGATTTGTTGATCGGTGTTTTATAATTTACAAAATTGTTTTTCGGGTGATATTCTATTTAAGCTAATGTATTTTATAAACTTTGAATGTAGCGGAATTTAAAATTTTCTAAAGTTTTGATAATTCGAAATGTTGCCGAACTGACTGGTTAACCGCAACCCTTTTTTTATATTATGTAACAAAACATTTCTAACCCTTAAAAATTTTTTTTGCATAAATCTTTACTTATTATCTTTCATCGAATTAAAAACATAATTTATTTACTTCACTACTCATATATTGTGTCACAACATACATGTGACAGTGGAATTCGCGCTTTAATAAATGTCATAACACGTACATTTTTTTTTTTTTTCGAATATCTTACCTTTAGAAATTTAGCGACATCTACAAGAGCAAGTGCAAACGTAAATTGACTTTTTTTACCGTCCTATTAATTCCCGCGTTAAAAATTTTAAGACTATAAAACTCACTTTGGATTAATTCAACTGCAACAATAATGTAATAAATCAAGAATGTAAGAAAAAAAAATAAAAATCTTCAACTGAAACAATAATGAAACTTGTCAAATGGCTGCGAAACAGAATTAAAATTACGACGCATTAAATGAACAACATGGCGGCTTTCCCCTCTTTTAGTAGAGTCCTAAAGGAAAAGACGCGTCGCGTAATGGGCGTATACCGTTAATGACGCCATCTTGAAATATTAATACTTATTAATAAAAATAAAGCATATTTTAAGATAAATACCTTCTAAATCAGTGCGTGATGATTGACGAGTTTGTTTAGTCTCGGAAAAATCGAAATCCGAAGGTACAGAAACTCCGTAAACTTGACTCTCGATTTTCCGACGCTTTACCGAGGACGAATATTCTGGCAGCTCCGAACCAGACGCCATTTTCGACAGCAATGCAATGCTGAGGTTATAGTTCTGATGACGGCCGCTCGTCGAAGAAGTCGCATACAGTTACCCCACTCTGTGCTCTTAATCTACCAATCAAATTCTCCCGCTATTTCTCCCCCATTATTTTAACCAATCATAAACTTTATCATATAAACACATATCACTACATAAAACTTTGATGCTGCTGCTGCTGCTGATGTATGTACTCATGCTTTGTGCCGTCAATGTAAATATAATAGCACAAGAAATTAAATCCTGCTCCTATTATACTTGACTTTGCTAGTTTTTATTCGTTCTATCAATTTCTTTTTTTCCACCAACTACAAGCCTCCATAAAATTGCATTATCTTAATAATAATGGCTTCTTTTTCAAAAAGTAGAAAAAAAATTGGTTCATTTTTTCTTGACTAGCCTTCGAAAAATTTTTTATAAAAACCTATCTTCTGATATGCAATTATGATAGGTGTTTATCAAAGTTAATTGATTAAAAACAATGATTCTCTGTAAAAGAAAAAAAAAACATAAGTTATTGTATTTTTCTAACGGTAATTAAGTTATTTATGACAGAACGCAACATTGACGCAAATTTTTTAATAGGGCTACCACACAAAAAAAAAATTAGTAAATGTAAACTTACCCGGGGTATAAATAAAAAAGTTGGTAATCTTGCAATGAAAATGAAGTTAGCCGACATTTCAAAATTTTTATAAATTTTTTATTGAAAAAATTTCAATTAAATAATTAAAAAAAAATTTCACCTGTAAAAAACTTGAAAAACTACAAGTGTAATGTTTTAGAAATATCTTTTTAGTTATAATTTAATTAATAAAAAAAATAAAAGATTTTCAGACATCTGCTAACTTCAGTGTCATTTCTTGCAACAGTATATTTCATTTTACATTTTCTATCTCACTTTTACTTATAGACAGAATGCGACTGTTTGGGTACAATTTACATGAGAGCAAGCGAAAACAGGAATCATGAGCGGTGAACTAACTATACCAATTTCATGGCGCTACTGGCACTGGCATCCCAGGAAATAGAAGAGGACAAGAGAATTCTTTTGAGTTAAACTTGCGTTCGACCAACATGGTGTGTATTTTAAATCTATTGAATAAATGATAATCGTGGATTTTATCGGAAAATTACTTGCATTAAAATGTGAAATAATCAATTGATTTGTAGAATTTGTTTATCGTACTCAAAACGTGATATAATTATTGTTTAAAAAATTTGGATAAATGTGGAGTTTTAGGTTATGAGCATCATTGATTACCACTGTCAATAATGGTTACAATAATTGTCATTATTTATGATAATTATAATTTGTAATAGATCTTTTCGACGTACCGTTCATAAAGATAAACAAATTCTCCAAAATGTTCTTGTGTTGTTTAAATATTTTTTATGTCTAACTTTAGAGTCTGATTGTTTTTTTTTTATTTCAGGCTGAAGGAACTGCAACTATCAGAACGAGAAAGTTCATGACCAACCGGTTATTATGCCGGAAACAAATGGTATTACTTTAAAATTGTATTTAAAATTTAATTGTAGAAAAATTACACGAATGGGTATTATTAATATTTTCTTATTATAGGTCGTAGATGTACTTCACCCAGGACAAAGTTCAGTACGTAAGACTGACATCAGGGAAAAACTTGCAAAAATGTACAAAGTCACCCCAGATGTTGTTTTTGTCTTCGGATTTCGTACGAGTTTTGGTGGTGGCAGGTCAACTGGTTTTGGTTTGATTTACGAAACTCTCGACTTCGCCAAGAAATTCGAGCCAAAACACAGACTGCAAAGGCATGGTCTGTTTGAAAAACAGAAACAAACCAGAAAACAAAGAAAAGAACGTAAGAATAGGATGAAGAAAGTCAGAGGAACTGGCAAGAGTAAAGTTGGAGCTGCATCCAAGAAGGTATATATTATGATAATCATTTTTTTTTTACACTAAGAAAAAAATACTTTTATTAAGAAAATTTTCTTGATACAAGGATTTATGTTTTCGAAAATTTTCAAGAATATATATCCTTAGCTCAAGAACTTGTTAAATTGATTGAAATAATTTTTACTTAATTTAAATAAACCTATTCTCTTGTTTATCTATTATTCAAAGATAAATATTGATGATCTTCTCTTCAGAAATTAATAATTAATAATAATAGAATATTTAATCGTCATCGAGTTTCTTGAACCAAAAAATTGTTAATTGAGTAAAAGTATTTTTTTTTTCTCAGTGTAGTTGTAATTCATTTTAGTCCTTTCGCCGCTATTCTTATGGCTGTATGCAAAATCAGGTCGATAAGATATTCCAACGAGAATTTACGTAATTCGATGCGATGAAAATTGATTTTGATAATTAAAGTTTTCTTGTAATATAAGTTTAAACAATTAAATTGTTTATAACAAAAAAACTGGACCATCGTAGAACTTTTTAATTATCATAATCGGTTTTCATGTCATCAAATTACGTAAATACTCGTTGGAAAATGTTATTGACCTGATTTTGCATACAGCCATAAGAATAGTGGCGAAAGGACTATTTCCTAAAAGATAAACTCTAATAATTTACGTTTATCAAAAAAATTATTTTCTATATTTTAAATATTATCTTTGACAGTGTTACGTTTAAAACATCTTTACTTACTAATATTATAAAAGAAAAAGTTAAATTCAGTCAAATAAGATTTATTTAGAGTAAAGATGTTTTTAAAAATTTTTGTAGCACTTGAAAATTATATTCAATTTATAAATCATATTTTTGGCAATTTATAAATGCATGTGTAGCACAAAATTATTTAATTGGCTTTATCATCAAATTGCTTTATTATTTACTAAATTATTTCAAAGCTTTTATTCATTGGTGGCGGACAAAATTTATTTTTAGGATCGAAATTATTTATTACAAAATTTATTTTTAATTTCATGGAATTAATTACAATTTATTTCAAATGTCAAGGATTGGATATAATGTCGTAGGATATTTAAATTAATAATTAATGCATGTGTTATAAATTTATATGTTCTGTTTACATTCTAGACAAGGAAATAAACGACTCGACTCGTTTAATGTACTCTACTCTTCGAGAGGAGATGGTTTCTTAATTATAGATGTTCATAAAATGGTCACAGCATGCCATTCATGTCATTGGGATCTTCAGTTATAATTGCTGTATTTTATAGCTTTCATTCATCAATTTACGTTTTTACTATTCATTTATTTCATTCATTTGAATTTACTTTGTGTACTTATACTTTCTTTATTTTACTGTAAATCTTTTCATGGTGATTCACGCTTTTCATTTAAATGTATCATTACTTATTCTGCTTATCGCATGCTTTGTAGTAAAAATTTATTGGTGGTAGATATCATTTCGGCTGATCTGTTCTAAATCTACTTAGTGACGCACGAATATCACAAATCGATAGAAAAGATGATTTAATTACTAATAATTCAAAATTTTACTTATTAATTAAATTTTTCAAAATTATAACAATGTATTCATTTTGGCAAAACTAATTTTTTTTACAGTAATTCCACAATTCCACCATGCAGGCTTCTATTGATTTGGCGTGAAAATTACTGTATTTTATTATTGTCAATTGTCCAACACCTAGACATAAAAATGTTTCACAATAAAAATTGAAACCAGCAATAATTTTGTATAATTTTATTCAATAAACTCCTTATTTTAATAAACATTATTTAAATAATATTTAATTTTATGGTTCGATGACTTCTGCAGATTGAGGATCTCTAGGAGTACTACTAGTTTCTTTTATTATTTCAGTATTTTCATCAATAGATTTTTCACTCGATAAACTTGTGACGGATTCTGTTATAGTAGAAGTCTCAAATGTATTTTTTTCAGCATCATTTTCTGGCAATTTTTCATCAAATGATGGAGAATCAGGAGACTCGTTTGCTGCATTTTAATAAATAATAGTTAATAGTTAATTAATAAACAATAAAATTTCACATTAACACTTTGTATTACTTGGATTAGTAATTTCGCGATCATCTTGTGATGCTGGTGGTGGAGAGCCAGTAAAAAATCCAACGATTCGGTCTTTCAGATTTCTAAACCAATTAGCAATTCTGCCAAAAAATGTCGGTGCATATTCATCTAGAATTTTTTCAATTTACAATTCTGTTAAACTTATTTCATATAAATAAACAATTACCTTTAGCGGGACATGCAGTAGAATAATTACATGCGTTGAATAAGAAAAAAATCAAAAGTTGTGCCGTCCACAGATACATTTTGTTCTTGCTGCTACACGAATTCAAAGTAAACTAAATATCTGATAAATTTTTCTATTTTATAAAAACGGAAATGCATGCTATTGTCATTGTCGAAACAATTTTATAAAAAGAGAAGTTGATCTGAATTATGTCATTAAAGATCAACCTTGGTAAAGAGATAAGTATTATTGGAAAAAAAAATTTCCTTAATTATAGTTATAAAAAAATAAGTCATATCTTTTGTTATAATTCAATATATCTTTAATAATTACTGTTAATAAAAAATACATTTTATTTTCACAATTTTTTCTTAGCCTATTTACAAAACTTCCTTGAGTCTAAATATATTTCAATTCGTTAATTATTATTAAATCATTCAAGTGTAAAAAAATTAATATTATTTAATAATCAGCTGCATTGCTAGCTAAGTAATCACGTCGACCAATATTCGATGCTTGTTTATTTTGAATAGCTTCCAACTTAGGACATTCAGTGATTCTATGACCAAGACCACCACAGTAGCTGCATCCTCTTTCATTTCCAAGATTAAGATACTTTTCATTTTCAGAGCAAAGTTCCAGAAGAAATGCCGGTACATTTTGTTTCGCTTCCATCAATAAATGTTTAAGATCCAACAACACAGACTCATCATTAGATTTGTTAATAAACGTAGTAGCAATTCCTCTTTTACCAGAACGTCCAGTTCTTCCAATTCTATGTACATAATTTTCAACGTCATCTGGCATGTCGTAATTGATTACGTGTTGGACATCAGCAAAATCTAAACCCTTAGAAGCAACATCTGTAGCAACAAGAACATCCTTGTGTTTAGCTCTAAATGCTTCAACAGATCTTGATCGTTCTTCTTGGTCCTTACCACCATGAATAGCTACGGCCTCGACGCCTTTCAATAAAAGATACTCGTGAATTGCATCAACATCTTGTTTCTTTTCAGCAAAAATCAGTACCGGTGGTGGTGTTTTCTGAAGACATTCTAATAAGTAAACAATTTTTGCTTCTTGCTTCACATATTCTACTTCCTGGGTTACGTTCATTGATGCTGCACCAGCACGACCAACATTTATCGTCACCGGTTTTACCAAAGCAGACCGCGCAAAGTTTTGAATTTTTTTGGGCATCGTTGCGGAGAACAAAAGAGTCTGACGTTGACCACGGAAAAATGAAAATATCGTTCTAACATCCTCTTCAAAGCCCATGTCAATCATTCGATCTGCCTCGTCCATACAAAGATAACGACATGAACTTAATTTAACCATTTTTTTATCCAACATGTCCATTAATCGTCCTGGTGTTGCAACCATAATATGAACACCTCTCTTTATTACTTCAAGAGACTCTGAGACTGGAACTCCACCAATAGCAAGACAACTCCGAATTTCTGGACAATGTTCTGACCTTAAGCTGTTGGTGTAATACTGAATAATGTCAAATGTTTGCTTAGCCAATTCTCTTGAAGGACAAATAATCAATCCGTAGGGACCTTCGTTGCGTGTAAACGGTATTCCTACTTCTTGCTCAAGACAAAACATTATTAGAGGCAATACAAATACTAAAGTCTTACCGCTACCAGTAAATGCAATTCCAATCATATCACGACCGGACAAAACTGTCGGAATTCCCTGTACTTGAATAGGAGTAGGTTTCACAATGCCTTTGTGTTCTAAACCTTTAATTATGCCGCGGTGAAATTTCATCTCTTTGAAACTACGCAGTGGTGGTGGGACGTCATTTCCTTCAACTAAAATCCGTAATTTTCTTCGTATTCTTTCATGTCGAGCTTCACCTAAAGCAAGGACTGCTCTCGGTGGTCGCCAGCTTGTTTGTATTGGATCTTCATATTGTATTCCTTTGGCCAACTCAGCAACACCCATCAAAGCTTTGTTTTCAGCGACACTTTCAAGAATTTTTTCTTCTTCCTTCAGCTGTTTTTCCAGTGCACTTTCTTTCTTAGCTTCAGCTAATTTTTTTAGCTCTGTATGTTGATCCAGAAGAGAAATATTTGACTTTCTACCCCAGACCTGACCATCATCTTCCTCATCTCCTTCGTCTTTTTCATTCTCACTGCTACTTTTTCCAATAACTCCTATTGCACCTTCTTCTTTTAACATTCCTAGTCGTCCTAATTTCATAAGCTGTTGTTTTTTACGTTCCTTCACTGGAACATACGGAACGTAATTTTTTTCATCTGAATCTGAATCACTGCTTTGCTCTTGTCTAGAATACTTCTGTAATAAAAATGACATTATTAATATTTATTTAAAAAAATTATATTTAGTTATTTAACATAATACGAGCAAGCTTGCAGTCACTATGTGACTGCCGAGACTTATGAACCATAAATAAATAAAATTTTGCTTTATTAAATAATGACTTTTGTTAAATTGCACTGTAATTTCTTAAATATTGATATTTTTAAAGATATAAGCTCATCCCGATGTTACACTCATCAAGAGCTTTCATTTGAGTACACACATGCATTTTGATATATTTTTCATATATACATATATATGATACATATAAATATATGAAAAATTGATGTGGGTACTTAAATGAAAGGTCTTGATGAGTGTAACATTGGGATGAGCTTATATCTTTAAAAATGTCAATAGTTCACAAGATACAAAGTCATTTCTTAATTATGTATCGAGAGATAGAGCATTTTCGAATGCAGCCTAAATACTTATCATTATAAATTGACTATGATATGAAACCTTGAATAGGCACAAATTCAAGTCAAGACTTTTCCAATGATATCAAATTTAATGAGTGTGAATTTAGCAGATATCTGATAATTTTTTAATAATTTATAAACAATTTATTTGTTAGAGAAGAAATAGTATAAAAAAATGCATATGGAAATTTTCACAAGTTTTTTCTATGCAGTTTTTTAGATTTTTTTTACAACCATTAAGTTAAAATTAATCTAATAATTCTCAAAAATTAGCAGTCTGCTGAATTCACCCTCATCAAATTTAACCATAAAAACCCATTTTTTATCATATAAATACACTGGCCACAAAATTTTGTATGACATTAAAGTTAGCAGTCACTTGACTCATTTTTAATTTTTTTTAACTAACAACTTTGTTCCAAAAAATTATTTTTAAAAAATTGGATTTTTAATTTTTAAAAATTTTTTCATGCTAATTTTTTTTTTGCCATAATTTATTTGTTAAAAAAATTATAAAATATCTGCTAAATTAATTTACTTAAATTTTGCTTATTCTCTTAATAATATAGATTAACGATAACAGACATCTGATATTTTTTTTTGATAGTTTTAAATTTGGAGTATTGAAAAAAAAAATTAATTTAAATAGTTCAAAAAATTCAAAAGTAAATGTTCATATTTTAATTAAATTGTTGCTCATTGTTTGAATAAGCAATTATCAGAAGTTTGCTAATTTCACTGTAGTTATTAAATTTTCATAAATATCTTACCCTTTTTGACATTGTAAATTAAAATTTATTACTCAATTTAGTATATTTTACAGCATTCACTTTTCATTAATTTTTTCTTTCTACTTTCAGTTAAATTTAACACTAACTAAACAATAAATAAATAATAAATAAAAAATTTTAAATCCCCAAATAAACAAGATTCAATAAATAAATCTTTCAATTTCCTAAATACAATATTTAAAACATTTGCATGGGTTTGTTGTTTACACGTTCCTATACGTTTAGTTTCCTATAATCTCAATCCTTGGGTATGGCGCAAATTACCCAATGAAAATAGTGTAAAATAAAAAGTTAAGTTGGCAACATGAAAATAAAATTAATTCGAAGTAACATTCTTACCATCCGTCGAAAAAATGAAACCCTGTAACCTCACAATCTCATAATTTTCAAATGCATTAGTAGTTAGATGTTTGAATCGTTAAAATCATTAGAATTATTGCAAAGACCTCCTTGAAACTAAAATTCAAAATTCTGGGCAATATGAATGCTTCAAATTACCCAATGTGTTAATTTTATGAAGCTTTTTCAATTCTGGGCAATATGAATGCTCCAAATTACCCAACTTATTAATTTTTTTTAAAGTTTTTAAATTCTGGGCAATACGAATGCTCCAAATTACCCAAGACAAGCTCCATATACGGATATATTCATTTGTTTTAAACAAAACATCATCGCGCTAACGAAAAAGGTAGGTATGAAACAATTAACGATTTAGCGTCAGTATCACCATGGCTTTCCAACGGAAAATACGAGCTGCGAATACAAAAAATTTTAATGGACACACTTATAACATTCATTCTTTAACATCTCAAGATTGCTGGTATGTATTACGCTTTTTTTTCTTTTCATTTTATTTAAATTTTGCTTGCTACTTATTGTTGAATATGCTTTTAGGTACATCAAATGCAACCAGCGTTCAAATAAAAAAAGTCCTGATTACGGATGTCGAGGTTCTGCTCGTTTAATCAAGCATCCGGACAATACAGAAACGATCATTCCCTTAAAAAAGCATAAAAGGTCATGTCCAAAGCAAGAGCATTTGTTGGAAGTTCATGCTCTTAAAGTAGATCTTAAGGTCCATGCTAAAACAATGCCATTAGCTGGTCAACTATCTAATGAATACGACAATTTAATCGAGAAGTAAGTATTTTTTACCTTGTTAATTATAATTTTCTTTAAAGTTAATGCACAAAAGTCGGTGTCATTCTTGTAACTTTCTCGTTCGATCTGTGATTGGTTGTTAAAGTTTATGGCGGGGAATTAAAAATCATAAAGACGTGTAAAGGAAACGTCATGTGTTTAGTCTTTTTGTAAAAAATTAATTGACGGAAGTCTACTAAACTTTTTGTTTAATCGGTTAGTGATTGGTTGTCAGAAGTTTTGAAAGAATTAAGACGTGCATGATGTAAGTCCTTTTTTAAAAAGCTCATTGACAATTTTTGACGTAATTTTTGTAACTTTTTTAATAAATCATATTTGGTCGTTGTAATTTAATTGTAATCATTTCATTTTATAGACATCCTGTGGCAGCTCAAGAAATTCCTTTTAAAACAGTGCGAAGTCAAATGGGTCGTGATTTTAGGGTAAATCAACCACGTAACCCAGTAAGCTTTTTAGCTTTTACTGAGTTTGTGACTTCTCCTAGAGGGAGAGAGTATTTAAAATATACTCTCGTAAATGAGCAAGGTGCCAAGGCTTCCTACCAAATAATGGCCCTAAATTTTGGAAATGCTTTTAACCAATGCTTAGCTTTTTACAATGTGGAGTTTCTCAATTATTTTGATGGCTCTCAGATAAATATCGACGGGACTTTTCGGTTTACGCCGAAGTTCAAGCGTCAACACCTTCCAGCCGTATCAACATCTCATTATTTCAAGCGATATTGATGGGAAGGTAAGTACACTGTTTTATTTTATTTAGATAAGCGAAAAAAAATGAGACAATAGTTAAAAATATTTTGCATTGATCAGTTCGATTTTTTATATAACTAGATTTTTCCTGCCATTTACGTACTGATGCCTAACAAAAAAGAAACCACGTATAAAAGTGTACTTACAGAGGTTAAAAATTCTATTATACCGGATTGGAGACCAAAATTTGTAATTTCAGATTGGGAAACTGGATTACGGAATGCGGCCCAGGAAGTATATCCCAATACTTCATTGGTTGGATGCTTTTTTCACTACACACAAGTTAGTTATTATGTTATATTAAATAATCATTTATTTACTAATTTTTCGACCTTTCCTTTGTACTCGCTTGTTAACAAACTTTTTTTGTATTGTGCACAAGTCATTATGATGACCCTTTTTTTATTATATTCTCTCTTATCTATCCATGTATTCTATTATTCTAAGGCAATTGAGAAGAACTGGAAGAAGCATGGCCTTACACCTCTATCCAAATCCTCTTTCAAGGCTCTGTGCTTAAAAAAATTGATAATGGCTCTTCCTTTAGCTTCTGCAGACGACATACTCACTTTATTCATAATCATTGTGCTCCTTATCCCACCACCTATGTTCTTAAAATTAAATGATTTTATGGCTTATGTTTTTAACCACTGGCTGGCAACAATAGGGCCAGTGAATCTCTCAGTTGCGGGTAAAGATTCTTTACGAACCAACAACCCCTCAGAATCGATCAACAAGTCGATCAATAAGTTATTGGGATTAAAAAAAAAATTGTCGCCTATTTTTTTTACTCGTAAGTACGGATTTTGTAAATCAATAACCTATTTATTAAAAAAAAAATCTATTATATAATTACGGCTATTTACAATAATAAAATTTATATTTAGGCGTACTTATTCAGTTTCAAATGAAGAGTCAAACGCGGGCGATTTCTATGCTAAAAAATAAAAATGTTCACTTTGAAAAAAATTTAACACCTACTGAGCGAGTTAACAAATTACAGAACAACTGGTTACAAATGAAAAATGGAGAAATTACGGTTCCAACATTTTTTGAAAATGTTGGCCACCTTATTGGACAGGATACAACTGTTGAAGGTATTTTTACTAAACATTAATCCCACATTTTTATCTAACTAACATAAATCTGATCCTGAACTTGAATTTTTCTCTCAGTAAAAATGTAAATCTCGCGGAAGCCTCTGTCTTTTAACAAATAAACAGTCAGGAATTATATTTTTCGACAATTTCTTTACAAAACTAATTTCAATTCTATTATATGCTAAAAATTCATATTAGAGCATTTTCAAGTTAATTTAGTTCAAAAATTTTGTAAACATAGTCTCTCTAATTACTCATGATATAAACGCGATTTTAATATCTGTTCTGTTATTAAATTATATTTTCTGTGTTGAAACTTTGTTTTTATTATTACAGATCCGAAAACGTTACAGTTGTCTAAGAAAAAAAAAGAGTTTGTGTTTTGGGGCATCATCAATGGAACTACCAATCACACCAACTACTATGGATTACATGCTGTTTCTCAAGCTGATGCAGACAAGCTAATAAAAATTGCAGATGATAGTTTTGTCAGTGTTCAACAGCCAGTTTACGACTACCCGGTTCAATTTACCGTGCCTTACTCTCTAATTTAGAAATTTGTATTATTTGTGAATGAGTCGTTCACTTTATCATTATATAAAAACTTATTTCTTAACAATAAAATTTTTAAATCTTATTTTTTTTTAATTATAATTATGGCCGTGTTTAATTGAAAATAAATATCGTGCGTGTGCATTGCTGTGTGTGCAGTAGTTTTGCGCGTTTTTTCAGAGCAAATCATTTTTTGTTTGGATCAAATATTATTTAAGTTTCTAATTAAACAATTATTAAATACTTGACGCGATAGAAATATAACTTTATTAGAGTTATTAATTATAAAATTTTATTAATTTTAGAAAATTTACTTTAGATACACGGTAATTTGGAGCATTCATATTGCCCAGAATTGAAAAAGCTTCATAAAATTAATACATTGGGTAATTTGGAGCATTCATATTGCCCAGAATTGAAAAAGCTTCATAAAATTAATACATTGGGTAATTTGGAGCATTCATATTGCCCAGAATTGAAAAAGCTTCATAAAATTAACACATTGGGTAATTTGAAGCATTCATATTGCCCAGAATTTTGAATTTTAGTTTCAAGGAGGTCTTTGCAATAATTCTAATGATTTTAACGATTCAAACATCTAACTACTAATGCATTTGAAAATTATGAGATTGTGAGGTTACAGGGTTTCATTTTTTCGACGGATGGTAAGAATGTTACTTCGAATTAATTTTATTTTCATGTTGCCAACTTAACTTTTTATTTTACACTATTTTCATTGGGTAATTTGCGCCATACCCCAATCCTTGACTATCCGTGGATTTTATATCAGCTGATTGATGGAGCATGGTGGAGCCACTATAAGAACTTGGTTCGATTTTCTTCGCTTCATGTAATAAAATCTTCGGATTTACGATGAGCCGAGCAAGGATCTTATGTCAAGAATACTATACACCATTCCGGCATGTACTTTAATAATTAGATAAATGACAGTGATCATTATTACTAAAATTAGTTGATAGATTATTAAATATAACTTTTTTCGTCAATAGTATTGATATTCACCATGGTAGAGTAACGATTAATTAAATTTTTACGTAAGTATTCATTCATTTAAAAGCTTTTTAAACGACGATTAGTAATGAAAAGTATAATGTCAGTATTTATTGTTTTCTTTAGCTTGTAACAATTATTAATAAACTATATTTTATTTTTTTTTTAGATTTATAACAAATCAAAAAAATACTCGAGACTGAAGAGAAATCAAGATGTTGAACCAAAGACTGCTATTGTATTACTGTTTATTTACATGCATATATTTTCCGTCTATTTTGATTTTGCTCAAGATCAATGACACTTTATACAACGTGGGAAAATACAAATTCATTCCAATATTAATAATATTAATGTTCGCTGAATTAATGAAATTATTGTTTTCATCATTTTACAACAGTCGTTACTGCTTCGACAGAATTGATGCCAAACTATTACCCTCCAAATCGAAAAAATCTTGGTCTAAATTTTTTAAAGACACTATCAAATTTTTAATAATTGCTGTGACTTTATTTATTGTTTATTATGCTGCAATAGTGTTATTCGGTGCACCATTAACGACTCACCATGAAGAAACTTCAATGCTTGCTCTTATTTTAACAGCATTGACTTTCGTTCCTCCAAGTTTACACCTAGGTGTTGATAATGCGTTGTGTCTTTTAACAGGAGCACAAGTACCCAGTAATAATATTATCGCACAAGCTATGTACAGGAATATTAAATGTACATTGGTGGGTACTTGGTGTGGTGCTATTGTAATTCCATTAGATTGGGACAGACCTTGGCAAGAATGGCCAATTCCTTGTGTTATCGGTGCATTCGTTGGATACATCGTCGCACATTGCATTCATTTATTTAATCTGCTGCCTAATTTTAAGTTTTTTAAATCGAAAAGACTTCATCGATAATTATTTAATTATTGTTTATACAGTTTGTTTTGTTATATTTTTTTAAGACGCTAAACTGA